>NC_133897.1:169895985-170236107 GCF_964199755.1 Larus michahellis | reverse complement strand
ATGGTGATGAACATCGCAGCGGACAAGCGCAGGGAAAGAAAGAAACAGATACAGGAACATACCCTGGCAAGGAGAAATACGGGTCTGATATAGGGGCAGCCTTGATTAAAACAGGCTCCTATATCTGATCCTGTCCAACACCAGCTGCTGCAGAAGAAGCAGGAACCTCCAGAGGGCAATCTGGGATGATGTGCCCAGAAGCATTAGCCTTCAGAGCCTCGGCATCTAGAGACTGCCCTCCTCACCGGCCAGGAGGAGAGAACTAGAAACACCCAGCAGACCCATGGAAAAGGCCCAGGAGGTCATTACCAAGAAGTATGTGTGTGCGTGTGAGGCAGACTGAAGGAGTACAGGGCGTGGGTGAGTGTGTGCGCACACATTTGACTCACATGGGTGAGTGTGTGTGCATTGGAATACATATATATCTGACCACCTGGCAGCATGCACCTTTGTTTGACTACGAGAAAAAGGGGAAACAAAACGGACAAGCATATTACAAAAGCTTCTCTTTGCCACAGGCCCTGGAACACATGCAACTGAAGAGGTGAGTGCATCCGTAAAATAGCATGGGCATGGTAGGAAAACTGCCAAGATGCATCTAGCCCTTGCTGGACACCTGCCCCCCTTGGTGTGTGCCTGTACCTTCTCCGTCACACTCTTCCTACGGCATGAATGCCAGCGGTTGTGTGTGCCCAGAACACTTATGGTGCATGGGTCCCAGTGTGTTTGTCCCAAGAGAGCACAGGAGGGTGTTCTGGGGGAGAGGGAAAAGGGGGCACATCACACGTCCTGGCAGAGCACTGATGACACAGGGGGAAAAAGGAAAGCCCAAGAAGGTGCAAAGTGATGGGGTCGCGAGTGACAGCACACAGACCACAGAACTGGAAAGAAGCAGAAGATAGAAGATTAGAAAGAAAGTAATAAAATCAGTGGCATGCACTTCAAGAAAATACAGGTTAGCGAGGCTGCAGCACCGTGTACAGGGCAATGCAGTCCTCCTCCCGCACCGTCCGTGTAGTGCTGCCTGGGGGCCTCTGGAAATAAGACCTGAGCCATCATGTCACTGTGCCTGCTCTAGCACTTACAGAAGAGGGGTCCTAAGAAGACTAGATCATCCTGGGAGATCTGTGGTAGCAGGGAACAGTCCATCCGCGTCTTACAACAAGGAGCACATTGGGGTGACTGACTGATTCCTGCCAATGCCAAAATACGCAAGGCCTTAACCCTACCCAAGGAATCAGGCAGGCACTTCTCTAAGAACTGAATAAAAAGCTACACCTTGGTATCAGAAGCAAAGTGGATCTGAGGACACGCTCTGCAGAACTTAAAAACAGTAACACCGGATCTGGTAACTGACAAGCAAGACAGCTGCAAGTAGCTTCTCCTTGTCACGTATTCTTATCTCTAAAAGGCCTTCCCTTCAGTAGTTCATTTTCCATGAACAAAACAAGCTTACAAAAGAGACTTAAGGTTTGGAATGCAGGGATCTCTCCCCTGCCCACAGTGGACAAAACCACTACACTCAACGCTCACTAACGCTTCTACAGTGCAATGTACAACTTTTCCTGTGCCCTAAGCAATTTCAAAAAATCCTAGCTAATCCAAAAGCTTAGTCAGACGTACAGTAATGTTACAGGAGTAAATCATGAGATCACCCCAAAAAAATCCTGCCCCCCCCGCATTTTTCAGATTTCTTTATCTGCTGGCAACAGCAACAAGTTCACGGAAGAACCGAGTCCCGAGGCACGTGATGTACATTCTGTGACATGAGCAACGTCCTTGGGATGGCTTCGCTTTGAAAGGCTTGCGCAGGCAATGCCATGTTTCTCCTTTCTACACCCATCTTAAACAAAGCTTTTATTACAGCAGTCCTTGGATACGTTACTGCTGTGGCTTAGGAGGAATCAGAGCTAACATTGCCTCATAAAGCCGGCCCCACCACATGAGGAAATGGGCAAGGGACATGGAGGCACGAGGGAGAGAAAGTCCTGCGTATCTAATTGGGAAGGGAGGACAGACCAGTCTCTACTGCCTCTCCAAGCATAGTGATGTTGATTTTTGGGAGAAGCCCAATGGACAGCTTCTGTTTTGTTTGACCAAATACAACAGTGGAGCTTTTTTTTTAGGTGCAAAGACTGAGCAGCAACTCTGTGCAAGAGATCTACTCCTGATGACACTGCGGTGCTTACACAGCATCATACTGCCTCGGTTTTTAATGCATTCAATGCTCACAGCCTTCCTGTGAGGCAGAGAAGTGCTACTACAGCCCTCTCTCCGCACACCTGCGGTACAGAGGGACTCTGTGGTCTCTCCAATGCCATAAGGAAGTATATGCCAGAGCAAGAGTTTGGATCTGGTCATCTCAGTCCCAGCCAGCCTCTTCTGAGCAATGGTTTGTAACCACACAGTGCGCTCCACAACACCTATCAGCTTCTAGCCCTGTAACACAAAGGCAACGTGTCTGTTTTGGCAGGCGTTGTTAACAAAATCGCTTCCACCTGTATTTCTGTGAAAGGGTTGTTCCTGGCTTAATGTGAAAATACAGAACTTCCACTGGTGAATGATGCCACCTGAAAAGTTGTGACACAGAAACCACGGGAACAGCATCAACTATAACAGGCATGAGATGCCAAATACAGCAGAACATACAGTGAATCAGAGCAGCAGACAGAACCCCACAGGTTTTGGAGCACGAAACAACAGCACAGAGTGGAAACAATCCTGCCAGAGCACGCTCTGTTGACAACCTGACTCATCACTGTGCCCGTGTGTGGGCATCCCCGGGGAAGGAGACTTTACTAACTACAGAGAGTAATTCGGGTCGGAAGGGACCTCTGGACGTCAATCTGATCCAAAAGCTGCTCAAAGCAGGGCCAGCTTCAAAGGTCTAACAAACATGCTACAAGATGACAGAAATCAATCTCTTCCAAATCAAGGCTCCAGTAACGTGTTTAGCTTTCTGACATTGCAGTGCAGTGAGACTAAGGCAGTGCTTCAGAAAAAAAACTCCCAGCTGAGACAGACCAGGCACAGGACTCATCCAAGGCAAAGAGTTGGAGCATACCAAGAAAGTTTTTCTTGAAGGACAAAAGCCCTGGTCCTAGGAAGGTTAGTCCAGCTCTAAATAAACCATAAGCAAATCTGTTACATGATCAAGGAACAATAGGAAGCTTTGTACCCTCAAAGCCCTAGGAAATTAGCCAGCTCTCCTTGAGGATTCCACTATACATGTCTTCATCCTCAGAGCCTCCCAGCAGATGACAGCACCGTTATCATCCACATCTAAGCACAAACACTGGAGTTGCCAAGTGGTATCGCAAGTCATGGTAATCCCTCTAGCGTCTTATCTAGCAGGCTGGCAAGGATGAGTCACTAGCAGCCCTGTTCCTCTAAAAGCTCTCAATCAAACCCCAAAAGAGACTGTTTCAGATTGTCCTTTGAATGCCTCCTACAGGAATGTTATGGGAATAAAACTATTGGTTGTAGGAGCAGCCTGACTAATTTTGAAAGGAATTATATGACATAGTAAATGCCTGGACTAACTTCAAGTCTTAAGTTCTGAGCTAGGAAGTTCTCTTTCTTCCAAAACAATTTACATACTCTTTCGTAGCTGATGAAACAACTTGTGTGGGTAAGAATGCCTCATCTTGCCAACTTCTTGGCTTCAATAAATATAATCACCTTGCAGCTTCAATAAATATAATCTTTTTCATGTGTTACAAAGCAGATGGGAAGCTGTGTGCTGAGAGGGAAGGAATACATTGACCATCACATAAAGGTGCTTAAGTTATGTTTTTTATAAAACTCCACTGTCTTCATTATTGTGCAAACACTGTTGAAACACAAGAGTCATCTCACTCATGTAATTGTCAGAAGCAGATGAGCTCAGCCAGGCGGATGGTTTGCACTGTCTGAACAGATACTATATAACCTCCCCTGACGTCTGACTTAAGAAGGCTCGTTTATTCCCTGTTTTTAATACCATGTAATCCAAAAGACATGCAGCAGGTCCCCTCTTCCTGAACTAGCCTAGTGAAGAGAACAGTGAAGGTCCTTCTGTCTCACCGTGCTGCCCTCCACATTGCTCGTTTCTCTGCCTCCAGAGCACGACGTTCTGCTGGAGAAAGCTCCTTCTCTTGGCCACTCAGAAGCTCAGGACTCTGCATTCGCAATCGCTCCTGGTGTCGCCGTTCAGCTTTGGCTGTCCGCACAGGTGCCACTGGATCCCCTGCTCCAAGATATAATGGACTCAACCTGGACAGAGAGAGAAACAGTGAGAAGCAGGCTGGCATGGTCCAACACAACTCCTGTCTGCCTGTTTTCAAGATAAAAGATGATGACCAACAACATCCATCAACTGTTTGGTACCACCTCCAAGGACATCACCCTGGGAGATGGAAGTAAGCATAACACAGGCAAGTTTCTCTTAAGGAGTTGGTTCCGATCACAGTTTCCCTTTCTCCACAAAATCCTTCGTTTTACACCCTGTGTCTGCTCAAAAGCAGAAGCCATCTGCTCCACCACCCGCAGCTCCTAGGCAAAGGGCACTGCTGATCCACCTACCCAGACACAGAGTTGGTTCTCTGTTCAGGCTTGATTCCCTCTTCCAGTGAATTCCTCTGTGAGCTGCTGTTCTCATTCACCTCAGAGGTCCTAGACGAAAACAAGCACGTCAGCTAGCAGTGCCGCAGGCTGGCATACCCGAGAGAGGTTTGGAACAGACCCAGGCCCCAGAGAGCAACACCTAGTTCAGTCTGAAGACATGACCCTTAATGATTTCGCTCAACAGCTCCTTCTCCATTGCTGCAAGCCCTTCCTTCCTGATTTCACAAATGTTCACACTTTCTAACATCAGAACTCCTTTTCTTCATTTGGAGGTCAACCATCCACTAACACACATGCGCACTCTTCAAATGCAATGCACGGTGTTTGCTGAAAAGTTCTTCCCCTGCTCTAGCCTGGCTCTTTCCAGCTGCCATTACACGATGGGCAGCCTGGCTTCTTCCAGCTCTTTGCTTTGCTGCTGTCAGAGATGCCTGAATGTTAGTGAAGGATGACCTGCCGGGCTGAAAGTGAATGCACGTCTGGGCCTGGGACGAATCCCGAGGGGGTCTCAGAACAGCCATTCTCCATGTAGCCACTCCCTGGGCAACTGCTTGACACACGGAGGCTTTACGCTCGTAACCAAATTACTGCAAACTTGAGATCAGCTGAGCCGTAGTTACCATCTGCGCTCTTAACCTGTGCACGTGCAGATACTACTCAGTTTGATCAGGAGGTCACAAAAGCCTGTTTTCCACAGGTTAAGAATATGCACACAGTTACTGCGGGTCAGGTAGCAGTAAGAAAGTTTATCATGACTCTGAGCCCTTATTTTTACTGCTCAAGTTTATTTTCATTAAATTTCAGTTTCTGTTCTAGCGTGACAAAAAAAATTATTTCAAGAAACACAAATCAGTCTATTCCACTGCCTTGCCTTTGTTCAAGCATAAATAATATGCAACTGAAAGTCATCTGATGGATTCAGCCTTATTGTTCTCTAACCTCCCACATTTCAATATGAAAACAGTAGGGATAAGGAGGCCTTCACACCAAACCAAGAAGCTGGTTTGCGTTTGGCTGCTGTCCTTCCTCAGAGCTGCCCCATCAGCACGGGAGGGGGAAGGTCTCGGTGCATCCTTTATCTGAGAAGTTCCTTAACAGAGAGACTGAAGAGAAGCAATGGAGAGCAACGACATTCAAAATGACAGGATAAGTGTTTTCAGCCACTGTAAGACTGACAATACAAGTGTTTGTGAAGAGAAGAATGTCTGTACCAAAGACTCAAAGAGAGAGTCAGACAAGGACAGCTTCAGCTTTATTTTAGTGCAACCTTATTTTTATTGGAAATCTTATGAGAAGCCTTTTCTCATTCCCCAGTCCTATGTCCAAGAATTAGAAAAACAACATCAAGGCAACCTGGAGGACAAGTCCAGGAAATAAAAGCCGAAAAAAACCCAAACCTAGGTTGATCATCAGGGCTTATCTTGAATTAGCGATCTCTAAAAATCAACATCTCTACATACCCAAGTGCACAGCTGAAGGAGCTGTTCTTCTGAAAAGAAAGGTCCTGAAAAACCTGCTCAGTTCTATGCTGAAAAAGAAATACTGCCCAGCCCTCTTCCCTGAAAATTACTGACACCTCTGACACGTGTGGGTGGTAATGAGCTACCAGTCTTGTCTTACCGAGTTGCTGGAGACTGGCTGCTCCTTCCATTTAGTCTCTCAATCTTGTACTCGACTCCTTCAATGATGACACTGGACTGCATGCTCATCTCAGGCACCTGTTTTACCATCTCATCCTCTTCTGCCTCTTCCTCCAACAGAAGGGTACGTTTCTGCTGCAGTTTTCGAGCTGCCAAAATAAGACAGAGTCATCTGTGATTCTGTGATCTTATACCACACTCGCTAAACCCCCACAAGGATGCAACTTCTGGGCAGGTCCTTACGCTCATCATCCCTGCAAGCTTGTGCTGTTTTCAGTCCATACTCTCTCCATGGATGCCTTTGTATGTCCTCCACTTCACTAACGCTTCAGATGTAACAAACTCTACACCGATCCCTCAGTCCCTCCTTCCTTATTCACTAACTTTCATTCCTGGACACTCTATAGAACAGACTTCCAACAGTTCATCGTGCTGAGTGTACCCATCCTCAAACTGGGAGTTGTGTGCAGACTCTTCTGCCCCCACTCCCAGATGGGACAGCCCTAGGAATCTGCACACACATGTTGTGTCCGATCTTCCCACTCGCCTTCTGGAGAGACGAAAGCCTGGAGTGCTGGTGACAGGTCTCCACACGTGGCAGTGGACCAGGGGAACCATCATGCAGGCACACACAGAGGTCACAAGAGGATCAGGGACAAAAGGGGACAGCGAGCAGGCTGCTCTCTGCAGGCAGGAATTCTGCAGGTGACCAGCCACCGGCGGTGTTCCTCAGCGCTCATTTCTAGGGCCAGTTCTGTTCAACAGTCTTATCAACAATCTGGATTCAGCTGAATGCACCATTAGCAAGTTCGCTGATGATACTAAACTGGGAGGTGCTGTGGACTCTCTCGAGGGACATGAGGCCTTGCCGAGGGATCTAGATAGATCGTAGCACTGGGCAATCATCAATGGCATGAAATTTAACAAAAACAAAAGCCAGATTCTGCCCCTGGAATGGAGTAATGCCGGACACAAGTATAAACTGGGAGAGGAGCGTCTGGAGATCAGGCCTGCAGAAAGGGACCCAGGGGTGCTGGTGGGCACAGCTCAGCAGGAGCCAGCAGTGTCCCCTGGCACCGAGAGGGCAAACCACGTCCCAGGGGACATCAAACACGGCACAACCAGAGAGGGGATCGTCCCGCTGTGCTCAGCGCTGGTGCGGCCTCACCTGGAGCTCTGTGTGCAGCTCTGGAACCCACCATTTGAGGATGTGAAGGTCCTCGAACGGGTCCAGAGGAGGGAACCAAGATGGTGAAGGGCTGGAAGGCATGTCCTCTGAGGAGCGGCTGAGGACTCTGGGTTTGTCTCGTTTGGAGAGGAGGGGGCTGAGGGGCCACCTCCTGGCTCCCTGCGGCTTCCTGAGGAGGGACGTGGGGAGGGAGGCGCTGAGCTCTGCTCCCTGGGATCCAGGGACAGGACGCCTGGGAATGGCTCAAAGCTGCGCCAGGGGAGGGTCAGACTGGACACGAGGAAGCATTTCTTTACCAAGAGGGTGGTCAGACCCTGGAACAGGCTTCTGGAGAGGTGGTTGATGCCCGAGCCTGGCAGTGTTTAAGAGGCATTTGGACAATGCCTTTAGTGACACGCTTTAACTTTTGGTCAGCCCTGAAGCGGTCAGGCAGTTGGACTAGATGATCATTGTAGGTCCCTTCCAACTGAAATATTCTATTCTATTTTGACCTGTCTACCATAATTGCAAAGTAATAACTCTGCTTGGCCTCTTTTGTTACATGTTTTTAAAATAAACAAATGCAAACAGAACACTTGTGCAAGTAGGTGTGCCCACATGCTGAAATTTCTAATGCTGCAGTTTGCGTGCAGTGGGAGCCCAAAGCAGCAGGAATCTTTGTCTAAGTGCTGGAATTGCAAAGATCCAGGGGATGTAACTTACCACTTTGATATATTTGATTGGGCTGTTTCATCCTGAGTTAATTCATTGTCTGGACAATCATCACCATGGGATCTTTCTTCCCCAAAGGGATTTTTTTTTATTATTTTTATTTTTAATTCTAGTATTCAGAGATCCTGATTAGGTGATGTTTGTCCTCATCTACCCGGCTTAGCAAATCTCACAACAAGCTGAAATGCAAGCCTGAAACTTGTCATTACTCTACAGTTCTCTACATCCTTTAGATCTCAATCTTTGCATTGCATCTCCTACATCTCTTTTAGCCACCAGTTAGAGTGTGACATACCCATATAACTTCTTATGTTGGATCTATAATTCTTTTGGCCATATTGCATTGAAGAAACACAAAATGACAAGTTGCAATTTCTTCTTCTTACCTTCCTTTCTATCTTCTATGAGCTTACTCTTGTCATAAAATGTTCATGTTCCTGAACTACTAAGCGAAAATGAGACGGTTTCTAACACTCTGGACAAATTTGCCTCTGGAAAAAACAGCCTCTGAACAGGAACATAGGAGGGAAGGTGGGAAAGAGAAGACTAGCTATTTACAAAATGAAAAAAAACCCAAAAAACAAAACCCAACAATTTACAAAAGAAATTCTGTGATAATCTTTGCAAGCAACAGAGTCACATCTCCCAAACCCAGAAGTCCAATTCCAGCTGTATTTTCTTACAGAGCAGGACAGGATTTCAGCAGAGGCCCTTTTTTCCACTTAACATCATTCCTCTTCACCTTTTAAAACAATCTCAAGGGGAGGAAATTACATCAAAAGCTATAGCAGTAATTTTCCCTCCTGTTGCAAGCCCCGTGCAAAATCAGAGCGGCATACTGAGCAATAAACGCTCTGCTGTCAGACACTACCTAGGGACGCTATGGGCAACCCCACGTTGCTGCGTATCAGCCTCGGCAGCTTACAAAGACACCGTTATTTGTAGTAGCTTCTTTAAAATTTATTGAAGTGTTTACGAGCTACAGGAAACCGTGACACCACAGCACTTCCACCAGTCCACACAGTAACAGCGGAGCATCCACAAAACTCCATAACATACACTTACCTTAGGCTATTACCAGGCCTTAGGAATAACCACCCGTGGGGTTTTGGAAGTGCTTTTTTAGATTTCTGGGGTGTGCGCTCTCTTGTGCCTCAGACGGAGAAAGGATTCCCTTAACAGGCTAGATTTCCTTGCACAGATTCCAACGTACCTTCCTCTTCTTTCATTTTCTTCAGGTCATCCTCTCCTACCAAGGAGACTCGCTTGGGGGGCTTATCCATCTGCTGCTGCTTCACCTCAATTTCGAAATACTTTTGCCTCTCGCGGAAGGACCTCTGCTCAGGGCTGTGCAGTCCTCCGGGGCTGTGCGCCGCCACCTGCGAGAGCCACACCAGCACTGCCCACCCAGCAACCAAGCCAGACCTGCCTCCCACATTGCCCCGATGCCTGCCCACCCTGGCCATGTCCTCCACACCCTCCTCCTCCTCCCCGGCCCTATGTGCCCACGCGCTGATCATGCACTACACCAACAGCCCCAAAAGCCCGAATCCTCTGCGAGTCCCCATCCCACTTCCCCCTCCAGCCACCAGAACTCACCTCTGGAGCAGTTTTGGGATTCTCTGAGCTGGTCTGACCAGGCAATTCCTAAGAATAGAGAGAAACAGGCATGTTCTGAAAAGAAAGTTTTCTACCACCACTCTTGCCCTCCAGCCAAACGTCACCAATGACACATAAACAGCAGCAGTTCCGGACACTAACTGATGGAAGAGTTCACAAAACTGTCCCAGAATTAACACAAGACAAAGCCACTTCAGGCTTAGCTGTTTTGAGTAATAAGGATTTACCTTAAATTGAGGGCTAAACAGAAACAAATGGTGACAACTTTTAAAAGGGCAGAAAGTGAAAAACACAGGGAAATAGGTGAGGAACAGGAGCAGAGGGTTAGCTTAAGATGGAGGAGGCTCAGACTTTCTTTAAATCAAAGATGCAACTATCGAAAATTTACTCATAAGAGGTGGAGACACCGTCAGGAAAGAAAGAAATCCATATTTACCAGAATAAATAACAGAATATTGGATGAGCAGAACTACAGGGTGCAGAAAAAGAAACTGATCCACACGACCCATCTGTGAACTAGAAATCAGTAAGGGTAAAATGAGAACTGCCAAAGAGTTATTACAAATATGAAAGTTTTTTTAATTATACAAATGAAAAGGAACCACAAGAAGAGAGCAAGGAGACTACCTTCAACTTCAACTTTATTCATATGCACTTCAAAAAACTACCACGAAGTTTTAATTTTGTATAAGGAGCACAATAACAGAGAACGGAAGAACGAAAAAGAAAAAAAAGAAAAAAAGCTTCTAGCTAAGAAGCAAACATCTAGAAATAGAAATTATTGCTCCTAACACAGAAGAAAACCTACGAGCTCAATACACTCACATGCTGGGACAAGATAATCACTGTTCCACAATTCTGAATGAAATGACTTGTGAAACCCCAAGTCTGACAAGCATGGATTTTTAATTTACTTGTTTAATTGGGTGGCAGCTCATGTCTAAAAAATAGCTAATAT
Organism: Larus michahellis; assembly: GCF_964199755.1. Classification (NCBI taxonomy): domain Eukaryota; kingdom Metazoa; phylum Chordata; class Aves; order Charadriiformes; family Laridae; genus Larus; species Larus michahellis. The sequence goes on along the minus strand of NC_133897.1, from coordinate 170,225,384 downwards.
TTTCTTAAAAATCAAGAAGCTGGCAAAAATAATTTCAGCAGCAGAGCTATCAGCCTGTTCAGTTTCAACAGGACAAATATTCACAGATGAATGTAATTAAAACAAAAATAAATAGAAAAGATTAAAATGGATCAGGTGCAATGAAGATTAATCTAATGTCCTCCTTTGATAATAGATTTGTCTGAGACTTTCAAAGATCAGTTTTGTGACCAACCTTGCTTAACATTCTCTTTGCCCAATTTGACTCAAAATCAGGAAGGTGTGAATAAAATTTGTGAGTGGCAAAGTCCAGAGCACAGATTCACAGAAATGCAGAGTTGTCCGAGACCTCTGCGAATTATTTCATTCGTCCCACTCCACTGAATGGGGACAAGCACTGTCACAATTCAGAATAGTCTGGAATACCATCCTGGTAGGACGGGTTGATTTGAAGAAGATGAAAAGAATTTAATTTGAGAAATACAAGGTGATCTACTTCAGGGTCAGTAATTGTTTCTTAAACAGCGATACATCAGCTAGAGACTATGAAGCTGGAGAAACCATCTGTGTACAAGACACAACCTGACTCATGAAATGTAGGTCAGTGGTGGGTCGCATGTGCCAACAGAGACGAGTCCCGCTTCCTTTTCATCCTGGACTGAGCTAGCGCCTTCCCTGAGCTTCTACCGACAGTCATCTAACTCCCAGTAAATCAGTCTATAAGGCTAAAATGGCCAAAAGTCAACCCTACCAACAGTAAGAAAGACTTGTGACCCACAATAATCATAGAATCATAGAATCTTCATGGTTGGAAAGGACCTTTGAGATCATCGAGTCCAACCATACACACACAAAAACCCCCAAACCCCTACAATCCCTGTCACTAGGAACATGCCCTGAAGAGCCACACCTAGACATTTCTGAAATACCTCTAGGGATGGTGACTTTACCAAATCAGACCAGGATGAGGCCAGATGAGCACCAACGTAGGACAAGGTAGACAGTGAGGGGACAGGATTAGCTTAGATAAAGCTGCTGTCACAAGTCACTGCAGAACAGCCATAGCTACAGTAGAATAGTATAGAATAGCCACAGCCCCCAGTATAGCACAATCATGAGAAAGGTGAGTGTGATCTACTGACTTGTAAGGAAAGGCACTGTCAATTAATATGAAAGGAAGAAAGGAAGAAAGAAACAATAAACAATACCACAGCAGAAAGAAATCTGTGAAATAGGATTTTTCATTCGCACCAAAGGTGCCGGCAAGAATTCAGACAGGGACAGGCGAAAAGCAGAGCAGTAAGACGATTAAGAGAACAGAGGGTCTTCCCAAACACGGGATGTCACAGGTGACAGTGTTTTGCTTCTTTAGTTCAGTAAATGAAGTGAAAGTATGACTGTTTATAACAGCAAGCTCCAGAGCTCTCGCATAGCTGGAGTGCTGCCGTGCACGGCCACAAGCTCTTCAGGAAGGACTGGTGGGGAGGAGAGCATGGGGGATGCCCCAGCAACATGCTGGACATGGGTCAGGACAAAGCCTTTGCAGAGCGAGGGCTGGCCCCATGCTGGGATGCTGGAGCGCATCCAGCAGGTCCAGGGAAGGAATCCTTCATCCTCCCTCTCTGTTCAGCACCCACAGGAGCAGTGTGCCTAGTCTGGGGCTCCCCAGCACAAGAATGCCGCTAACAAGCTGCGGCTGCGGCATGTCATGTGGAAGACCATCAAAATGGTCGTGGGGCTGCAGGACATGACATTTGAAAATGGGCTCAGAAGGCTGTGCTTGTTCAGCCTGGAAAAGAGGCGGCTCAGGAGAGGGGGATCTAATTCCTATATTCAGCTTGCTAGAGGCGGTTCCGGAGCATGAGGTCAGATTTCTCAGAGGTGCACAGCAAAAGGATGAGAGGCAACAGACACCAGTTGTGGTAAAAGAAATTCTGATAAAACATATAGAAAAAGAACCTCTTCACAGCAGAGACAGTCACACGCTGGAAGAGATTGCCCACAGTGACCTCAGAATCTCCATTTCTGGAATTTCAGAACTCAAGTGGACTGGGCCTGAGCAACCTCATACACCTTCAAAGGTTTCTTGTTCTGCATGGAGGACCAAGGCAGATGACCTCCAGAAGCCTCCTCTAGCCTGAATGGTTCCATGATTCAAATACATGGAGGGGACAAGGAGTAGTTCCAATTAAGTTAAAGATCAAAATCTAATAAAAAATTCCTCAGAACAAGTTTAGCCTGGCCCTGGACTCTGGAAGTTCAGAGAGTTTCTTTATATCAGAACAGCAAGGTTATACAACAGCATCCTAATGTTCAGGGAGAATAACAGTGACGTGAAATTCAACGAGCTTTCAGGACTTGATGTGTTTATGGACAGGATTCTCCAGGGTGACCATCCGCAGCATGAACAGACTCCAACTTCCAAGGGACCTCAACATTTCCCTCCTTCACGACAGCTTTCTTCGGAGGAAACAAATGACTACCTCCTTCCTGTTGTCACACTTCCCTTGCTCACCTGCAATGCCCACCCTTCTGTTCGTCCCTCTGTTTGTGTAACATGCTCCCCAGCCACGCTGGTTACCTGTGTCTCAAGCAGAGGGTGTGACAAGGGCACTGCTGCAAAGGTCTTGTATGCTTGCTTGACGTTGATGGGGATCTCATCAGGAGAGGGTGGTGAAGGTGGCTTTTGCTACAGGGACAAAGACAGAAAGTAAAGATAACCACAGATGTTACAAAAAAAACCAAATATGGGGGAAACACAGCACAACTCTCAGCGTGCAAAGCCTGAAGAGTGGAATATATAAGGGACAGGTCCTGCAGCTTGGGCAGAAACACAAGCAGGGTATTGTATAAGTGCTATATACAGCAGCATGTGTCTCTCAGCCCCATTTTATTTCTTGGATGGTGGAGGAACGATCAGAATCACAGAATGGTGGGGTTGGCAGGGACCTCTGGAGATCATCTAGTCCAACCCCCTGCCAGAGCAGGGGCACCCAGAGCAGGTTGGATGCGTCCAGGCGGGTTTGGGATGTCTCCAGAGACGGAGACTCCCCCACCTCTCTGGGCAGCCTGTGCCAGGGCTCTGCCACCCTCACAGCACAAGTTCCTCCTCATGTTGGGATGGAACTTCCCATGGTCAAGTTTGTGCCCGTTACCTCTTGTCCTGTCACTGGGCACCACTGAAAAGAGCCTGGCACCATCCTCCCGACACCCACCCTTTCAGTATTTATAAGTGTTGATAAGGTCCCCCCTCGGTCGTCTTTTTTCCAGACTGAAGAGACCCAAATCCCTCAGCCTTTCTTCATCAGAGAGCTGTTCCATCCCCTCATCACCTTGGTAGCCCTTTGCTGTCCCCTTTCTAGCAGTTCCCTGTCCTTGTTGAACCGGGGAGCCCAGAACTGGACACAGCCCTCCAGCTGTGGCCTCCCCAGGGCAGAGCAGAGGGGGAGGATGACCTCCCTCCACCTGCTGGCCACACTCCTCTTGATGCAGCCCAGGATGCCATTGGCCTTCTTGGCCACAAGGGCACATTGCTGGCTCATGGTCATCCTGTTGTCCACCAGGACTCCCAGGTCTCTTCCCACAGAGCTGCTCTCCAGCAGGTCATAGAATCATAGAATAGAATCATAGAATTGTTGAGGTTGGAAGGGACCTTTAAGATCATCGAGTCCAACCTTTAGCCTACCCTGACAAGAGCCACTTCTAAACCATGTCCCTCAGTGCCCCATCTACCCTTTTTTTAAACACCTCCAGAGATGGTGAATCCACCACCTCCCTGGGCAGCCTATTCCAATGTTTAATAACCCTTTCAGTGAAAAAATGTCTCCTAATATCTAATCTAAACCTCCCCTGACGTAACTTGAACCCGTTTCCCCTCGTCCTATCACTTGTCACCAGGGAGAAGAGGTCAGCCCCCATCTCTCTACAACCTCCTTTCAGGTAGTTGTAGAGGGTGATAAGGTCTCCCCTCAGCCTCCTCTTTTCCAGGCTAAACAACCCCAGCTCCCTCAGTCGTTCTTCATAAGGTTTGTCCTCCAGGCCCCTCACCAGCTTTGTAGCCCTTCTCTGGACATGCTCCAACACCTCAATGTCCCTCTTGTAGCGAGGGGCCCAAAACTGAACGCAGTACTCGAGGTGGGGCCTCACCAGTGCCGAGTACAGGGGGATGATCACTTCCCTAGTCCGGCTCACCACACTATTCCTGATACAGGCTAGGATGCTGTTGGCCTTCTTGGCCACCTGGGCACACTGCTGGCTCATATTCAGCCGGCTGTCAACCAACACTCCCAAGTCCTTTTCTGCCGGGCTGCTTTCGAGCCACTCTGCCCCAATCCTGTAGCGCTGCATGGGGTTGTTGTGACCCAAGTGCAGGACCCGGCATTTGGCCTTGTTGAACCTCATACCATTGGTCTCAGCCCATCGGTCCAGCCTCTCCAGATCCCTCTGCAGAGCCAACCTACCCTCAAGCAGATCAACACGCCCGCCCAGTTTAGTGTCATCTGCGAACTTACTGAGGGTGCATTCGATCCCTTCATCCAGATCATTGATAAAGATATTAAAGAGAACCGGCCCCAGCACCGAACCCTGGGGGACACCACTTGTGACCGGACACCAACTGGATTTAACTCCATTTACCACCACTCTCTGGGCACGGCCATCCAGACAGTTTTTTACCCAGCGAAGAGTACACCTGTCCAGGCCATGAGCAGCCAGTTTCTCCAGGAGAATGCTGTGGGAAACAGTGTCAAAAGCTTTGCAAAAATCCAAGTAGATAACATCCACAGCTTTTCCCTCATCCACCAAGTGGGTCACCTTATCATAGAAGGATATTAGGTTTGATAGGCATGACCTGCCCTTCACAAACCCATGCTGACTGGGCCTGATCACCCTGTTCTCCTGCATGTGCCGTGTAATGGCACTGAGGAGGATCTGTTCCATGACCTTCCCAGGCACCGAGGTCAGACTGACTGGCCTGTAGTTCCCCGGATCCTCCTTCTGGCCCTTCTTGTGGATGGGTGTCACACTTGCTAACCTCCAGTCAGCTGGGACCTCCCCGGTTGTCCAGGACTGCTCATAAATGATACCAAGTGGCCTGGCGAGCACCTCCGCCAGCTCTTTCAATACCCTTGGGTGGATCCCATCCGGCCCCATAGATTTGTGCACCTCCAGGTGCTGAAGCAGGTCCCTCACCATTTCCCTTTGGATTAGAGGGGCTTCATTCTGCTCCCCATCCCTGTCTTCTAGATCAGGGGTCTGGGTGCTCAGGGAACAACTGGTCCTACTGCTGAAGACTGAGGCAAAGACTTCATTAAGTACCTCAGCCTTTGCCTCATCCTTGGTCACTATGTTGCCGGCCCCATCTACTAGAGGACAGAGATAATCCTTAGTCCTCTTCCTATTGCTAATATATTTATAGAAACTTTTTTTGTTGTCCTTGACAACAGAAGCCAGGTTTAGCTCCAGCTGGGCTTTGGCCCTCCTGATTTTTTCCCTACATAGCTTCACTACCTCTTTGTAGTCGTCTTGAGTGGCCTGCACTTCCTTCCAGAGGCCATAGATCCTCTTTTTTTCCCTAAGTTGCAACACTAGCTCCCTGTTTAGCCAGGCCGGCCTTTTTCCCCGACGGCTTGTCTTCTGGCACATGGGGACAGCCTGCTCCTGCGCCTTTAAGACTTCCTTCTTGAAAATCATCCAGGCTTCCTGGGCTCCTTTGCCCTGGAGGACTGCCTCCCAGGGGACTTTGTCAACCAGGCTCCTGAAAAGCCCAAAGTCCGCCCTCCGGAAGTCCAAGGTAGCAGTTCTGCTGATCCCGCTCCTTGCTTCTCGCAGAATTGAAAACTCTTATCATTTCATGGTCACTGTTCCCAAGACAGCCTCCAACCTTCACATCCCCCACAAGACCTTCCCTATTTACAAACAACAGATCCAGCAGGGCACCTTCCCTAGTTGGCTCTCTCACTGGCTGTGTCAGGAAGTTATCCCCAGCACATTCCAGGAACCTTCTAGACTGTTCCCTCCCTGCTGTATTGTATTCCCAGCAGATGTCCGGCAAATTGAAGTCCCCCACGAGGACAAGAGCTCGCGATCTTGAGACTTCTCCCAGCCGTTTATAGAATATTTCATCTGCCTCCTCATCCTGATTAGGCGGTCTATAACAGACTCCTACTACGATATCCGCCTTGTTAGCCCTGCCCCTCATTCTTACCCATAAACACTCAACCCCATTATCACCATCATTAAGTTCAAAGCATTCATAACACTCCTTAACACTTAAGGACACTCCTTAACAGTTCCAGAAGGCTGGAGTGACATTGGCTTTCCTCCAGTCCTCAGGCACCTCGCCTGTTCTCCAGGACCTTTCAAAGATGATGGAGAGCGGCCCAGCAATGACTTCCACTAGCTCCCTCAGCACTCTTGGGTGCATCCTATCGGGACCCGTGGACTTGTGGGTGTCTAATTGACCTAATTGATCTCTCACTTGATCCTCCTCAACCAAGGGGAAGTCTTCCTCTTTCCCTGTTACTTTCTCCAAAGTCTGGGACTCCTGAGGGCTGGGCTGAGCAGCAAAGACCGAAGCAAAGAACGCATTCAGTAACTCCGCCTTCTCCACATCCTCCGTCACCATGGCTCCTGTCTCATTCAACAGTGGGCCCACAACTTCTCTAGATTTCCTTTTGCCTTCAATATACTTGTAGAAGCCCTTCCTGTTGAGCTTGACATCCCTAGCCAGGTTTAATTCCAAGGAGGCCTTGGCTTTCCTCGTTTCATCCCTGCATGCTCTGGTGACATTCTTGTAATCTTCCTAAGCAGTTATTCCCTTCTTCCACTTATTGTAGACTTCCTTGTTCCTCTTGAGCTTTTTCAGAAGCTCCCTGCTCAGCCATGCAGGTCTCCTGCATCCCTTGCCCGATTTCCTGCTCTTAGGGATGCACCGATCCTGAGCTTAGAGGAAGTGGTCTTTGAATACCAACCATCTCTCTCGGGCCCCCTTGCCTTCCAGAGCCCTAGCCCACGGGATCTCTCCAAGCAGTTTCTTGAAGAGGTCGAAGTTAGCCCTCCCGAAGTCCAAGGCTGTAATTTTACTGCTTGTTGTTTTGTGCATAGTACCCATGATCCTGAACTCTATCATTTCAGGATCGCTACAGCCAAGGCTGCCCCCAACCTTAATGTCCTCCACCAGTCCCTCTGTGTTTGTCAGTACCAGGTCCAGGAGTGCTCCTCTCCTTGTTGGCTCCTGTACCACCTGTGTCAAGAAGTTGTCATCAGTGCACTGGAGGAGCCTCATGGACTGTGCGTGCCTGGCTGCGTGGTCTGCCCAGCAGATATCGGGGTGATTGAAGTCCCCCACGAGAGCCAAGGCCTGCGATTGCGAGGCTACCTTCAGCTGTCTGTAGAAAGCCTCATCAGCTTCCCCATCCTGATCAGGTGGACTGTAATAAACACCCACAACACTGTCCCTCATATTTGCCTGCCCCTTAATCCTTAACCACAAGCTCTCAACTCTCTCTTCATCCACCCCCAGGGAAAACTCGGTGCATTCCAAATGCTCTCTCACATAAAGAGCAACTCCACCACCTCGCCTCGCTGGCCTGTCTTTCCTGAAAAGGACATAGCCATCCATGACAGCATGCATTCCAGTCACGTGAGCTGTCCCACCATGTCTCAGTAACTGCAATGAGATCGTGACCCTGCAACCACACACAGATCTCCAGCTCTTCCTGCTTATTGCCCATGCTGCGTGCATTGGTGTGTACGCATTTCAGAGAGGGAGCTGTGTGTGTAGTTTTGACCCTTGAGATGCGGTGTGCCTTCTGGTTTTCAGAAATACTGGCACACTGGCCCACGAGCAATGAGCAACTACGCCCTGGCACCTCACCAGCAAGCCCAGTACCGTCCCCTCCCCCCTTCAAATCTAATTTAAAGCCCTTAAAATGAGCCCTGAGAACTCTTGGCCTAGAACCCTTTCCCCCCTGCAATATAAGCTGTTCCCGCCTGTTACCAGCAGGCCAGGCATTTTGTAGACCAGGCCATGATCAAAGTACCCAAAGTCCTGCAGGCAGCACCAGGCTCGGAGCCAGGCATTGATCTGCTGACTCCTCCTATTTACCCCCTCATCATTCCCCACAACTGGGGGGATAGACGAGAACACAACTTGTGCTCCCGATCCCTTGACCAGGCGTCCCAGGGTCTTGAAATCTTTCTTCATTGCCTTTGGACTTCTTTTCACTACCTCGTCGTTGCCTACCTGAAAGATCAAAAGCGGGTAACAACCTGAGGGCCGTACCAGGGAAGGAAGCATCCTCTTCACGTCCTTGACCCGGGCCCCAGGGAGGCAGCAGACCTCCCTATGTACCGGGTCCGGCCTGCATATTGGGCCCTCTGCTCCCTGCAGCAGACAGTCACCTATGACAAGGACCCGTCTTTTCTTCTTTACCGCAGAGGTTTTGATGTGGGGGAGGTCTGACTAGACCTCACTGACACCTCCACGGTACGAGAACTATAGTGCTTGTCATCGTCCATGTTCCCTTGCAGAGCACTGTACCTGTTACACAATGGCACCTGGCAGGATGGGGAAGTCACCGGGCAGTCCCGAGTGCGGCGCCTGTTGCGCTGGGCAGGAGCTTCCTGCCATTCTGCCCTGTCCTCCAGGTTACCACCTTCAGTCGGGGGGAGAGAGGACAGGGAGTTCCCTGCTGCAGGGGTTCTGTCTGCCTGCTGTGTTTCTGTCGTGGGACGCAGGATTCTTCTCCAAGCATCTCTCTCCCTCTCACATTCCTTGAAGACCCTCAACCTGCTTACCTCCTCCCTGAGCTCCATGACTAATGGAGGAGATCCTCTACCGGAGCCCATCTCCCTCAGATGTGTCCATCACTGCCATCCGACACCGGCATAAGAGCAGGGCACACCCCGCAGCCTGATGTCTGTGTGGCAGCATGTTCCCACAGGAGCTCCGTCTGAGAGGCTGCATCAGAGCTGGTGGATGTGGAGCTCATGGATGCCATGGTCTTCTTGCGAGTAGATACCATCGCTTCCTGGCTGGGTTGGCAGTCTCTCACTGCTCTCCTGCATGAACTGCCGTGCAAACTGCTATGACCGGGCTGGTGTGTCGATACTTCTGGTGGTACAGATCCTCACTGACTTGACCAGAATTTTGTGACTGAGGTCTTGGCCAAGGGGCCATATTGCTGTCACGGTCCTTAAGGACGTCCACTCAATTCAAGTAGCATGTGCCTACATGAATCAGTGGGCTTTTGGGGCTGGATAGGACAGCTATACAGTGGACTCTGACCCCTACTTGGGCGTGAATAAGCCACGTTAAGGTTATTAGAAAATTAAAGATAAGCTCTGGCCTTATCTGCCATTTCTGACTAAAGGGGCCTCCTTCATGGGATGGGATCTTAGTCTCATTTGGGTTTTGCGGTGACTATTGTACTTCTGTTTATAAAATGATGAGTGTGTACTTCTACATACTTCAAGGCTAATGGTCACAGTCTCCTAAACCAAAGTGGCAACCCATTCAGGCATCTGGCTTGAACAAAAAATTCAGACTTTTTTTTTTTCTTGCTGCACTAACTCAGTTTCAGGTGTTTGTGGTTTTTCTTTGTCCTTGACTGAGGCTAAAGTATGTTGTGGATGATGTTCCCTTCTGCATGGGCTAAAGAACAGCACATCAATATCACAAGAGATTGTACAACATGTGAATCTTGGCCAATTACATGGATTATATACAGCTGTTTGTCTGCAGATCAGGTCTCTAATTTGGTATCCTGTCATACAAGCTTCGATAAAAAGAGAAGGGCTATATTGCAGGTATACAAGTCTTCTGTCATGACAAAGATCAAAATACCCGAATCCTTCTCTCCCGTCAACATACAGCCCAGGGAACATGAATCTTTCAAAACCAATCATTTTGCAAATCATAAAACTTATTATCAGCAAGATGGCATTGGCTTTTGCTCCAAAACACAAGACATTGATAGATAAAGGTTCTGAAAGATTTATGCCTCAACAGAACGTAACACCTCATAAATAAGGATCTAAAACTGTAACTGCTCTAGGGATTTCAGCCACAATACAGTTTCAACAATCCCAACTTCCTGAATGCGTCAGTGAAGACACAAGGCAGGCTGGTGAGGCTCATCTATGTTAGAAAAATGAACAGGATGCACTGACCATGACTCTACTTGGGAAGAGTACGGGTTCTTACCCAGACTGATGCATAAATAAGACCAGCCTTACCGATGGCACGTGATCTTTATACAAAATCAGCACTGGGAAGGAGTGTTCAGCCTACCCACCAGAAAAAGTGGCACTATAGCAACCTAGGGCAGACAGACATAGCTTAGAAAGAAGGAACTGCAGGCCACTTACAGAGTTCTGGATATTGAAGCACAGCTCAGGTTGCTGGAAGGGATTGGGGCTGTCCCCGTCCTCCGAATTATGTGGGGCAGCATTTTGTCGCACTCGGGAAAGAGGCTGAATGACGCCTGGCTTGGTCTGCTTGTGTCAATACCACACAACAGGGGGAAAGGCAGAGGAAGAGAGGGAGAGGGAGAGAGAGAGAAGAGAAACGAGCAGTTAGGGCAGCAAGATATCTCTGCCATGCAAGTGAATAAGACAAATCCATGCACCTGAGCTCAATTCCGCAGCTGTGCTGCTGCCTCCAGCTACCAGACTGGGAGGTAGAGCTACTGAAGCAAACACCAAACAATGCCTCTGGCGCACGTGTTTTGGACAGGCAAAGAGATTCAGCCAAGTCATGGTCAGACAGGACCAATGGGTTACAGAGAAGGCCAGGACACAAGAACGAATTTGCCATACAAGTCGCAGCTGCAAGGGTCAGAGGAGTACGGCATGAGTATGTCAAAGCTTGGAGAATGTAAGCATCATGAATGGAAGATGCAGCAGGGAAACATCAGCCAGGAACGGTATTGGGAAAAGCCGGGGATGAAAATGAAATGAGACCCAGATAGGGCTCCAACTAGAAATGCAGACGTAAAAGCAGAGACAGGAGTCTGAGATTTGACCTTGATGCCATCACTGTTGGATGCTGTGTGGAAGTGAACAAAACCTCTAATACTAAAGAGAGCAGAAGCAGGAATCGAGTAAACCAGCAAAAACTACATGAGTGAAAGGTGCATGGGTAAGCAGGAATAAAACCTGCAAAACCAGTTGCATCAAGTTTTCAAATTGGCACTATTTAAGACGGCACATTTGAACAAACTTGAGGTACAGTGGAGGACTGAAGAAGACGGAGTAAGAGGCAACAGCGAGACTCGCAGGGCTGGAAGTGAGCACACACAGAAGGAAGAGGCAAGCTCTATGCACTGGAGAATGCACAGGGACGTTACAGTAAGGCCTCATGGCAGATGTACTTACTGATTTACTGTCATCCTGCGATGTGATGAAGTTAATGGAAGCCTGAAAACAGAAACACAGGTGTAAATTTGGAGTCCATACAGGGAGCCTTTAGTTTACCATTCCACATAAAAAGCAACACAAAACTCCCAACTCCAGCCCCTCCCCTGCCCCACTGCCTGCCCCATACAGGGAAAAGCCCCCAAGTCCCATACTAATCCCCGCCATACCTTCTTCTTCGTGCCAGGTGCAGTCCAGAGCCCACCCACAAGAGCTTCTCCCAGTTCCTCTGCCATGTGTGAAGGCACTCCCAACTCTCTCCGCACATCTCCGGGCACTGACCCCCACCCTCACCCTCTCCACTGCAGCTCGGCTGGTCCTGGCCCTTTTTACATCCCCTGCCCTCTGCACTTGCTACTGAGCTTGAGCAAAGCCACCAGCACCACAGCTTCTCTGCCAGGAAGCGTTCACAGATGCCATCTCAGCAGTGGCTAGCAGGGAACAGCCTCTCGAGCCCGGGAGGCGGGGAGTGGGGAGGCAGCGGACGGGGTGAAGAGCAGCGGTGCCGGGCGGGAGCAGCACGGAGCAGCAGCGCACACCGCACACCCACAGGCACTTACAAAGCGGGTCTCCCTGCCTGGCAGGTGAGCAGGCCGAGGGGCTGCGGGCGTCTGGAGAGGGGCAACGCCAGGGAGGATCGTCAGGGGAGAGAATGGGAGAGAAAACGAAGAGACCGGGTTTTCCGCGTGAGAGGCTGAGAGGAGCACCTTTCCCAGCGCAGAGACAGCAGTCACCCAGGGGCAGTTACCTTGCTGCCTGCCACGGAGAAAGCCCCTCTGCCCTCCTCAGCACGCACAGACCCACCACGAACACCTCCTTCCTCCCCCCGTCTGCTTCCTCCCCCACCAGACGCCCACAGAACCCAGGGCCAGGCAAGACCACCGTGACACCAGCCTCAGCACAGAGGTTTCCACTTCCCTCAGTAAGTCTCCGAGAGCTCTGAAGTAAGCCTATAACTTCCGGCTGGACTACAAGATGTTAAAACCAAAGAATTTACATTAAAAATAGATGGCGGCAGAGAATTAGAGATGCAATTCTTTGGAACATCTACTTTGGAGCAACAACCTGAAGGCCAGGTCTGCTGAATCCCCACAAAATGTACAGGCCACGAGGCTAGTGATTGCCCCATGTCCTTCAGTATTATCTGTTGAACCTGTTCCGTTTTGTACATCCTTCATTATCCAGAGAGAACTACGTTTACCAGATCCAGCCTTACCTGACATGCAGGAGACTGCTGCGGAAGGCTCTGATCCCAAAAGTATTAAATTATGTAAATGTGACAGAAAGTTCACGTACAGAATGCAGGGTTGAGAATGCCACCAGCAAGACTAAAGGCTCAGCATCGTGACACCAAGGCATCTTCAAGAACAACTCCCAGAGTCACGAATTCATAACAGCCATAGATCATGTAAGGAAAAAAGGCTTTCAAAATGACACACAGACTAGATCTCAGAAATGAAAGCAGTGAACAAACCTGCTGAAGACCTTAAAAGGCTAAAATAAAGGACAAAGTCATGAAATTGGCTATAAATGCTGTAAGAAATTAATAGGATCTTTCATGGCATATGTGTCTGAACAGAGAGATAAAAAAGAGAAAAAGAAGATTATTCAATATGTCGCTCAAGCTACAGAGAATTCATGATACAAAAGACCTGAATTGATCAAACAGACTACAAATTACACCAAGTGCTACGTAACAGGGAATTTGAGACATCCAACTTAAAATTGGAAAGGCAAATGTCTGCATCTGCAGAAATGCTCCTGTGGTGCTCTTAGCTCCACAGAATGCATTTGTGAGACCTTGGTAATTCTTCTCAGAGCCCCGGGAGAAAAGAACGAACAGTTTCACCTGGAAAGTTTCTGCTGTCAGCAATGACCGCTATGAGAAGACAAAGCTGTTGCTGTTGTCACAGGACTTGGATAATGACAAACCATTAGACCATTAAGACAAACAATTTATCATTGAGCAAGTCCATCCCGCGCTAGAAGCACAGATGGCATTATGGCCAGAGGGTTGCTCGTGGCAAGGACACTGGCACTGAGCCTCCAATGCTAAGACACTGATAAACAAAAACATCAGGGGTGCTACTAAAGCTGCCTATGATGAATTGGGACAAGGGACATTCCATTCAAACACAAGTTTTTTTAAAAAAAAAAATCACAATGAGAGTAGTCAAATATTGGAGCTGGCATCTAGAAAGATGAAGACCTTCCATCTCTAGAGGTGTTCAAAATTTAACTGGACATGGTCTTGAGTAACCTGATCTAATTGGATCTGCTCTGAGTGTGGTCTCAGACCAGACCTTCCATCCTAAATCATTCTATGAACAGCTACATTGGCCGCCCTTTGGGATTTGGGCTTCTTTTTCAACTGAGAGCTGAGGATCTTTAACGTCAGAGCAAATTAATATCTAGATCTCCTTCTATTGTAGAACAAGGAGTATCATCCCCAGCCCATTCCTTTTAAATAGAAAGAACCCAATCTCAAAGAAAATCTAGGTTTGTGGTAAAAGGGAAACTTAGAGACAAACAGCCCAAAATAAGCCTCCAATCAGTATGCAACTGCTCTCAGAAGAGCTAATAAGTAATCACATGCAGCTGGAAGAGAAGGCATTGAAATAGTACTACTACAATGAATAGTATCTTCTTCTAATCTTATCGTGTCCCCGGTGGTGACTCGATTTCAAAGGATCTAAGAGCTGAGGAGATGCAAGAGAGGCCAAGGAGCCATTCGAAGATGGACCGGACTGTTGCTCACTGCAGCTCCACTGTCCTATTCGCTGCTCCCAGCCACATGGTCCTGACCCTTCTCCTCAGCATTAATTGTCACCTCACCCCAAGGTGATGCGATTCATCTCACTAAGCTGAACTGACCTAGGAAAAGAGCAGACAGCTTTTGTCCAGCTTAGAGAACCGAAATGACTCAGCTAAAGATGGGAGCTAGTGGGACCCAAAGAGTTGGAGAGCAGCTGCACTCCAAAAGGAACGCAACAGACACAAAATGACTAAGGACAAAGTACAATTTTCACTTCATTCCAGCACCCTAATATAAAAACCAATAACATGTAATGAGTGTGAAGGGAAATTAAAAAAAAAATCCATTTAAGAATATTTAATTTCAAAAGGCTCAATTAATTTGTGAAACCTACTGCCACAGGATGAAAAGTGAAATCAAAGACTTCTCAAGATTTAAAAGAAAAGATCAGAGTTATGAGAAATAAGAACAGCTAGTGAAGTAATGTTTACCAAAAAAAAAAAAGTTACAAGAAATAGAGTAACTTGCAATTTCAGAGTGAAAACTGGCCTCTGACCAAAATGTTTCAGAATATCATTCCCTAAGGGTAGGCTAACCTGCTGCAGGATCCTTCAATTTTCTTCCAACATACCAATTGCCAGAATTAAATAGTTTCTATATAAGGAATAGGTGAGGCCGTTCTCAAAAAAGACAGACAACTACCACTTTGTAGTCACTCTAGGTACACCTATGCTCATTACCCTGCAAATTAGGCTACCCCCCAGAGCAATAACTTTCCACTGAGTTTATGACTAGTGAGTTATATTCCTGGGTCTCTGAGACATTTTGAAAGAGCAGAGTTCTCCCCCTAGTTCTCTAGTTGCCTCCCGTGCTGGATACCCCTCCACCTCAACAGTATCGCTCTCAAGAATGGAAATCACACTCAGCTTCCTCTGCCCTTCTGCCCTGGTGCCATCTTGCCTCCCCACCCTTCCCCACATTGCCTGTCCTGTGGCCAGTCTCACCTGCTGATTACTAGGAGAATAGGGGGTTTCACGCCTGGAATTTCCTGTCCCAGACTCGCCCGCAGGAGCCTGAAAGAGAGAAGACAAAGCTAGATAGTTACTGTACAGCAGCAACTTCCACGTCTCTCCCTTAGCAGTGAGACCGGGAGGCAAGGGAGACCACCGACATCCAGCCCGAGGCCAACTGTGGGCCACCTCGCCGCAAGAGAGCGGAGTTAGCAACGGGCCCAACAGCAGATGTCACATGGCAGAAACTTGCAAAAAGCACTAGAAACAGCAAGGGAATGACATGAAACGTTCATATGCAAACACCCTGCAAAGCCAACTGAGTCAGGTTAAAGCCTTCCGCCTTGTAAGACATCCCCAAGAACCCTCCCCAACAACTTCTCTTCAGCCCTCCACAGCCTGGGCCACAGTCTAGGCAAACCTGTTGTATAGGCAACTAAGCCACCCCAGCTGAAAGGAGACAAGACTCATCCCCAGCCACATCCCTTGCTGTTGGCCTACTGGTAGCACCTTTACAAGCAGCCCAGAGCATAGGGAAGACCAGGCTCCCGCCCCTTCCACAGGAACCTACGATCACCAGCGCTCAGGCTGAGCCACCCCAACAGCTACAGCAAGAGAGCACAGTCCCAGTAAGTACCTGCAGCCTGTCCACAGGATAAAGGAGCATGATTTAAAAAGTATTTTAGATGCCTTAGTGGTGGGGATTAGTGGTGGAAACAGGTCATTTGGGATTTAGAGAACTGTTTAAGCAAATCTAGGGTTCTGAAATCATTGATACCGTAATCCATGCACTAGTGAATCATGTTCATTAGATTCAAGTCAGCCTTGGGCAATGGTATTTCTACTGACCAAGCCAGGAGATGTGATACGAAGTTTACGCTGGAGCACAGAAAACATCTGATCCTTCTTAGCACTGTAAAGACAGCGAGCGTAGCAGTGTCAACTGCTCTACTTCCATGCCTCCACAGCAGAGAGTCCTCAGTCACCCTGCCTCTGGCTACTGCTACCCAAGTCTTCCCGTGCGCCAACACACGCGCTCACCAGTCCCCAAGGAAGAAGCTTTGTACAGTACTGTTCTTCAGGGACTTCAGCTCCCTGACCCAGCTGACACACGACTGCTCCAGTTCTGGTGTCAGCACATAGGAGCAGAATGTGCAGACAGGGGGAACTGATCCCATGTGACACCAACCTGGAATGAGATTAGCTCCAGCTCACTGTGACACCCACCTCAGATTGGTGATAGTTGACCTGCAAAAAGGGTCAGTGCTTTGTGACTGCTGCTTTTTTGATCTTCTGAACTCTAAAGCTGGATGTCTGTAATGTCCAAACCACAGCCTTTGACTTTTAATATACTGAGATGTTACAGAGATTCAACTACATGCCTTGCTCTACGCTTATCTGCCTACGCATCTGTGAAAAACAAATTCTCACCAAGGAACTAGGCTAAAAACATCGAAGAGAACTACAGCTGGGCGTTGGTTGGTTGGTTTGTTTTTTCTTCTGTGTGTGTGGGCTGTTTGTTTGCGGTGTTTTGCTTCTCTGGCTTTTCAGACATCCGAAAGGGCTGAGAAAGGAAGGGAAGAGCGGTGTGGAGCTAATCTGGAACATAATGTCTTTGGGTCTAGTCCTTGCTCTGCCACAGGCTTCCTGTGCTAGAGTGAGAAAGTTAAATACAAACAGATTTCCCAGAGCAGAAAGCAAAGTTCTCCCCTGAAATCTGAAAGTCTAGATATACTGAAACAAGTCACTTCAAGGAACAGTGTGCTCCGGGGCTGTAGATAATAACTATGTCAGCTGTGCTGCCTCTTACTTTTCAGCAGTCTAAGAACGGCTGTCTTTGTTCATTCTTCTACCAGCCCTGCCAGCTCCCCACACAACCACCGCAGGCAGGGAACGCTGCTGCTCCCAGCCTGTCTCCTGCCCACACAAAGGGACATGGGGGATGCCACAGAATGAGAATTGTCTCGGTTGGAAGGGACCTTTCAGATCATGGAGTCCAACCATCAACCTGCCACTGACAAAACCATCACTAAACCATATCGCTAAGCACCACGTCTACCCGGGCTTTTCAATCCCGCCAGGGATGGCGACTCCCCCACTGCCCTGGGCAGCCTCTTCCAATGCCTGACAACCCTTTCGGGGAAGGAATTTTCCCCAATATCCATCCTAAACCTGCCCTGGCGCAACTGGAGGCCGTTTCCTCTTGTCCCATGGCCTGTTCCTTGGGAGAAGAGCCCGACCCCCCCTGGCTGCCCCCTCCTTTCAGGGAGCTGCAGAGAGCGAGAAGGTCTCCCCTCGGCCCCCTTTTCTCCAGGCTGAACACCCCCAGCTCCCTCAGCCGCTCCTCACCAGCCTTGTGCTCTAAAGTCTCTAAGTCCCCTCGCATCCCACCGCCCCTCAGCGGGACTCAGCAGCAGGCACGCTGGGCAATAACGGGGGTACATTAGTGGCTGGAAGACAACTCACGACCGTCAGCGACTGACAGCCTCTGCAGGCAAAGGACACATGTTAGGTGGGACCGGCCCCCGCACGGGCCTCGTGCTGCCCAGCGTCGGGTCCGGTGCATGCGCAGGCGTTTAGTAGGACACGGGTGGCCTCGACTGCGTGAGCGCACGCCATACACAGCATGCCGTGGGACTGCTTGCCTTGGAGTAAAGGTTGGTCTTCAGCACTCCCCCCCTGCCATAGCCCAGGGGCGGCCCCCCCAGGCAGGCCTTGCCTGCTGCCTTCCCCTTGCGGTTTGCCACCACAAAGGGGTTCTCACTGAAGAGGATGGGCTGGGAGTCGATCATGCACTCTTGCTCTGGCGTCTTTGGCATCTGGTCCTGGGACAAGGGGCCACCCGTGGGATCCTGCTTGTCCAACTGGGGCTTTTCTGCCCCGCTGGCGCACTGGTCAGGTGGAGCAGGGTCCTGAGGAGGGCCAGCCACGCTTCCGATGATGGGGCTGGCGGCTGTATCGGGGCATGAATCCCGGCTGTCCTGTGCCACCGGCAGAGACAGCAGAGCGCAGTCGCCCTCCATTCTGGAGCTGGCCTTATTATACTGAACAAGCTGAGAGGAAAACAAAAGGGTCAGAAAGAGACAAGGAGAACAGAGTAAAGGAGAAGAGGGAGAAAATACAGAGCTGATGCTGAAGGACAGGGGAGAGAAGAATTCGAGTACTAATGCCCACATGACCACCCCTTCCCTCTCTCCTCCTCCATCACCAGTCTTGTGATGATCCCAAATGCTACTTCCAAGAAAGGACCTTGCAATACAGACACCCAGTAGCTGACAGCACGAGCACGCTCCCCGCACTCTTCCATCTCGTCCGCATTCCAGCCTGCACTCCAGCAGCTCGCCAGGAATGCTGCTGCTCTCCGGCAAAACCAACTGCCAAAACCCGCACCAGCACACGTCCTCTCCCACCTCACTGCAGCGCATCCTCAACTCCACTCCACCACCACATGGCCCTACATCGACTGTCCCAGCCCAGCACACTTCCAAGCAGCTCCAGCACTGTCACACAGAATAACATCTGTCATCTCGCTCCAACGCCCTTCCATACAGTTACACAGTCACCACCATATCGTCTACCCCATGCTGTTCCATCACACCTGCACAGGCAAACATGCCTTTATGGCCCCACTTCATCAAAATACACACCAATAATTAACAGACAGCTAAACAAGGGCTAACAGAGCACAGATCCCTTTGAGCGCTCTTAGCGAAGGCAGGACTGAAACAGAGCTCCAGTTCTGCCTAGGCTCAACTTGCACCCAACCAAGATGAAGCACTGACCTTTCCTCTTGTAATACTATAAAAGAGAGTTTGTTACCCGAGCCAAAGCCTTCTTTTAGGGAAGCAGAGATAATCGGAGAGCAATGATCAAATCTCCTTCTATCCAAGTGCCTGCCAGGGAGCAGAAAGACCTCTTCTGCTCAGAGCACATTCTCCAACTCCTGTGTCATGGCAGCATTCACAAAAATAGCTCTGAAGGGCTGGGTGGGCTGGTGACTACAATGGCAGCTGAGAGGCTCAGGAATTCCTGAGGCCCTCCCCTAACCCCCCAACCCCAACCCAACCTAAAGCAGTGGTTGGCAGAGCCCTGGCTCGTATCATATTTCTGCAGACAGCGAGGCCTGTGCTACCCTTAGAGATTTTGCTATTGTAGCTATGTGACTTTTCACTGACAAAAAACCCTACCAAGAAGCCCCCAAATTCCAACCTTCTTTTCCCAGAGTGCAATAAAGTACACTAGCAAGAGCTGTAGTGCATGTAAAGCTATGCCAGGCAAAAAGTACTTTCAGGCACATTATTTGCTCAGTGGGGATGCTGTAACGAAAACCCGGCCAGCAATCCGCCACTGCAAAGCGGGTCTGTTGGTCCTTCGGCCAGGCCCCTCTGACGGCGCTGCTGTTTCCCTCGCCAAGCAGAGGAGCACAGACCCTGACCAGCCCGGCTTCCAGGTGAATCCCACCACCACCAAGGCCTGCTTTGGGAAAAACAACATTTTGGGGGCACTGTGGAGATGGGCACCTCACTAAGACTGCATGAAGTCTGACAGTCCACGGGAAGCCTCAACGCCTGTTTTGTTCATGGACGTGACTGGAACCAAGCTTCATCTACCCCTCGCTTTAATCTCCAGCGCTTCTGCTGCAGCGGCATATTCCAGTGCAGGATGCCTCGCTGCCTCTGCCTCACAGTGGGCTATTTTTATCAGACAAGCAACAACTTCTATTTTGGGTAAGCAAAGACTTTGGCAATGCAATGTGCTTTTCCCAGCCTTGCCTCTGTCACTGCTCAGCCCAGCAGACAGGACCATCGTGTTCTACCCCACGCCCTCCAAGGCAGACACAGAAGAAATGCATTTGCAGTTCCGATCCGTCACTTTGCTCCAGAGACTGAAACAAATCTGATCTGAAAACTAATGAACAAGTACAGAGAAAGAATCAATGGCTAGAAATTGAAGAGAAATAGCTTCAGACTAGAAAGTACAGACTGTTAATTAACTAACCACGGTGAGACGCTACTGAGAGATGTAAAGTCTTGTCTGTTTCTTAGAGTCCAGAAAGCAAAACTAGTTTGTAAATGGTTTGCTGTGTCTAGATGCAGTAATTCACAGGTACGGTTTCCAAGCCTGTACTCTGCAGAAGACAGGGACTATAATGGCTCTTTTATTACTGCGATGGCAGCATCCAGACGCTGTAGTGCATGGGGTACGCTGCAGACGCCAGTTACTGAGACGCCGGCACAGCCGCAGGGCATCACCGAGACAAGCATTCTCATACAGCTTTCAACTGCAATTTTTCAGTTGGGGTTTTAAAAGTATACAAATAAAACAGGCTTGAAAAGTAAGCCTTTGTTAAATCTTGCTCACAAAAGGACCAATACACAGCAATACAGATTAATCCAAGATGGACAGACATCTGCCCCCTTCTTTGGGGGAGATTCTCGGGGAATTATCATGACAAATTCCAGCCGCAATTCACAGCAGTCGCGACAGAGGTCTGCACCTCCTCCTGTTCAACAGTGTGAGGAACGGCAGGCCCTGCAACACCCCTGCAGGGAACTATAGGGGAAGAGAAGATATGTAGACACCGTTTGGAGGAGAATTTGTGTGGTGAGAAAGTTGGCCTAGAGACAGAAAGAAAGGAAAAAATACTACAGGAACCGGGAAACAGTCATCCTAACCCAGTGAGACTGCCTGGAGATAGACAACCTGTTAATTGAACCGCATGCTTTTCTGCTGCCTGGCCTGATCCATGTGTGGCTCTTCCAGGCAGTCACCACACCGGCGAGGTGCAGCCCCCGAAGGAACACCAGAACCGTACCTCCCCGTACTCACCATCTAGGCAGACATGTGTCTTCAAACAGAACAAAGACAGGGTTGGGCAAATGACAGCTGGAAAAAGACAAACCTGGGCACCAACCGGCCCTTCCCCTGAAATGGGACATTTATAGATGCCGCCCATACACCCCGGCATTCCAGCGTGTTCGGCCCCACATTCCAGTGCCAAGCGTTCCTGGGCTGACACGGGCTGCTGAGGCACAAGCTCCCAAATGCTGCTCTCTCTGGATGACACAAGGGCTGTCCAGCAAAGAGGCAGCTGCTTGCGTGGGGCTGGCTCTCCCCTTGTTTCCAGATACTAAGTTACACTAAGAGATGCTAAAAATACGTTAAACCTTTTCCTGATAATACTTTTCTGTGTGAACAGCCAAGAGAGAAAACGCAAGAGCTGGGGATTATGGGGAGGAACAAAGGGAGACAAAGCTGGAGACGAAGCAGGGCTCTAATCCGTGTGAGAGGAGAAAAGCAAGAGGGCCTGAAGTCAACGAGAGGAGGGATGAGTAGGTGAGGAGACCCATCCGGATGGAATGAGATGGAGACAGTAAAGGTAAAAGGATCCTGAAATGATGGAACGGGAGTGCAGAATCTGATGGTGACAGCAAAGGTGGTCTCGTTACAAGAGGAGGAAAGGAACAGAGGTGAAGACTGAGGATGTCTGTGAAGGAGCAGGCAGGAAGCCAGTGCAACAGGGATGATGCAGGGAAGATAAATCAAGACCGAGGGAGCCAAAGATGGAGAGGTGAGGTGAGGTTTTACACAACACAGGAGAGACGGATGACTTTGTAACCTGTGAAGTTTGTGAATTCTGGATTTTCTACTGGCTGAGGTGCCACATATCCCACATTAGGGACTGAAATGCAGGTCACGGGCAGAAATGCAGGTCCAAGGCTGTGTCAGGGCTAAGTCGCGATATGCAATCACTGCCACTTTGACTTTTGCAGTCCTAGATGGATCTTGACTTTAATGCTTCTGGTGTCAGCACCCTGCATCCCCCCCCCCTTCCTGAACACCATCCCACAATGAATTTACAGCTAAGCTGCGCACAACATTGTCACCTTCTGTGTTGGGAAGAATCCTCCCTTCCCTCCTCTGCAGCTTTCAGTAGTTGTCTCCTTCCATGGTAAATCCCCTGCACACTCCCATTCCCATCCACCCTTCTCTCCTGCTGGGCTGTCCTTTCTGCCTTGCTCGAGACACTTCCTTCTGCATCTCGGCAATTACACAGGGCCACTTCCCTTTACAAAGTGGAAAGCAACCCGTCTCTCTGCTCCCCTCACTTTCTTATCCTAGTCTTTCTTTTGTGGCTACCTCCTGTTCCAGACAGTGTAGAAGTCTACCACAGCTCCGCTTCCCAGTTTTCCTCTGCAGAGAGTACCACCATCCCTCACCATCAGGGCGCAAGGAGAGGGGTAACGGAACAACCACGGCTTACCCACATCTCGACAGCCCCTCACTTACAGTGCGATTGACTCTCTGTAAGCCACTGCTGGGCAAAGCAGCCAGGGTCCGATAGTCCAGTCTCAAAGGTTCGCTGGTGACATTCTGGAGAGGGGCAAGGGGGGGAGCAAAAAAACACAAACACCAGGAAGAGATCAGGCCACAAGTCAACTAAATCAACCAGACAGAGCAATTAAAAGGAAACCACCCCTAGAAATAACCAAGGCCTTATCTCCAAACTCTGCAGAAAGTTCCCATTGCCTGGAAATTAAGCTGGAATTGTTCCAAACAGAACCAAGGGGGCCCATGACAGAGGCCAGGCTTGAGAAATACCAGAGACCGGGTCACTCTGGGCCCTTGGTCACCCACTGGTGCACTGACCCCCACCACTCCTCCTGCCCCCATGGGCACACATCCACTCCCGCGTAGGGGGAGCGGAGAACGTGACATACATACCAGTTTTCTCCAAATAGCACCCAGAAAGGCTTCCAGGCTGGATTTGGAGACATTTGAGAGCGCAAATCTACAATTCCTCTACAGTATCTTTTCTTAACTCACACTCATTGTATAATTTTGTTTGATTTCACTTCCCATTTTCATTTGTCTGCCTTTCTAATTCTAGCCATTGTTTTTCACCATTCCTTCCTCAAACACATTACAGATTTCTTAATTTCTGATACCTTCTCTTACACCCAAAAGTCAAGTCTTTGGTGGTGGGGCAGAGTGGAGAACAGAAGTTATGGGGAATGAGCATTTTTAGACATTTCCCCAGTCTTCAAGTCCAGTTATGGCCCTTTTCTGCAGCTCTCCAGCCCTCCCACCATGCTCCTCACCTCTGCCTCCTCCTCAAGCTGCTGTGTGGCTGCCTCCCGCTCCCTACGCATCCACTCCTTCCATGAGACAGGACAGAGTCAGAGCAGCATCCAAGCAGCGCAGGCAAAGAGAGAAGGAAAGAGGTCAGCACCATGCTGGGCAGTGACTCCAGAGGGGGGACAGAGGAGCACGGACAGCACTGGTGCCAGGAGAGTGAGCGCAGAAACCCAGCACGTACGTGGGGAAAGAGGAGCTGGAATTCTGCACGAGCTCAGTTATCGCCAGCAAAACGGAGGGGAACAGACACCCCGAACAACACAAGTCAGGGCGTCCCCAGGGAGGGGAAGAGAGCAGATGTCTCTAAGATCCTCAGCAGGGTCAGTCCTGGGGAAAAGAAACGGCAGCTAAAGCCCCCCTCCCCACCCCAAGCACAAGCTACGCCATCACCAAGGGAAAGGAGAAGATCGCTTATTGCAACAAGAGACATCTTGACAGAGCACAGACGGGAAAGGCTGGAAGGGAATGGAAAAACAAATCTACAGAGCACAGGCCTAGTTGTCACTAAGGAAAAAGACCTAAAAAAATCACATGCTTGTTAATAGCATCACAGTCAAAAGACTATATATAGAGACAGAAACCGTATAAGCATGAGGCAGGGCTTAAAGTCCCCTGGTCAGCTCTCAGCCATTCAAGTGCAGCACAGGAATATTACAAGAGTGACCAGTGACTCATCTCACACGCCCCAGCTACGGGCTTGCTCCCGAGCTGCAAGAGGAAGGTAATAGTATGTTACTTGTCTTAAAGAATGATTTCTGTGCGTTTATACTTTTGTGACTTTTTGCCCAGCACCTATGCTGCAGGGCGAGGGCCGTGGACAAAAGCAGCATCATTCTTCCATTCTACTGCGCATCGCCACCCTCCCGACCGCTCCTCCCAAACAGCAGCAACCAGATGGTGCTGAAGTCCCAGGGCTGGAGGGATGGGAGGTGGAAGGCATCTGAGAAACAGAGAGGGAGCTAACTGAAAATTCTGATAAGCACCTGGGCCATTCTCTTCAAAAGCTTCTGTGCATTACCACTAGCAAGTAATCAGTGTCCCACATCACACCCCCCATCTCCAGACAATAATGAGCAACATGAGAAGACACTAATGCTCTGGAAGATCACACGATCCAAAGGGATATTTAGGAATGTTTAAGCTAAAGTCTATTCTGAATCTGGTTATGCTTATTTTGGACAAGTGTTAGCTGCAAGGTGAGTGTTCAAGCTGACAGTATGTGATCCTTCTCTGAGGTCTTAAGCTGAAGAGAGAAATTGCACCAGCCAGCCCAGATGGAGCTCTGGAATGTTCAAAGTTCATCTCTGACAACATCTGGAGAGCCCGAGGAAGCTCTGGATTAAGACTAGAAAAATAACTGCAGCTACAGAGTTGGGACAGTGAAATGCACCATGAATCAGTCCATGGAGATCTGGAGTTACTACTATTGCTACCAGAAACTGAATTACCAAAGAACTGAACTGGAGAGCTGTGTGCAGTGAGTGCAGCAGTGGTACTTGAAAACCTCTACAGGGCTAACGGTGAGTATAGCAAAGCCAAAACCCTTCCCATTTCTTCAGTTCACAACCTTATTGTAAGGAGATCTCTATCACTCGTTTGATCTCTATCACTCTTGTGCAAAACTGAACATGAAACACTGAAGTATTAGAGGAAAGGTCCAAAAATGGTGACACAAATAGTATTAGTCAGGATCTGGCACTGAGGTAGGAACTTCCTACAGCATTACAATGACTACCACACAGTGCTGGCTCCATCACTGGTATAAATTTAGTTATCAAAACCGGTATTAGACACAGAATCCCAGTTTCAAGGTCACGCTAAAAGGCAACAATAGAAAAACGCGTCTTTGCTGTTAGGTCTCAGGCCATGGATCCCGAGATGTCAGAGGAGCCTGGAGCATCCATTGCTACCTCCTCCTAGTACACTAATGGAAGGGGCACCAAAAAATATGACATCTTTTAAAGGCAGAGGCAATTCTGGAGGGGAGTCCTGGTCTCTGCTGATCACTAGGCTACAGGCGTATGCTTCTCAGCTCTTCAGAGGCTGGGACAGACAGCACTGTAATTATACTAAGCCAGACTATAGTGAGAGAAAAGTCAGTATATGGGAATGTGGACCTTAGAAGTCCTTACATACACGTTACTGCAACCTCAGAATATTGCTTTAAAATCTATCAAAAGTAAAACATCCAAGAAAGATGAACCACGATTACTGTGTATTGTTCAGCCTCCAGAAATAATATTTGTTACAAGATGCCCACCATTGTTTTGAAATATTGCTGATGGCTGAGTGACTAGTTATTGCTAAGTTTTTTTCTTTTAAATTAACCATTTTAATTACATTTCAAGTTCAAATTTTCCATTAAAAGCTATCATAATGCCATCAGCACTTTTTAAAATGAGATATGGCCAAGGTTACATCACCAAACATAAAAATTTTTCTGTTTTTTGACAAAGTCTCTGAGGTATTTTTAAGTAATCTCAGCACAAATTTTGGAAAAGCCTTTATCTACCCAAGACTGAACTAATGTAATCTGCTCAGACAGAGCAGCATGGGTTTGGGGCCAGACTTGCTCTTGGTTTATGCAGAGGTGTTAGAAATACTGTAATGAGTTAAAGTACCTGAAGTCTCCTAGAGCATTCAAATCCATATGCTACCAAAACAAAACTGGTAGGAATACCCTTTGCTGTAACAGTAACTCTGCAAAATCAGGTTTTCTGAAACTACAACAAACCACCCTCAGTTCCTTCCTAGGAAAGGAACAATTTATTTTATAGGAAAAACCTAAATCTGATCTAAATTGGCTCTGCTCTGAGCTGAACCGAGGTCCCTTCCTACCCAAATTATTCATAGAATGGTTTGAATTGAAGGACCTTTAAAGGCCATACAGTCCAACCCCCCCATAATGAGCAGGGACATCTTCAACTAGATCAGGTTGCAGATTATTCTACAAGGCCATTCCACTGGAAGCATTCCCACCTAAGTACAGATCGCAAACACCATCAGAACACCTTGCAGATACTTAGGACAGAAATCCCTTGGCTTATTCCTGTACGTGCTGACATCAGTCTAAGCTGTAGGCCAGCAAAGTAAAGCTTCCAAAGGGACTCTGCAACACACTGCACCCCTTTTGTCCCTCTGCTCCAGCCTTTTGTAAAATCGTACCCTGCGTAGTCCATTGCATCGCTGACAGCAAGGCCATACAGCCATTTTAATGTTCCTTGCTCTGTCCTCCTATGGTCTGTGCCACTGACTATTCAAAACCTTGACCCTTTTTTCCAAAACAAGTAAAATCTCAAGTGTTAACTAAATTATAAAGATCACCTCCATCCAGAACTGCCAACATAACTACACAGTTGTCGGGTAGCAGATGTAAAAAAGTGATTACAATTACAGAAAGAATGTAGAGAAACATCAGGTGTATCTAAATTGGAAACCTGAAGAAACACCTGCAAAATGTACATATACGTATCTGCCAGAGCAGATTCCTTACTGACAATACTGAGGAATTCCATTTTCCCTCATATTCCAAAAGAATCTGACTGAATAAATTACAGTTTTAAAAGGAATAACTAGAAAACCCAAGCCCTCGAGGGGCTTGACTCTGCTAATCTGTTCCTGTGAAAGGCTGAAACAGTAGGCAGAAATATAAAAATCTCATAATGAATCATAAAAATGATCACGTAAACTGAGGAGCACAAACTTGTGATTGATTCACAGTGCCACTTCTTCAGTTCAGGGCAACTTTGAGCTGTGCATTCTCATTTTTGCTCATAAAAGCTCTGTCAGGTTGTGGAGTGCTGTGTAGGGAGAAGTGATTAAATGTGGGACTTCCAAGCTAACAGGCCATTTTTCTCAAAGATGCAGCTTGGCCAGAAAGTACCATCAGGTAACAAAGACGAGCTCTGTAAATAACAGAAGAGTACCGCCAAAGAGGTACACAGGAAGGTATGGCAAAGCCAAAAAGCAGCTAGAGTAACCGAGCAGTGCACTATGAAGAGAAGGCCCAAAGCCCCCCAAGGCATTAACGACGGGGTAGAGACAATCTGTGCCACCTTCCTTAGGGCTCACAGGCTCGGCAGAACCGCTGCCAAGAACAGATTCTGCTACATGAAAAATCTCTCACCACTTTCTCCATTTCTTCTCTCTCCCACTGAGTTGCTTCTCTCACCATTTCCATCTCCTAGGAGAGACCAAAGTTAGAGCCGCTTCACCCAATGCTCTCTGCCCACTCGGAGCACCGCTAACCTCATGAAGATTTCAGAGTCCTGTCCTAGTGCATTCCTGATGAAGGTGCTGGACCTGCCGACCCCATAAAAAGGAAGTCCACGACCCATTATATGTTGCAGATTCCATGCACCATGGGAGACCAGAGATTTTCAGAAACTTTTTCCACTCCATAACATTCTCCCAGTTGTAGCCAGAATACCCACCTTCTGTAGGATCTCCAGTTCCTCAGGGCTTAAATCCCGATCAATAGAAGAGATACTTTCCAGGCTATTCTTGCGCCCGATACCAGCAGCAAAAGGGTTTGCAATAATTCCTGGGGACATCTACAAAACAAAAGGGCAATAAAACATGGTGGAAGCCCACAGGGTGCCATACAAAAAAATTCCATGTCCTGGGCTCCCAGATCCAGAGTACCAAGATGATCCCAGGCAAGTCAGAACTCTTTGACAACCTGAAACCTTATTTCAGCTGTCGATTACTCAAGGAACTTGAGGTCTAAAGAAAGATGAATTTACATTGAAACAGCTACAGAAAGAGGATAAGGTGACCAGCGACTGGGCACACATTCCAGTGGAGAATAAAAAAGCTTACTTGCTAAGCCTTGAAAAATGACAGCACAGGATTGCTACGGGTTAAGTGTTTCTCTGCAGGAAAAGGTGAACACCAATAAACAGACAGACAATTTACTTTAAATATAACATTGGCACAAGAGAAAAATAGGCATAAATAGCCTGGTGAAAATTAGCTCGAAAACTACGTTACTAACCAGTGCAGTGATACTGTGAAACAGCTCTGTTATCAGCAGAAGAGAGACAGTTTTTAGAGACCATTGCTTCTATGAACTGGCAACCACCTGTTCATACAGCAGGAGACCAGACTTTGAAATCTGGGACCTGGAAAAAAAAAATCTACAGCAAACGGTCAGAAAAATCCATCAATCTTCTACGAAGACAGAAGTGGGATCCCTGTGGTGCTGGTCACTACAAGGGCACCCTGCACTTCAGTTCTCACCTCAATGGCAGCTGCAGCCTTGGGGTCGAAGCCATCGCACACCAGCACAAGGAGCGCGTCGCCCACACTGCGGAGTATCTGCACTGCTTCCGTGTGTGTCATTCCCAGCAAACTCTGGTGGTTCACCTCCAAGATCCGCATTCCCACCTTCAGACGGCCATCCCGGGCCGCAGCCCCAGAGGAGCTCACCTATAACAAACGGGGGTATCAAGATATCACCTCGGGGGCAAGAGAAGATTAAGGAGCATGGGACCATCAGGAGGAAGGAATGCGAGAGGACAACATACAAAGTAAACAGGGAGAAAAGGCTGCGGCTACATGTCAGGGAAAGCATCTGGAAGTACGCGTATATACTTACAGAGAGGGTAGGAAAGGAAGAACGTGTACAGTTTGGCAGAGGAAACGGGTGTGGAAGGTATCTCTTATGGGAGATAAAAAGAATCCGTATTTGAAATGTGTTGTCCCAAGGAAAGAAACTGCTTTTGTTTTGTCAATGAAGCAGGTGAGAAAGCAAGCTCTTGCATCTATGATTATCTTCCCAGAAAGGAAAGTGTAATAAATTTTGTTGGGAGAGACACAGAAAATGCAAGCATAGGGATAATTTTTGTGGATAGAGATAAATAAGGCATATAGACTTCCACTGTCTTTGTGGTAGAGACAGGCGTAACAAATTACGCATGTCTGTCATTTTCCATCCCCTCTTTCAGAGAAATAACATGTAACTCCTATTTTCTTTCTTCAGCAGGTCACAAGAACTTACACTCGCCTCACGCAGACAAGCTGTGAGCAGGGCAAGCAGCCGCATGCAGCATATCGGTAAGGCACACGGAAGCCAGAGTTTGTCTTAAGGAGCGCAAGCATCTACCTTTGTTTGAGGAGAGAATGGAAGGGCATGCTTTGCCACCAGAGGCAGTAAAGACAAGGAGTTTTATTCATTTTTTTCCCCTTTGGAACAGGGAAAAGAGACTGCAGGACTTGCTGTGCATACAAAGTGAAAGAGAAGAGAAGGAAAAGGGGAATTTGGGAAAGGGGAAATCCCAAAAAAACACCCCAAACACATGCAAACTTGAGGCTGAGGAGAAATTTGCAAGCTGGGGAAGTGAGAAAAAAATTGAAAAATGGCGACAGGCCAAGCTACTGTCGGGAACCAGACAGAAATACAGGATACAACTTAAAGTGCCTTCGGAAAAGGAACAGAATCACCAAACGGGCATTACTTTTTCTAATGGGAAACCAAAAAGCCTGTAACAAAATGGGATGTACACGCAGTCAGGCCAGACCAAGTGGAGACCTTGGTATGTCTGGAACACAGGCAGACCTCACCGGAACACCGGAGACAGACAAACGGCTTCGATTCAAAGGCCCAGTCCCAAAGCCCAAGAACCAACACGACTTTACAAAGCTTTACAAAGAGAACCACGACCAGCGCTACAAAGGGCTGCGCAGAAAGGGTAAGTCACTGTCAGGGATCTCAAGCAAAGCCTGTAGGTCCATGACAGGCGAACACAGAGAGCACAAGGGCACACAAGTTGGTTGCTGGGTGGGGGAAACGCAGGAACACGCATGATGGGCTGTCAAGGAAGGATGGAAACATCAGAGGAGGGAAAGAAAGGAATACTGCACACCACGTATTACTGGGATCAGAGAGGCAAAAAACCCACAACAAGCCAGAGGCATGGGTGTTTTCTGGATTTATGAGAGCTGTTTGGAGAAAAGACAACAGATGTATGTTTAATAAAGTACCTGTAAAAACAGGAGAAAAAAATGCTGCATGCATTTTTTTATTTTATTTTTTTTTTTAGGTTTGGGAGGAGGGAAAGCAGCCATGCATGCCTACGCATAATTTCTTCAGGGCTGTAAGGGAAAACATTTGGGGGTGTGTGAGTGCGTGTGCATGCACAAAAATGGTGACATGCAGCTGAATGGAAAAAGACGGAGTACTCACAATTTCTTTTCCAGGGAGAGCAAGTGCATAAGTGTGACAGTAGAACACCCAGAAATAATGGGAGGAGGTGAAGTTAATGTAGAAAAATGTCCTTAATGGCAACTGTCGTCTGTATTACTGATATGTCACCGAGGGACGCTGAGCTATCCCCATTGAGACAGATCACAAATTTCAGATTTTAGATCTAATTTATACTTCTCATGGTATTCAACTTGTAACACTTCATCAAGAAGGTTTTAGAAAGGAAGAACCAGATTACAACTTTTTAAAAAAATGACAATTAAGTGACTCATGGAAATGCAAATTAAGGAAAACTAAGGAGAAAGAAAGTAGTAATCAGACATCCAAAGAGGAGGAAGAAGAAAAAGCACTGCTTTGTCTCTCAGTTACTGGAAATATACAGACAAAACAAGAGAAGCAGGAAAAACACTCTGGTTAGGACAGATAAGAGAGATCAAGCTTAAGTAATACGGTTGAAGGGAGAGCAGAAAAGTTCAGTGCTTTGGTTCTCCACAGGCTAAAACAACTACTATTAAAGGAAAAGAGGGGGAAGGGGGAAACTAACCCTGCAATGGGGCTAAACTGTGAGCCTTCCAAACCCCTAAATGCAGTAACACTGGAAGGAAATAAAAACAAACCTTATCATTAAAAATAATTGTATGTTACAATAATGTTAGGTTTTCTTTTACTACTATTACAAATATTGCAGTTGAACGTGCAACTATTACGTTGATAAAGTGAATTTGCTCTTTTAACTTTAAAACTCAGATAACGAAGTTATATCCACTTAATAACAAATGCTGAGTATTCCCTTTCTTTGAAAGTAGCCAATCATCAGAAAGGGTTAACTGGCAATTATGGAGAGTCCACCATCCCACGAGGATTATTAAGACCTCTACAGCTAAGGCAGTTTCTGCCCTACCGTACCAGCTAAAGAGGGCACCAGCGACGCTAATGTGAGCGTACAGAGTCTCCCTTTGGTCAGCAGCAAGACCAAAAATTACACAACTTGTCACTGTGCTCAGTTGCTAACAAGAAAGAAGAGGCAATAGTTTTTGGTAAGGGTCAGGACGAGCATACGCTTATACACAGTATATTGTTGAAAAGGAAGTATGTGTTACTTCTTGGGGAAAAGTGACATGACAAATAAGTTTGCACAGAAGCAGTCATTTGTGAAGGAAAAGGAACATAATTACACACGCGGTGCATGGCACAGGGGAAAGGTGAGCAATTCATAATGCGTTCAATGAAAGGAGGACAGAGCATGCATGTCTGAGTGGGCAGGAAGGCCACAAGCATTTGCGGGAAGCAATAGGAACAGAGGGGAAAAGGGGAAAAGGAAAGATGTATGGGTTCATGTTACAGAAAAAAAAAAGCAAGAGAAGAAACCAAGGCAAAATAAAAGCAAACACAGGAAATGAAAGAAGAAATTTTGGAGCTGTTGTAGAGAAGGAAATATGAAAGGAAACAGATGCGCCTCCTTCAGTGAATGGAGAATACTCCGGGAGAATTGATGTAGCCAGCAAAAAGCGCAAGGAGCCCACTGAACAAACCCCACGGGGATCATCCTTTACGGGGATCACCCTTTTCCCCAGCAGTCCTTGCATGCAGCCAAGTTGCAGAGTCAGTGTTCTGGTACCTTAGAAATGAAGATGCCTTCATCGGTGGGATCAAAGGGATTTCCAGCATGACCTTTTGCTCCACCCCGGATGCTGATGCCCAGCTTTTCTCCTGGAGCCTTTTCAATGCATATTTCCTGTAAACACAGAAAAAGCATCCTTGTTTCTGGGTCAAGCTCAGACTGGAATTGTTGAGGGAACACTCCTAGTAGGTGGCCATATTTCTAAATGCCCTGAAAAGGACACGAATTAGACCTTTCACTCATTTCGCACAGTTTATTCCTTTTGATGAGGCTCTGCCCTTTTCTGTATTTCTGTCTCCTGTTCAGATCTGGTCTTCATGAAATCTGGTAATTCTCTGATATCACCACGAGCATGGCATCCCCAGTCCTCAACTGAATACGTACTTACAAGAGACTGGATTCTTCCACAAGAGAAGGAAATTTCAACCAGAATTTTGGTTGTGCCCTAGTTCCAGACTTCCAGCTAGAGAGGAAATTGCCTCCAAAAGTGATCCTTCTATAAAGAAGAGTGTGATTCCCCCCACTTCGCACTCAGAACCTACCTGCATACCAGGTGGTGGCGGATCTCGCCTTACTAACATAGTCAGCTCCTGGCTGTTGGAGAGCAGGGCATTCACTGCTTCCTGGTGGGTGGCATGGCGCAGGTCAATACTATTGACCTCCAGGATCCTGTCCCCTACACGGAGCCCACTGCGAGACGCCAGTCCACGGGGAATGACCTACAAAGAATCATTATGGTGTAAGGGAGAACTTTGTAGAGTGGAGTTGATGGTTGGACTCGATGATCCCAAGGGTCTTTTCCAACCTAAATGATTCTATGATTCTATGATTAATATTACAACTAGAGAAGGAAATTCCATCTGTCCTTGGAGAGAAACTGATTGTGTCCCTAGGCCATCCTCCAACACCCTCTGAGGCCTGTTCTGACTTCTCTCTCTGCAACCAAAGGTCCCCAAGAGGTAACGTATCTGTGGACACTGGAAAGAATGAAGATGATCTGCTTTAAAGTGTGATTCGACGTGTTCTTATATTCTCATATTATCATTTTTATCTGAACCAATCCCATGTCAGCTTTTCCATTATTTTGCCCGTGACTGTAACCAGAAGACAGTTTTCTCACAAGAACTCTGAAGGAACCCAAATGTTAACCTGCAGGACTGCTGTCAGGAGTGCATCATCTACCATTACAAGTGGCCACTGTACCAGGACTGACAGTGTCAGTACAACTCCAGTCCTCAAGAATTGCTGTAGAGAGGATCTTGAGAGCTACAGAGCTACTAACCGAGAAACCTAACTTCTATTCCTGGTAAAACAATAGAGTCAACAAAGAAAGAGTAAGATCTGTGAGCACGTGGATAAAGCAGGGTTTGTTGGGTAAGAATTAGTTTGGCTTTGGTAAAAGCAAATCCTGCCTCATTGACCTGCTGAAGCACCATGAGAGAAGCAATGAACATATGAAGGAAGGAATCTGGTAGACATGATTTCTGGATTTCCAAACGGCCCTTGACAAGGTCTGAAACTAAAGGCTATTGGAGAAGCTGTGTCCACCAGATAGCAGCAAAGGCCATCTTAATGGCCTGAAAGCTGGTTAAAAGAGAGGAAACAAAGGGCAGGGCTGGAGAGCTGCTGCTCAGGACACCAAAGATTCACTGGTGGAGTGCCTGAGGGATTGGTGCGGGACTGGTGTTATTCAGCATGTCCATCTGTGACCTGAAAAAGGTAGTGAACAGTGAAATCTCCAGGTCCGCAGATGATACCGTGCTATTTCGAGCAGCCAAATACCACCCTGGTGGTGGGGAACTTCAAAAGGGGTCAAGAAAACTGAACAAAAAGACACGGCATGAGCTTCAGCAGACAATGAGTCTATGGAAAAACACTTTAAACCATGCACACACAACACTGAACTAAGAAACAGTAATTCAGGAAAGTTCCTAGGGACATTGTCGCATGTTCATGGGCTTCACATGCAGGAAGAGACAAAAAAAAGCCAACAAAATTTCGGGTATCATCGGGAAGGGTACTGAGACCAAGACAGACACAATCATCCACATCTCCAGGACTGTTCAGTTCTCTGCTCCCAAAAAGGCAGGACAGGAGAGAAACTGCACCGAGGACCGTGCAAGGATGATGGTGATATGCCACAGGGTAAGGTCCCCAGCACCAGCCGGAGTATTCCTGGTGCTTTAGAGGAAGGATGCAGCTTTCAGGGTCTTGGGGAACAGGGAGTGCCTGGGACCTCTCCCTCAGGCTGGTGGTGGCCTCACCACTGGAAGGTGCTGAGCTGGCAGGTGAAGAAGCTGCAGGATGAGACCAGCGTACTGCCTAGCATCAGTGAAAATGAACAGGAGAACAACAGGCTCTTTGCAGAAACCCTGCAGCGAGGAGTCCAAATCCCACGTCGTACAGAAGAAGGGTCAGCTAGGGGCTACGCTTAAACAAACAGCAGAGGCTCCCAGGCTGGGGAAGGCTGGGAGCTTGGGATCACTGGCACCAGAGGGAAGAGTCCTTGTCTCTACTGACATGCATCTGAAAAATAGGTATAGTGTCTGTAGCAGATGAGGAGAAGCAAACTACACAGAAGAGGCACTGGAGCCATCCCAGAACGAACCACATGTCAGCAGCAACAAGAAGCATCAGGTGAAACCTACTGGAAATCGCTTCTGCAAGGGACAGAGGCACACATCTCTCAAACAGACCTGCTGTTTCAGGAGGCCTGTTGCTTGCCAGAGGCTTGGGTCCAGTACACCGTGAAAGACAGCAAAGTTGGCAGCGTGCCCTTGCAACAGCGGGGGGCGTAACCAGTGAGTGGAGGGAAGTGATCGTTGCCCGCTAATCAGAGTACAAGAGAGATGCTGATAAAGTGGAACGAGGGCAGCAGAGAGCCAAGAAGATACACAGGGGCGTAGAGAATACATTGTACAAAGACAGGTAGAGAGACCTGGGGTTTTTCATTCTTGAGAACAGACAGTTGCTGCTGTCTTCAACTACCTAACACAACGGTACAGAGAAAACAGAGGCCCAGCTCTTCTCAAAGGTACACAGCAGTATAAGGAGAGAGGCAAGGGATCCAAGTTGTAACAAGGAAGATTCTGACTAGATATTAGGAAGAAAATGTTCACCACAACAGTAGTTAAACACTGGAAGACAAGCCCAGAGAGGCTGTGAGATCTCCATCTTTGGCAATACTCAGAACCTGACTAGACAAGGCCCTCGGCAAGCTGACCTCGGCTGACCTTGTGCCATCAATGACATCAAATCACCTCTGCAGGTGCCTTCCAACCTGAATGGTTCTCTGATGCCACATCTTGAGAAGGACACAGTGGTGTTATAGAAGGTCCAGAGAAAGGCAACTAAAATAACGAGGGTATGGATGGAGAAGCACCTTGCAAGGAGAAATGAAAGCCACGACTCCTGAGTTTGGAGAGAAAGCCGAGGAAGGAGAATGAATGGGGTTTACAACACTGAAGGTGGTAAATAAGCTGAATACAGGACTTGTGCTTACCAAACTGGCAACACAGGAATGGAGGAGCACTCAGCACAACTAGTGGGACACTGGTTCAGAGCAAATCAAAAAGTGCTGCTTCAGGTGATGATGTTCTGGGACTTGCAGCCATGGGAGTTAGAGGAGACAGATTCAGCATGTCCAAGGGCCAAGAGACATACAGATGCAGAAACGGCTGGGCAGGGATGTCCTCTCTAACATCCATAATCCAACAAGCATGGATGCGTGGGACTGCGAAGGGAATGAGCTGCACCAAGTGGCTCACTTGTGTGCTGTCTCTAAACAGCATCAGCTAATGCCACCACTGGAAAGAGAACGTTGAGTTGAAGGATGCTGGCCTGAAGGCAGAAGAGCACTTGTTTTTTTCTCGCAGTTACACACTCACCCCACTAACACCTTCAGAGTAATGACTGGTTTTCTGAAATGCCTACATCTTTCCAGGATTCATTAAAAGCTAACGTAAGTTCAGCATTTTCAAAAGTTAACTCTCCCCAAACATTTCAGCATGATTATACAGGTTTGCAGGCTTTTACGTGCCATTTAGATTTCTACAACAGCAGCAGTATGTCTAATATAAGCTAACTCTTTAGATATGCACGCATCCCTCCCCCACCCCATGTTTTTAAAAACCTATACTGTACTTCTAAGACTCTTGCATCAAAATCCTTCATCTTAACCCCAATAATTAAACAGCTCAGGAATGTCCACTGCTAGGCTGCTCACACAGGACTCTACCTTTGAAATGAAGACACCCGGTTCATGAATCCCAAACGGATGGCTTGAATGGTCACTGCCTCCTACAATGCTGAGTCCCAGAGGACCACCTGCTTTTACAAGGTGAATTTCCTTGAGGGAACAAGAAGCAGAGTCAAAGGCAATAAAGGATATCACATAAGGACCACAAACACTGAAAAACATGGAGTCAGGGATGCTTTCCATGAGCGAACACAAGGTAAGCACCACAGGACAAGGCAGCTCCCCATTACTTCTCTGCGCCCCAATAACACAGTGCGCCAGCCCTCATCAGATTACCAATTTTCCTACTGAGAAATACCCAAGATTGCAGTATCCCATGTTCCAACAGAGAGACTCACCTCAATGGGATATTGATCCTCCAGGCCTTTAGACAGATGGTTCCTCTGCAGGGAAGGCGTCTCCTCCGGCGGGCTCTCCCCATGGCTGGGAGGTGGCGGTGGGGAGTGCATGCGTGCGCGTGGCACGCCTGGCGAGTCTCCCTCGCCGAGCTGCTCTGCACCCTCTCTCTCTACCAGCAGCACGATGGTGGGGGAGGATGCGGTAAGCAGCGCTACTGCCTGATCATGCCTGGCTTCTGTCATGTCTACCCCATTGATCTAGAACAACCCGCAAACTCAGTGTCAGACCATCACCCGAGTACACCCTGCCGTTTTAAGCACTCAGCCAAGCGCCCTGAGGGACCCCATGCTGCTGGAACACTGCCCCTTCCCAAAAGCCTGTTCCTCAAAGCACTTTGTAACTTACCCTACTCCTCCCTGTCTGGCAAGGGGACACAGGCACCTGCTCATTCCCCTCTGACCACAGTCCTCTTTCTAGACAGCTTACCAGCCCCTCTCCCACCCTCTCCGTACGCCTCCAAGCCCAAACAGCACCAGTGATGCTCCAGGGGACCATAAAGACCAAGGACCTCCTGGAGCACGACAAATCCAGCTATTGCCCGGACTATGCTGTGGCTTACCCATTTTCAAGAGAGTACCTGCCACTCCTTGGCTTTGCATTCCAGCTTTCCTACCGGGTCATGACAAAAGAAGCCCAAGAGGCTGCATTAAGGGAATGGGTCCAAAGATCTCAATATAGGAGGAAGAAAAAACAGCGATTCCCAGAAGCGAAGCCACAGCACACTAATGTGCCACAGCAACAGCTGCCTTTGCACTAGGCCATTTGCCCTTATCAATCACTCTCAAAGCCCAGACGCGGGCGCTGCAGAGCATGATCTGATGTGCGACAGGACCTGTCACCGGCCACTGGGCTGCTATCCGCCCATGCTGGGCAAGGTCACGCAGTCTGGGGAAGATGCCTGTTTTAAGCCATAAAAAGTGTACCCCAGGTATAAAAAGACTTGGGAGCACTGAGAAAGAGACTCTGCTGGTCCACAGTAAGAGACTGTCTGACAGAAAAGGAAAATTAGAATTATTTTGGGCAAGAAAACATTATACAATATGCTAAGCCAAATAATTTCAAGACTACAACTACAGTCATCTTGTAATATCAGTGGAAGATACAATGCTTTGGACAAAGGGGTACTTCCAGCACATAAAGGGAAACAATAATGTTGTTCACACAAAGCATTGAAGGGAACCCACGTGGAAAACTATGTTATTCTCATCCTTCACACACAAAAAAGTTAACTAACATACGTTAACAAGATGTGCAGAGAAAAGTTGCTACAACAGGCAGGGGAACAGAGGGCCTTTCCTACAAAATTAAGATTTAAACCAGCTTGCCTAGAAACTCAAAGGACCAGAAAGGATGTGACTGTTCTCCATGAATACAGGAGGGACAGAATACCAAGAGGAGAGCTAAGCTAGAAGAACGCTGCCAAAAGGATGGAACTTGCCACAAAAAAGCTGAAGCTGAAAATAAAAAGGTTTCTAGTCCTTACGTTCTGGAAAAGCTTTCCAAATGAACAATGGGGACATAATAGTAATAGCTGTTAAGATGAAGTCTGATCAGCTTATGAAATAATAACGTGACTTTGTAACAGCCACAGCAACTGCATTTTGTAGCCCGATTCCTCGCTGCCTGATTCCTAGAAGTAGTATAGTTATTCCCTAGCTCCTTCCAAGAAAGCAGTTTCTGGACAAACCGAGTGCAGGCAGTCTGATGGCTTTGTCCAGAACCTCCATAAACACCACCACCCCCATCACCTGACCTGCCCCATCCCATCCCACTCCCCTTAGGACGTGGAAGGAGACTGGCAAGATACCCCTGGGCTGGGCTGGGCACAAACGGGAGACTCTCAGCCCCACAGCACCTCCTCTACTCAGAGGATTGTCCCCAGACGGACACCTTTGGCATGACCAGAGAGGACGAAGGGAGGGATGTGAACGCTGCCAGCCTGCATGTGCTTGCAGGGAGAGGAAGGATGTAAAGGGACCTGGGCAATGGCTGTTGAGCACAGGAGACAAGGCAATAAGCAGGAAAGATGATAAATTAAACACACAGGTGCACAAACCTCAAGGAAATGCAGATAACGGAGACAAGGCTCAAGGCATTCATGGATGGATCATTAAAGGAATCATTCAAACAGTAACATTAAAGAATCAATATGCAGAGGAAATCAAGATTATCGTTGGTTATCAGAACAGCTCTCACGGGAAAGAGCAAACTTGCTACAGGGAGTTTTAAAGGAGATTGTGGGAATGTGTAAAACTTACCATGGGATGCTGAGCAGCAGGATTACAGGTAGGAAAAGGGAGTGGCCAAGGAGGAGAGGGGAGGAACAAGCATGGGAAAATGGAGAGGGTGGGGAACAGAAGAGGCTGATCATATGCAAGCATGCTGCTGGTCAGTATGCACGTCTGGCCAAGCCCTGTACCTGATCACCATAGTCTGCTCTGTTTTTTTACTCAAACTCCGTTTGTATCTACTGTGCGAGTTTGCTCTCTGTTTTGGGTATGCGTCCAAGATCTACCAGTAAAATTCAACTCGACTAGCCAGCAAGCAGGAACCCAAAATGTGTGAAGATCCAACAGCTTGCCCAGAAACTGGATAAAAGGCTCAGGGTCTGACCAAAGAGCCTTGACGAACTTGAGGCCTGGGCCAGAGACTGAGGAGACCTGCAAACGCGAATTATGTGAGCTGAGGGAGGGAGTATACGTGCACGTTCCACTAGCAAACCCCACACCTGATTAGCCAGAGGGCAGGAACAGGGTTAAGTTCTCTGTGTTGTTCATGCCCTGGACTGTTTGTGTTTATGTGTGCGCCTGTAAAGGTACTGCCCCCCTTCTTGTCTGCGTAAATCTGGGGCAGCCATGTCTGCAGGGTGTTTCATCTTTGGAATTTGCACTGAGCTCTCCTGGTGGATGGACATGGGCACGAGGAAAAGTGGTGGCCTTGTGTCCAGTGGACTGGGAAGGGAGGATCCCCTTGGGTCCTCCCGTCCGCCTCATAAATAGATTTTTAACAAAGAAGAGACTTCTCCCTTGGGTTCTAATCACCAGGTCAAGGCCCAACATGCTCTGCAGACAGACCTGCTGTAATAGCACGCATTCTTGGCTTCACGCATTCCCCTCGGTTATTTTTCTGCCACTGACAAGAAGATGATAATGGTCAGACTTGGTCAGACCAAAAATATACAGCCATACCTCCCCGGACTAGAGAACAGGGACACAGGAACTCTCCGAGACAGCCCTTGATGGCATTTTACTCATTAACTTCTCCATTACCTGGCAATCACGATGCCTTCCCAGCTTTTGGACAGCTAGTTTTCAGTGGCCTTTATTGCTATGTCTCTGCTCAGCAAGAGAACAAGGGCAGTTCAGCTATCCAAGTGCCCAGAGTAAGGGAAAGAGTGTCATCTGTCCTTTCCCAGCTCCACACATTTTTCTGTGTGCTGGGGAGTTATATTATTCTGGCAAATTTCTTCGCGATCAGACTGCTCTCATTAGGATCCCCATGTGTCACCCAGCGCTACTATTGTCCCAAATCTCCCCCAGAATCAGGTTTCTTCAGTCTATTCCCCATCCAATCCCAAAAAACTAGCTGCCCTTAGCCACTGCTCCAAATCCTGCACCCTCCCTGCTAGGCACCCATCCCAAGATCCACCCTCCAACGTTCCCCCACCTTGCAGCTCCCCACCCCACGTCTTCCACTACCAAAATGTCTGTGATGACTCTGAAGACACACTAGAAGATGGGGAAAGCTGGAGAGTTAGTAGTCAGTCACTGGGGAGTTTTGTGGGGTGTTAACTTTGAAGAGATCTAGGCTGGGCTCTTCAATCCATGTACTCAAAGCTCCCTTAAGAACGTAAAAGGAGCTATCCCAGACCTTCCCCTGCAGGGAATTCCAGGACGATTTAGAGCACAAGGGAAGAGTATGAAGCTGTGCTGTATTTCTTTTCCTAAGACAACAAAAATTTTTTGGCAAAGTGAGAACTGAGGCATGACTAGGAGACTATGGCTTTGGAGCTACGAACCCACCCATTTCCTAACCAGGGCCCTCCTGACTTCCCCAGGCAGATACACGGGGAGGCAGGCATCCTGCACTGCACATCCCAGGAACCATCACAGCCTAAAAGCTTTCCAACAAAAAATGGGCAACCACTGCTTCAAAAGAGTTGTGATAAACAGGGAATTTAAGTGATGCTATGCGGGCACTGCTCTGAAGTGAGCAGACACCCTCTCGACGCCCAGTGCCACTGGGCCAGGGCAGCCCCACGGCTCTAACCCAGCACCAGGTTTCTCCAGAGACGGAGCGAAACTCACACAGCTGCTCATGCATCTCTTACAGCAAGCAGATATTCTCGAGCATAAATACCGAGAAGATATGCAAGGCCTCGGGATGTAACCCTACCACTGTGTGGATATCACACTTAGCGAACCCCACAAGCAGGAAAGGCAGAATGGCAACTGCTGCCAGGAGGCACAGCTGCCGGAGAAGGGACAGTCGGACACTTGCTGGGAGGCACAGAAGTTACGTGAATAGTCCAGACCAGGTAAGTATTCTCTTGGAAGATAATAATTTGTTCCTGCTTTCACCATAACTGAGCACAAGATTTGAGCTGCAGCTGACGCTCAGCACCAAACCGTCTGTGACCGCACACACTTCAGCACAGGTAACGTCCTTGAGAGCAGAGGACCACACTCTCAGGCACAGATGTATTTCCTCCCTGTGCAATAACACTGCCCTCATCATTGCAGCCAGGTGTCAGAGGACTAATGACAGCAAGGCCCTTCATCCCCATTAAAATCTAACAAAGGCCCCCAGCTCTGTAGGCCCTGAGCCCATACACTGCAGTCGGAAGTCACTGCAAGCTATTACTAGAGAATTAGATCTGCTTTTCCTATGGAGCTGCCCACAGATATAAATAGAGCTGCTAATGGCGGGGTGGAGACAGGTTTGACTTTCGACTCCACTCAGAGATCTTGTGTTTCCTTCTTGCCACAGGTAGAGCTAATGAACACCACATGACAGGCTGCGTGCCTGCAATTACGCCTGTCAGTCATGCCTCTGTACCGGTGGAGCATCAAAAGATGAGCAAACCCAAAATAATTTAGGCTATCTGGCAACAGTCAGGGTCAGGGCTTGATTTTGGGAGGAGAGGGGAGCACTAGCAAGGAGGGAGGGATGCTGTACCAGTTCAAGTCTCCTGCCAAGATACAAATGTCAGACCTGGGCCAGAGCTCCACTAAAATTTTGTGCCAGAGCAAATACAACACAGCCCCCAGCCTAAGGATAGAGCAGACAGAAGCCAGCACTGACAAGGCTGTATCAGTGTTTACTCACGCCAGCTCTGTGGTAACACGTGCTCTTACCACAGCAGCTGGACCAGAAACCCACCACCAGCACCAGGATGCAGGAGCTTTCACTCGGAGGCAGCATGCGAGCTTGGGAGGAGGGTCAGGAGACTCAGCAGACTCCCCGCAGGAGGGGGAGCGAGGGAGACATTAGGCAGAGAGATTTGAGGTTAGAGGCAGCAGTGAGATCCATACCGCCGGCACAAACAGGAAGGGAAACTGGGGCCGCAGGTTCAAACGAAAGCAGAGGGAAGCGCCGCAGTATGCCCTGCCCAGCTCCATACCACCCTTCAGCAGCCTCCCTCTGCTTCAGCCTGCGCCGAGCCCTGCCACCCTGCTCTCTGCAGGGAAAGGCCAGCCCTGCCCCAAAGGTCTTCCCTCCCGGGCGCCATGCCCTCCCAGGCTGTC
Source organism: Larus michahellis (assembly GCF_964199755.1). Taxonomy (NCBI): domain Eukaryota; kingdom Metazoa; phylum Chordata; class Aves; order Charadriiformes; family Laridae; genus Larus; species Larus michahellis. Next base: position 170,182,851 of record NC_133897.1, on the reverse strand, counting down.
CTGCGAGGCTCTGCAGGGACACCAGGCCAGGGTGGTGCTGCATCATCTCTCTGGTACTGCCGCTCACACGCAGCGCTTGGGGGAGGCATTAACTGCACCCACCACCTGTCACAGGCAGGGGCAGAACCACCAAGATTAAATGCTCTCCCAGAGGCTTGGGAGCTGAAAAAAGGACCCCCAAAATCCAGCTTCGATGACAGAAAACCAGGCCCTGTACGAGGATGGGCAGGGAGCTGAATCAGACCCCTTCCCTGCACGGCCCCACTCACCGAGATGACCCGATCTCCTACGTGCAGGATCCCGTCCCGATGGGCTGCGCCACCCTCTGCAATCCGTGAGATAAAGATCCCCTGAAACACAGTCAGAAGGGTCAGAGCAGCCTGTGCTTCCCCTCACCACGGCTTGGCTTTCCAGAATCGTTCCTGGACACCAGGCAGGTCTCAGCCCTTTCCCCTTGGCAGCGCCCTCCCCTGCCCTGGCACTTCCCATTTGTTCCTCACTCCACACAAACCCTCTTCTGCTTCTAGAGCCACCTCCAGCTGCAGCAAAGCCTTCATGTGGCTGAGAGCCCAGAATATATGTCAAGAGGACGGCAGCAAGATTAAATGTCACTGGCAGGGACTGTGAGCCCCAGCCCCTCCTCCTTCTGAACTTCTCTCCTTCCCTGACTTAAGAGTAGATTCTGGCTCTCATAGAATCATAGAATGGTTTGGGTTGGAAGAGACCTTAAAGATCATCCAGTTCCAACCCCCCTGCCCTGGGCAGGGACACCTCCCACCAGCCCAGGTTGCTCCGAGCCCCGTCCAACCTGGCCTTGAACCCCTCCAGGGATGAGGCAGCCACAGCTTCTCTGGGCAACCTGGGCCAGGGGCTCACCACCCTCACAGTAAAGAATTTCTTCCCAATATCTCACCTAAATTTCTGCTCTTTCAGTTTAAAACCATTATCCTTTGGCCTATTGTTCCACTCCCTCACAAAGAGTCCCTCCCCATCTCTCCTATAGGAGACTGGAAGGCCATTATAAGGTCCCCCTGAAGCCTTCTCTTCTCCAGGCTGAACAACCCCAACTCTCTCAGCCTGTCCTCACAGCAGAGGTGCTTCAGCCCTTGGAGCATCTTCATGGCCGCCTCTGGCCTCGCTCCGATAGGTCCATGTCCTTCCTGTGCTGAGGGCTCCGGAACTGGACACTGTACTGCAGGTGGGGTCTCTCCCCAGAGCAGAGTAGAGGGACAGAATCACAGAACCTTCACGGTTGGGAAGGACCTTCGAGATCATCGAGTCCAACCATACACACACCAAAAAAAGCCCCCTACAATCCCTGTCACTAGAGCATGCCCTGAAGTGCCACATCTAGACGTTTCTTAAACACCTCTAGGGATGGTGACTCAACCACTTCCCTGGGCAGGCTGTGCCAGTGCCTGACCACTCTTTCAGTAAAGTCATTCTTCCTAATCTCTAATCTAAACCTCCCCTGCCGCAACTTCAGACCATTTCCTCTGGGCCTGTCATTATTCACCTGGGAGAAGACGCCAACACCCACCTCTCTGCACCCTCCTTTCAGGCAGTTGTAGAGGGCAATGAGGTCTCCCCTCAGCCTCCTCTTCTCCAAGCTGAACATGCCCAGCTCCCTCATATGCCCCGGTCTCCAGACCCCTCACCAGCCTGGCAGCTCTCCTCTGGACACGCTCCAGCACCTCAATGTCCCTCTTGTACAGCGGGGCCCAGAAATGAACACTGCACTCGAGGTGAGGCCTCACCAGTGCCGAGTACAGAGGCACCATCACTTCCCTGCTCCTGCTGGCCACGCTGTTCCTGATACAAGCCAGAATGCTGTTGGCCTTCTTGGTCACCTGGGCACACTGCTGGCTCATGTTAAGCTGGTCGTCCACCAGCACCCCAATCACCTCCCTTGACCTGCTGGCCTGCTCCCTCAGAGCCCTCCTGGCCCACCAGCCTGGGGCCATGCTGCACTGCTGCCTGCCCATGGGTAAGGAAGACCCCGCGCTGCTCCCACAAGCAGTTCCAAGACCCAGGGATCGAGCACCTTCTTTCCCAGGGAATCACTACTGACCATGTCACCAGCCCGGTAGGGTGTGGAGCCTTTGCCACCAGCGATGCTGAAGCCCAGGCCCTTCTCGTTGCGCATGAGGCAGGTGGAATATCTCTCTGTGGGAGGTGCCCCCTCGGGTCGCTCCGGAAAGCGTAGACCACCTCGCCTCTCACGAGGGCTGTAGTCATCCTCGGGGCGCAGCGGTGTGACAGTGATGGCGTTCTCCGGCTCCACCATCCGCTCCCGCAAAACAGTCATGGAGACAGAGCTTCCCGATCCACGCAGAGCTTCCACTGCCACGTGATGCTCAGCACAGTGCAGGGACACGCCGTTCACCTGGGGACGGACAGAGCCAGGCACAACCCTTACCTCCGCGCGGAGTTCTTCCAGCAGCCTGCACAGACAGCCCCAGCCTTGGCCACCGCTGCCCAGCAGAAGCGCAGCTCATCCCCTGTGGAGCCGGGTCCACACCTCAGACCAGCAGAAGTTCTCAGACCTCACCTGCTGCCCGCCTGGGAGCTTCCCTGCGCTCGCACAGCACAGGAGGTTCCCACAACACGTGCTGCCTGTCCCAGGCCAGGGCAGCCCCTGCCAAGCGCAGTAAAGACCCTTTCAGAGGGATTTTACCTTCCCAGGGAGCTCCCACTTCCCCATCATCTCTATCATCCCCGCAGGCAACAAACTACCAGACAGGCAACCACTCACCCAGAACTATCATCCAGAACTTGTTAGCAAGTAAGTCTCAGTACATCTCAGGTCACATGTGTGACCTTGTTCACCTTCAAGGACATCCACCTCCTCATACCCTGAAGCACTCATTTCCTTCCCCTCTATGCAAAACTAGCAAAGTACTTGCAGGGAGGACACCAGGTCCTGCAGCTCTCAGGGAAGCAACCCGATTCCCTCCACTCTCACTTCTCTGATTTCGGAAAGAAAAGTCCTACCATATCAGAAGACAGAGGAAATGCAAAGTGGGGGCCCATGAAGCTGAAGAATCTTCTTTCATAGCAGCTACCTCATTTCATGTTAACACACACTTACAGGAAAGACTGACTGTGTCTCAGCCAGAAAACCAGATGTTCAAATCTATTTCCTCCACCTCATAGCATTTAAGGTTTCTTCCCATCACGGCCTTCATTACTGAGCAAAGCTCTGTATCCCTGCTCTGGGGTAAAGAGGATTTCCTTACAATTCACAGCTAACAAGAACGGAACCCAAGTCTGATGTGCCTCAGCCACATCTTACTGTGGACAAAACACAGTCTTTTAGAAGGAATACGACAAATCTCTGAGCTATGTTGTGAGGGTACATCCACTTTTACAGGAGGCATAAATGAATGGGCATCATGGGAAGTGAACCAGAAGTGGGGAAAAAAAAAAATAAATCTTTTCACAAAGCTGTAACTGAAGAAGGACATACTTTATATGAAATAGTAGGGTGCCATGAATTTAACTGTTGGGAAAAGGAATAATCATTCATCTCCCAAAATCTTCAAGATTTGACTCCCTTTTGGAAGTCATTCTGCAGCAAAATGCCATACAATCCATGCAGCAGAAGGATGCTCGGTGACACTTAAAGCCCTACAACGTCCAAGAGATCAGGCTAGCTCTAGTGCTTACTCCTTTTCAGACTTAAACTTCGTGGAACTATCAAGAAAATCCTATGATAACTGCAGAAGTGGACAAGGCAACTTCTGAAACTCCAGAATCAAGGTTTTGTCATGAAGCGATATAAAAACTTCTAATTACAGAACCACATAGCAATTTATTTGACTTCTACCACGGTCAATGCCAGGTAAGCGGTGAGAAAGACTGGAACATCTGCTCAGGAACATGCCCAGGCCCTCACTGCGAATACGTGGGCTGCAGGGAATAGGGGTGCATGAGATCCCAAGAGACACCACACCAGATCGCACAAATACAGGCCACTGCTCCAAATACAGAGCGCTTATTCCTCCATCCAGCGCGGTAGTGACATCCGCTCCCTCCATAATGCAATCTATCCTTCCTCAAGTGCATCCCAATCCTGTACGATTAATCATGTTTTAATGTAATTTGAAGAGAGGCAAGTATGGCGCATGGCTAGCTCCCTGGTTAAGAAGTTAGCTTACGAGGTCCACTTTTGCCCCACAGAGGACAGCGGATGTGTAGAGGCCGGCTGGTCGCCCTGCGGGGGACACTGGCACACACTGCTGAGTATTTCTTCCCACCTGAGTTACACAACACTTCAGCATAGAGGGAGAGTGAGCGCAGGAACAAATTCTGCCCTTAGAAAGCCGCAGAAGATTAACGGTCATGTTAATTAAACAACTAACTCTTTGAGCCAGGGGGATTTTGTTTTGCTCTTGCACAGCTCCTGATGCTTTATTTGGCCTACAAATTAGTGCGATGCAAGTAAATACAGGCAAATAAATACCAAATCATACTTCTCCCTCCTCTTCTGAGTCATTAGAAGCATTTACTTTGCAGTAGGTGGGTTCTTACCTCCAGAAGCTTGTCCCCAACACGAACCCCTGCACGAGCTGCAGGACCCTCTTCTGACACACGGGAAATAAAGATGCCCTGGAAACAAAACTACTTGTTAGAAGAGGCAGAGCCCACTCCTTGACCCTGTAAAGAGACCACTCCACCCTGCTCAACTTCAGGGAAAGGGGAAATCCCTCACCAATCCCGTACCCTGGATGTGGGGACAGGACACCCACATCACCCCATTCAGGAGTTAGTAGAAAGGGGAAAGAAATCCCATTGCAGGGCTACCCCACTGGTGACAAAGGGGAAAAGGGAATGAGGCTTTAATCTTTGTCCAGCGGGATGAGAACGTGATGCAGCTGACGGCACCACGTGTGTGGAAGACAACCCCATGCTCTTTGCCTTGTGAGTCCTGTACATCAGGGCACAGGTGGTAAAGGAACAACTGTTCTCATCGCTGCTCTGTGGTCAGGAGCAGGAAGGTACGACGAGTTGTGCTCCAGAGGCACAAGCCTGCCCAGCCCCAGCCTCCAGCATCGGGGGCTGCTCCCACCTTGCTCTGGAAGCCCAGCCACAAGCTGATCCATACGGACATCCAACCTCCATACAGAGAACCAGTCCCTGAAAGTGGGTGTTTCAATAATTACAGAGTTGGGGGGTCTTACCTCATCGTCGCCCTTATAGGGGGTGGAGCCCTTGCCCCCTGCGATGCTGATGCCCAGCCCCCCCGTCTGCCGCACGATAGTCAGAGTCAACTGGAAGCAGAACGGACACAGGTTACAGGTCAGCACAGACCGGGAGAACGCCAAGAACATCTCGAAGAGCAAGGCATGACTACTTAAAGAATAAGCACAGGAGTATAAACTTTATCTGCATGCACCTGCTCACACATTTGTGTAAGCTGGGGTATCCATGCCTGAAAGGCACCAACATCACAATACATTTAAATAAACCTTTTTCACAGTTCAGTCCTGCACAATGTCTCAAGACCAAGAGTCAGTTTGCCTGTAATGAACACATCAGAACGAAATGTCCACCACAAGTAAACTGAGCAGCAGTGGGATGGGGCTCGGTAAAGAAACAGGGATGGCGTTCACATCACAGCCCAGCTCCACCACATGGCTCCCTTTGGGGTGCAATTCCATATAACTACTGGGAAATTAAGGGTCGCCGCAATGTGGCGTGCAGTAACAAGAATGGCACCTCTTCCAGAATACCCTGAACAGACACTTGGCTTTGCTCTGTTGGTGGAAATCAATGCCTGGTTCCAGAAAAGCCACCTGCTTTGTCCCTCTGGCCCCTTCCACTCCTCCCCTCTGCACAGGCGGGACTGTAGCTGTGCAATCCAGAAGACTCTTCTCCTTCCTACCTCCCACCTCTACACAACAAATTACACCCACTTCCAATAGCAAAACTTTTGGTCAAACTGGAACTGAAATGGCTTATATTCAGGACACCAGCATAAACTCTTCGCATTGCCCCAGTCATGAGAGGGAAGAGAAGGAGCGTGTGGTAGGGTACAGGGACAGGAACGGGATAGACAGGACTCTCTCAGGGATCTGTCAGGGCCAAGGACCAAGGAGCTAGTGAGGTAAGTGACAGAAATGTGCACAGACTGCTGGAGAGAACCAAATTTGCTGTCCTCCAGATGTCACTTCTCTGGAAACAAAGCCCAGAACGGAGAGCGGCTGCTGCAGAGGTGTCTAGCTTCAACATCAGGTCCGCCTGGCCCAGGCCGGGCCACAGCGTGGGCAGCGAAAGAAGCAGGAGACTTGCTTTCCTTAACCCCCCCCTCAAATCCTTCTTCACTTTCTATAAGGACAGAGGCAACAGCCTGGGGGGCTTCACATTCTGCTAAGTTTAAACAAAGTTTAAAACAAAAGCTTAAACTCAGTTTAAACTAAATTTAAAACGAAACCAAAAAACCACCACAGGAAACGCAGAACTAAAATGAGGTCCCCTGCCATTTCCTTCGGTCCCCAGTCAACAGCGTAGCAGAAAGCTGCTAGGATCTTCACAAGGAAACCCTGATCCTAGAGAGACCGCAAGTACCTCGTCTCCGGTGCAAGACCTAGAGACTGAGTAAAATCCAAGCATCGAAAGGCAAGGATTATTCAGGCGAGACAGAGAAACGTGGTAGTCAGGAGACAGCACTGCAAGCCATCGACACCACACTTTACAACCAGTTACAGATTAGACTAACCTTCTTGTGTGAAGAAGCCTATCAGGCTCTACCTACAAATACCACTTCTTTTCTTCCAGTCTCACTCTATTTCAGTAGTGCTCTAAAGACTTATATCTATATTCAACACAAAAACTTGTAAAGGCGATGGAACACTAGGTCTCCAGACAAGGACTAGAGAGAATTCTACTCACAGGACCAAGGTATTTCCCAGTAAAATAGCTGATGGGTTTGCTCAACGCCTGAATTAACAGGACAGGAGTGCTATTTTTGACAATGAAGGAGGAACATGCAATGTCACTGGCTACAGAGAGTCACTTTGAGCTGCACAGCAAGTTGATTGTGTAAACTAACCAAAAGAGGAACAACAAAACCCATGGATTTCACAAATTCATAGAACCCCTCCAAAAATATGGGGAAATTTGCCAGAAAAGCCAACTGGACTGAGGGTTAAGAACTTTATGTCTATCAACATACATTGAAAAAGCAAAACACCAAGGAGGAATCAGACCTAATTAAACTTGAAGACACTGCTAGAACAGCAGCAAATGGGCTCGAACTGGACATAAATATATTTAGGCTGGAAAGAAGCTTTCAAACTCCCAAAGCAAATTAGTTCTCCATAAGAACCATGCGTTAAGAAACCAAACTGGTGAATGTTTGTTTGAAGCCTATGAAAAGAACGATTGACATGAATATCAACCTGAGAAAGGAGGAACTGGATCCAGTAGCCTTTCAGTTTCATTTTCAATATTTCACATTACAGCCCAGATGCCACTTTTTGCACTAAAGCGGTAAGTTATTTCTTCCCAAAAGTGCATCTGTCCTGAGGCTGCTTCAGAGCTGCCGCTAGACTTCCACGATGTCTAGACCGACATTCTGGAATCACAGCTCCCACCCCTGCAATCACTCCTGCCACTGGCTTTCCTGGATATTTTTCTCTTCTGGCGTTTTTTCTCCCTAGAACCAGGGATGCACCCACCGCCCAGCAACAGCTCATCTCAGCTGTAACAACAGATCCGTGATACTCCCCTCCCAGAAACAGGCTGCTCAGCCGAGGCTGGCTCCTTCCTCTGCAGAAAGGGCAAACCTTCATTCAGCAGGCAACAGCCAGGGTTTCCTCCTAATTCCCCCCAGGCAGACAAGCGTCCATGCCCTCCACAGAAAAGTGCTACTGGGGAAGGAGAAAAGTGGGAAAATTGAAAAAGCTGCCACTTCAGCCTAGAGCTGTCTTCTCCCTGAACTCCCACTGGAGACAAGGGGAAACCCATTTATCGTCGACGGAACCGAAGCACAAGCCAAGGGAGCAGCTGAGTCTCCCTCCCCTCTCCTCTGCCCCCTCAGTCCTACCTGTGTTTCTGCCTGCACGTCCCTAGGGAACACACTCAAGCAAGGACTGATTCCATTTCAACCTGCTTTTCATACCTTTTTAATACAGCCATCTTTTAACAGATTCGCTTGGTCCTGAGAGATTTCCCAACTTGCAGTGAGTGAATGCGTACCATTCTGGAGAAACCAGAAATGCTGCAGACATGGACAGGCAGCCAGGGATGCCTGAGTATCGCCCAGACCTGAAACAGTGCTCAGTGCTCTGCCTTGCAGCTGCCAAGGATTTTGCAACTTGCCCTTGGCAGAGGCACAGCACAGGCAGAGGCAGCAAACTGGACGTTCACAGCGTCCAAGTGCCGAAGCGTGGAGCTCTGGTACTTCAGAGCCCGCTGAAAGACCAAGTTGTTCCTCCAGGTGGACCCAAGGGAGTGAGGGTTTAAGGGCTCTATTCCAGAAGGCAGCAAGTTTCTGCACACACAGGCATCCTTTTGTAACTCGCTGTACATCCGGAGGCACAGAAATGTCTGATCCCTGCATTTCCTCACTTGAAACTTTAAAGGAGACCGGATTGTCAACAATGACACAGAAAATACAAACATGCAATAAATGCTTCTGATTCGTATTCGGACAGAAGCGTGGTTTACACGCATCACATGAAGGTGACGAATCACACTTCGCTCCAACAGCAGCTGAAGAATCCATTTAATTTCATCAATTAGGAATAATTATTTTAAAAGTCAAAAAGACTGCATAACTTGTACTCAAGGGTCCTAACAACTGACTGAGATCTCGGATACGCTTATACAGCACTTATAAAAGTCTGGAGTCTTGAAACCCTGAAATACCATTTACTTTGAGCTGCTAGACTGAGATTACGCAGGATGATGCCTGTAAATATCAGCTCGTCATCCTAGCACCACCTCCAGAAAAGTAACTGAAGAACACGCATGCCTCTTACCAGGCACACAGAAACGGCACTTGTGCCAAACAGCTGAATTTTATGAAAATTAAATCTCTCAAAAAACACACACACCTCTATTTCATTCTTTGACAAGACTCCAAACCTGGCTGATAAAGCAGTAGTAAAGATCCAATAAGCAGACTTTTGTAAAACATGGAACTTGTTATCACAAAACATTCTTAGTGACGTCGTACGACGCTGGTTTTAGGGGTGTGTTACCCAAGCTAAGAACTAGCAGAGACCAAGCACTACTCATCAGCGAAGAGCCACAAAGGAGGGTTCTGCTGAGAACTGCGTCAGGTCTGATCTTATTCCAAATCCCTGACAGTAAAAATTCCATGCGAGGGAAGGCTAGAAGCCTTCAAGTGCGGGAGGTGGGGGGGAGAGACATCTTTTTATCTTTTCATATCATCAATAATTTTTTAGGAAACAATTATTCCGCGTCTGTAAAAACAAAGGAATTAGGGATACCCAATGAAATCTCAGCAGCAGCCTTAAGAAAATGCTTTTTAATATAAAGCACGAGCAAATTACAGAATTTATTACCACTTAATACTGTGGAACTAAAATGTATAAAAGGGATTGGAGAGCAGACAATTTCGTAGACCACAGCTCCACTGTGTCTGGTACAACGGTACGAACAGTTCAGAAATCCTGAACCACAGGTGGCAAGGACCTCGGAAAATACCAGCGAAAGGATAACCATGTCTCGCTGAGGTCTGTGCGTCCTAATCCCTGAGGAAAGTCCCTCAGACCCACCATTAGAAACGTCTTTACACAGACATCACTTTTGACTCTGCGTGTCCTTTTTCCAGGAGCAGCGCAACAAAAGAGAGGGTGCTTACGCGGCACATAAATGTGAGAGACGCGAGTTCAGGAGCCAGAGGCACTGACTCACCAGGTAAGATGAGAAGAGCTAAATCTGGCTTCAGCAAGCAATAACTCACGAGGACAAGGGGACAGGCTGGAAATATCAGTGACCAAATGGAAGGTGGGAGATTACTGCGTGAGCTGGTGAGAACTAAATTAAAAACCAGCAACGGAAAAAGGAGCATGAAGGAAGGATCCTGCCCTGGCAGAGAGCAGCCTGCTGGGCAGGAGCTGAAGGTGTTCTGGCTCTGATGCTATTTCAGAGGGGTTTTTTAGTTACCAAGGGAATGGACACTTACAAGGCAGAGGTGGTAGGGAACAGATCAGAGGAGGCAAGCACTTTACCACCTTCTCACCAAACACCTCTCCACCCGGTGTAGCACCAACTGTAGAGAGCTGCGATCCCCAGTGACTGACAGCACCGTTAAGAGCAGACGAGACAGGCGACCTGCAATGCTAAATGCTCGGTGTGCTCCTGCAGATCCCCTTCCCCAGAGAGGCTCCAAGACAGCAAACAACCTTTTATTGAGTGAGGATGAAGAAAGGATGCGTTTTTTAAAATATTAAAAATGATGACTTTCAAATCATAAATAAAAAAACTAGGTCCATACAGATATGGTTAATCTTTATATGAATATATATAGATACAAATACATAGCTGTCATATAGATATGAATCATCTATCATGATACATGTATGAATATTCATATCTATATATGAGTGGCTTTATAGAGATATGATTTCATCTTAATATAGGGGAAAAAATGTTTACAGTGAGAACAATCATTCACTGGAACAACCTCCCCGAGGACGTGGTACAGTCAGGGTGCTAGATAAATTCATCTAGGCCCCTTTCGTAGAACAGCTTTGTCCAACAGCCCCGTGTCCTCCCGATGTCCCCAGCGCTGGAGGCAGCACTGCAGGGGGGTCTCCCCCGAGCGGAGCAGAGGGGCAGAATCCCCCCCTCGCCCCCCTGCCCACGCTGCTGGGGATGCAGCCCAGGCTGTGGGGGGTTTCTGTGCTGCCAGCGCACGCTGCCGGCTCATGGGCAGCGTTTCCCCCCTCCCCAGCCCCCCCAAGCCCTTCTCTCAGGGCTGCTCTCCATCCCTCCACCCCCAGCCTGGGCTGGCACCAGGGGCTGTCCCCACCCCGGGGCAGGACCCTGCACTGGGCCTGGTTGGACCCCAGCAGGTTCACACGGGGCCACCTCTCAACCCGGTCATGGTCCCTCTGGATGGCATCCTCTCCTTCAACCTTTCCCACAAAAGGCTGGACCTTTCGAGGTCCCTTCCAACCTGGGCTGTTCTACAATTCTATGATTAGTTCCTTCATTAATGAATTCTAGAAATAGGGATTTTTGTGTGGTAAAACCATTGGTATAGTAATTCATTTGGCACCATTCTGCCTACAAAATTTCACTTAGAAACTTAGTCCATCATTTAACATACAAATAAAAGACTTAAAGGACTGGTGAATTTACAGCTCTTCTAAGATCTGTTTCAATGGCTAGCCTCACATTATCATTTCCACTTTACGCTGCTAAGGGCAGAGAGCACAGCAGGAGAGTGTTTGTCCAAGGTGACAATGAGATAAATGGAAAATTCTTGCGCTAAGCCTGGCATTGTTTGTTTTGAAACAACCATGTTTAAGCACACCAACAGTCTGCAGGACAAAACTCACTAAGGACCTCGATGCTGAATACGGGAACAAAAGTTAGGTAGCTAAAGAGAATTAACTAAATCCACGAACAGAAACTATCACATTTGAAGTGGAAGAAAAACTATGGAATTTACTGAATTGAAGTCTGAATAAACTCTGTCATGTTATCCACCGTCAACAAACCCGAATTCAAGCAGAACAGGTGAACGAAAAGGCGATGAGGAAGACAGGGAATGGAAATCCATCTTGCAAGACAACATTAGAAGAGTTTGGTTTCTTTAATGTAGCAAAATGAAGGCTAGGAGAAGTTGTGACTGATGTCCGTAAAAATATACCAAGGACAAGCAGATAAAGGGTCAGATGGCCGGAAAGAGATTTTTCAAGATGAGATATAACAAAAACAATGAATTAGCAAATGTAAGTTCAGCTTGAAAGTAAGTTTTCTAATCATTCAAGAAGTAGAAATCTGGAGAAGTTTTTGGTTTCTCACAGTAGGAGGAACCTGAGTGCATGCACAGATGCCGAGTAACTGGAGGAAACAATCCATATTTAATAAAAGGTTTGACTGACTTTTATACTGTCTGGTTGCTAGTGATGGTAGGAGACTTCTATGATTCTATGACTTGACTTCAAGATTTCTTCCAAATAATCTGTGTTATCTTTGTCATAAATTTATAGCTTGTTTCCATCGCAAGGTCTCGAAACTACTCTAGGAGGCATCTTTCTCCTCTATTACAGACACAGACAGAAAATCCTATTGAGTTTGCAAATAGGGAGCAGTTTTTAAAGGCATGCAAATGCTTAAGCCCCATTAATTTCTACAGGGGTTATTTTAATGCCTGAATTTTTTCTATAATCCTTGTCCTAAGCAGTGAGACCCGTATCTGCTATATACATTACATTTTACTATTTCAAAAGCAAAAACTCAGTAGAGTGTTTTGTTTAAACAGGGTATCCTCTCCCTCTCTCTGTTAAAACCACCCCCCTATTGCTTCCTGCTCCATTTGAGAAAGCAAACCAGGTGACTGTGCCATGCTCTTAGAGCAGGAAAAGGACACTCTGCAGGGAGTTCTGCATTTCTGTGAGAAATCCTTCCATGGTTCGCTACTTGGTCCTCAAGAAAGCTCCAGATCAGGTAAAACTTGCAGTTGACACCGAGTGATATATTATGGTGAATAAGCAGCAATCACACAAGTAATATCTGTCACTTCGTAGGTGAATCATATTCAAACTGTGCCTTAATAGACCAGAATGTGAAGTTGTACATCTACAAGAAGAGATTACAATCCCTACCTCCAAACTGCTGGAGTTTCCCAGCGTAAAAAGGAATACTAAGGGCCCTTCAGCCCAGTAGGAAAAGGTCATAAAAACACTCCTTTGGCAATAGATTAAAAGCCAGACAAATTCAAACAGAAATTATGGCATATTTTTCCTTGCTCAATGGAAACTTCAGTCTTTTCAAAAATTAAATGAGAGAAAGCAGTGTTGTATCTTCTCATAACTTCGAGAGGACTCTGCTCTGTCGGAAAGTATATTCTAGTCAAGCCAGCTGAGCAAATACAGGTGACATGATCTTTATTGCATTATACAAGAGAGGTTTATTAATCTTTTCAGGCTTTAAAATTTACAGGTCACGTTGTGGGAAATCAAATTTGCTACATAAGAACTCTGAAGCCTGACAAAGTCCTGATGAGTACGCGGTCTCAGCCAGTAAACAACACAACCAGAGGTCCAAGAGTAAAGGCAGCAGCATCACTGGGATGAACAGGACCACTCCTGCCAGCTGGGCACCCTGATGCCATGTGCTACCTGGGACCTTTTCAAAGCTGAACCCTCTTACACTGGGTGCTTCAGGACCAAGCTGTGCTGGCACCGTCTGCCTCCGGCAAACGGCAATTGTGGTGCCAAGCAGGAAGCCTGCCTTCAGGCGCAAATGCTAGTACCTCTGAGCAACTTCCACAGGACAAGACTCCTTTGGAGAGAAGACTTGACTCGCTTCTGACTCCAGAGCGATAAGACACAACATCTGAGCAGAAGAGGCTGTCGGGATCTTTGCCACCCTCCAGCAAGGAAGTCGAGGTGCTTCCAACATCAGCCCAGCCCTTTCCTAGGGAGAGAAATTAGCAGCACATCCTTTCTAGACAGCCTTGTGCAGCTGGCAGAATGCGTCCCGGGAGAAGCAAAAGCCTGTCAAGCTCCTCAGCCAAGTTTTGCCAGTGCAGAGCCCCTTACGATTCCTGTACTTTCAGGTGCTCTGCAGAGGATGGGTTAAGCCTGGGCAAACACAGAGGGATGACATCTGCCATTACAAAGAAGCATCAGCCACCTAAACAGAATTTGGGACCCTCTTTCCACTATTATCTTCAATGGGTACAGCAGCTCTTTCTGGACTACTCTTCAAAAATTATCTCAAAACAAACAGACTTCAGGTGCAACCTCATGCCTTCAAACAGCAGCTCAATACGCTTCTTTTCTCCTCCAAAAGCCTCCCTATGACCCAGATACAGCTATTTCTGCAGTGCAGATGGAGTCTGAGACAAAACATTAGGAACGGAATGCTGTCCAGATACCCACTACCAGATATCACATGTTTTAACTAAATTATTTCTTTCCCTGTAGCAGAGTCCCATTGGCGCCAACAGCTGAAGAAGCTCTGGAAGCGCCAGCTGCACACATAGCACCAGCCTCCCTACACTACAGAAGTTAGGCAGATGTCTCCAGCTCTACGCTGGCAAGGTTAGTCTTTGGCTCAGGATTATGGTTTAGGCTTAAAGAACACACAATCAGTAGTTCCTTCTCTCTAAGAGCTGTATAAAATTAGACAAGGAATGTCATAGCAGCATTATGAACTTAAACTGTGCTGCTCGAAGGGCACCAGGCTCTCTCCACTCCGCAATGGTCTTGCTTGGTTTATCAGCCCACCGGTTTTGCTATAACAGGCTCTTCTGAAGGACATTAAATCACCCTGGAAACAACAGGTAGACGCGATTTCTGGGATCAGTCTCTTCCCCAGCTAATTCTCCAGTCAGATGCTAATTAGTCTTTAAGGCCCTGAATATTTTTCCTGTTGTCCTCCACCTGTTCTCCAAGAGGCACATGCTTTTCACAGCCGAAGCACTAGGGAAGACGGTGAGGGTGAGGGAAGACGGAGGAAGACTCAGCACGAGAGAGCTGTCCCGTTCGCACGGTGCCCGAGTCCAGCTCTCACCGACAGCACTCTCAGCCCGAGTCCCACAGTTTGCCTTCACTCATATTTCTGAAGACTGAATCTTCCCCATGAGCTGCAAGTCCTGGTAGGTGCCCAGCGTGATTCCACTAAAATGAGAGAGTATCACTGACTGGAGGGGTCAGTAACCATCCCCGGAGCTGAGCACTACCCCAGAGCTGTAGGACTATCACCTGCCTCCCAAAGCTGGTCTGCTCTGAGGCAACACCACCCATCTGGTGGATCTCTAGGATGCTTCTCCTCAGGAACTGCATTACCACGTTGCTCTGTTCAGTGAGGGAACAGATCTGCACAAAGGAGACTGCGCTGCAGGGACAGCAGAGCACACCCGAGGCCTCTAACCAGCCACCCCCCTCCAGACACCACAGAGAAGCTCCAGGCACTTCCACCAGACACAGGCGGAGCCGGGGCTGGAGCCAAGGAAGGGACAGGCACATCCATTTCCTCAGACAAGGCTGAGGTTTCCTGGGCCACTGCACCTCGAGGAGCAAGAATGCAAATGGACTGTGATGTCTAACAGCTGGAAAGAAGGACCAAGAGCTGTGGTTTCCCAAATGAGGGACCAGGAAGCACCTGGCTGTACTCAGATGCGTCTCTGAGTGACAGAAGAGCTATGCAGAAGAGAAATGCAAGACATATGAATGTGTTTTTCAGTGATCTAGAGCTAAGGTGGACAAATCTTCAGGACACACTAACAGTGTACCACATCTGAGCCAGCTCATGTTTCGCCTGAAGTGGAAAGGATTTGTCAATTCCCTCCCAGAAGGTTTTACTCCAAAACCAAGAAAGAAAAGCCTCCGTTTTACACCTGAGGGAGTAGCGAAGAGCCAAGTTCACCAAGACCACCAGGCCGGCACTCTCATGCAATACATGGATCTGGTACCATTGCACTGTCCTAAGAGAAGAAACCTCCATGCAAGCCCTTGGTACTGACAATAGCTTCTGCCTCTTGCCAGGGCAGCAGCACTCTGCTTCCCGCAGCTCCTAGGAGACACGGCCTGCAGAAAGCCCACTGACCCGAAGGACCGGGCAAGCCTACTGAAAACTTGGAAACAAATTCAGGAAGTTAATCATACTCAGAGGATGAGCTAAGGCAGCAAGAGACAGGACTTCAAACTTTGGCACAGAACACCACACATGTGCCAGGGGCTTTACGGACCCTCTAGTGCCACCTGCCCCTTTCCGACGTCCCCCAGTGCTGCATGGGAAGACTTGAGGGGATTCTATAGCGGGGGGCTGCACGAGATGCACGAGTCATTAGCTCCAGTCCACCATTCCCATCCAACAGCAGTGTCCCAAGTTAGATCCTCCTCCCGCTCCCAAAGGGTCATACACAGCACCCACCAGATTCCCGAGGCCTCTACTCCTTCAGGGCTACCCACCATGCCCAGGAGAATGCATTTATTTTCTTCCACCTTCTCTTTCCTCAGTGCACAGCAAATAGGAACTGAATTTGCCGCCTCAGCTCCCTCTGGGTTTTTTACATTTCTTGCATCTCACTCCTGATCTGCAGCAGCCATTCTCACCTCAGGTACGGAAAAGTAGGGAAAGGAGTTGAAAGCAGGGGAGGAAACAATCATTGTGTGTTTGTGATCAGTCAGGTCCAGAAGCCACTTGACCCAGAGAGATCAGAGTTTCCCCTACAACAATGGGTGAGCCTGGGAAGCAAATCAAGCAGACTGAATGATTTTTGGCAGAGAGAGAACAGTAGGAGTGGTACAGACCTCTTCCTCCTCAATGCGAGCAGGTTCAATCAGCAGATTATTGGCTTGATCAAACGACACCCCCTGTTAGGACAGGAACCAGCAAAGAGGCATGCGGATTAGTGGAGCATAAACCAAACCCACCACCACTACCACCACCACCCAACACACAAACGCGCACCACTCTGACAGGTCTGGCCACACCACACCAGAGCAGACCCCATCACACCGCTCCTGGTTACCACCGACCAGCGAGCACCCGCGACAGGGCTGCTCCCGGGCTCACACCACGCAGAGTGCCACCGCTCCCTGGCCCAGCGAACTGGAAGCTGTGTTTTTAAGGCCGTATTTCGTCTGTGTCGGCACTCTGAGGCTGTGACCACCAAGCTCACAAGCTGAACACTATTAGCTGATTGTACCCGCTCTGAACTGAGTCGTTCAGTAAAGGAAGGATTAAACAACACAGGAGAAAAGCACGAAGGGACCTCTGGTGCCACCCAGCTGCTGCACAGGAATGAAGCGATCCTAAATCAAACTGCATTAGTCCCTCCAGCAAAGGGAAGAGCCTCCACTGGAACCACGCATCCTGCCAGACACCCAGGGATCTGCTCTCAAACACAGGAAGCCTTAGAATTTCTCTTGAAAACCAACTGTCTTTGCTAAAAACCCCCTCTGGCTGAAGGACTCAGCATCCTACATGCCCTGTCCTATCTCCTCCTTCAATACACGTATGCAGCACCTCTCCCTTGAAACTCCACTGCACAGGGACACTGCTTCCCACACTCCCACTTCTGGAAGATGGCTCAGGAAGCAAACTAATAAATCTGCCGTCATGGAGCAGGCATCCAGCCCAGCCCCACGAAAAGAAAAACTGTGAGTTCCAGGCAGAAGGCTTCGCCGATAACAAGGGTTAACTTTCTGATAGATACACCCAACCTGTGGTCTCAACGCCTATGTAGACCCCACAGGTTTTACCAATGGGTCATTGCATCCTCTTCTCTGAGTCCCCAGCTGAAATAAGCTTTCTGGATGAGGGCATTTCCCAAGTATGGCAGGTCTTGGATGAAGGGGATGCAAGATGGCTCTACACATTCTTACAAGCAGCAGCAACTTCTTTTCATACTGAAGAACTTCACAAACAGGAAGGAAACCACAAGCCTCGTCCCCCAGAGCAACGGACGAGCTGTAGGAGTTCAGATTCAGCAAGGCAAGCGTCCACTGAAAGAAAGGCTCCAAAGCACACTTGAGTGCAAGAACCTTTCCTGAGCAATTTGAACTCCAGTGTGGGGTGGAAACGATCCCAGCAGTGTGGAGTGTGTGCAGTGACGGCAAGAACAGATTTTACTCCAGCATCTTCTACCAGTACAGAGACTCACATCTCACCCATGAGATTTGTCAGTCTCAGACTATGATGGAGATTCAGCCACATCCTAATCCCTGCCTGCCAAATACACCTCACAAAATCATCACACCAGCTTCAGTAAGAACCTCATGCAGTGTCCCTCATCACTATATTCCCATTCCACTGCGAGGATCTTCCTCAAGCAAGAATCTCTGTGTGTCGCTAACCAAACACAGTGACTCTGCTGAGTAGACCAGGGACCTCCTATCTCACCAGCCCCCAACATAACCGGAAAGGCCCACCGCGGCCCCATGGCAATGGCAAAACTCCAGAGCACAAGTTCCCCTAAATCCCAACGCACACTTCATCAGACTGCAGCTGCATGGGGGCAGGCAGAGGGTGGAACCAACGGGAAGGGCACGCTCCTGTCTGCTCTCACTACTCGCTCCTCTCCAGGAAGCGCTGTGGCAGGAAGACCCGTGTAAGCAGCCTGAACACAAGTCTGAGATTAGGTCCATCCAGGGAGAAAGCTTATCCTGTTGCGAATGAGGTGCAAGAACCGGCAAGCAAGGAGGCGATTGAAATGAATGGAAGAACCTGTCAATGGTGGGACAAAAGGACCGTTCTTGCAGCACAGAACACAACATCACACATAATGGGGAGGGTGCAAGAATCTGGGTACAGCACAAGGAGTCAGGCATAAGCAACATGGCACAGCTCTTGGACAACCATATGAGCCCCAGAACAAACTTCAGCTCTCCCACCCTCAGCGTGGTCTCCTGAAGCGCTGGAGTCTCTTGCCAACATTTCCGTTGCTACCACATCAACCTGGTTGGTAGGGCAAAGTAGCAGAAGGGCGGTCTGGCACCCCTCTGACCTTTCCCCCTCCCCACAAGACCTTACCTTCACCGATGGCTGAGCAGATAAAGCTCCGTTTTTTCTGTCATCCTCATCCCATGCTTCCTCCTGATCTGCGGACTCTGTGTTGTTATTGCAGCCTCCTAACTCCTCTTCCTCTTTGGGAACTCCATCACTGTTCAAGCCCTGCAGGAGTGCCACCACTGCCTCTGGCTTCGGCAGTTTAGTTATCTTAAAGTGTTTCTTATAATGGGGCGTGTCCTTGCGGATAAGCCTCTGTTTCTCCACTGGGAACGGTCGCTCTTCGTCTTCATCCTCATCCTCACTCCGTATTAGTGTGTCCTCAGCAAAGTGTACAGTGGGCTACAATAGCAAAGCCCCAGAAAGCTTGTGAACCTCCAGTAACAGCCATGTCTGTAGGCAGTGCAGAAACCCGCTGTCCCCCCACTACCAACACAGGCGAAGCCAGTGCTGCTGCTTTTGTGCTAAAGAAGATAGGAATACACGTCAAAATTTCACCATACTTGCCTTTTTCCATATCAGCTCCTTCACCCAGACACATCTTCTGTCAGCTCCAGGGATTCAGGGCACTCAAACCTGTAACCCTGATTTTCCCATAGTCCCTGTCTGGCTCCCACACTGTCCTTCCCAGTCTCCCATGGACCCAGCTCCCGCAGGCTGCCTGAATCTCTGCTTGCACTTGGCTTCCACCGCCCGTATTTGCCTCCAGTGATGCCCAAATCACACATCCATTTACCATTTTCTCTGAACCTTTCAAGTCCTTCCACTTTTTATCATGACCCCGCTGCAGTTCCTAGGCTCCTACCTCATTGTATTCCACCTCCGCATCTTCCTCTTCATGGTCAGCAGCTTCCTTATGCTCCTCTTCAGCTCTGGGCTTTGCCTCCTTCTCCAGCTCCTGCATCTCCAGCACCTGCCCATTTGTCCAGCTCCTCTCTCCCTCCTCTCCCTGCTCCTCTCCCCTAAAGTCAGCAGAGGCAGTGCTGTTGGAAAGGTGGGAGTCCTCGCTGCGATTTGACATGGCGCTCAGCCTCTTCTCCTGAGAAGATGATTGTAAAAGTCATGACAGAAACCAAAGCAGCAGATGGAGCAATGCAGTGCAATTGCTGCGAGGTGGGCTACGATCCAGTACCAACAGAACCAGCGTTTTCTTCAGGCTGCCCACTGTTTTCCCTGCCAAGCCTGCTGCATCTCACCTAGGTCCACCCTTGTTCTACCATCTATGGAGGCATTTATTCTTAGCATCACACCCAGGCAGCAAGATGCCTCCTCCGAGCACTCCGTTCCCATCATTCTTTTCTAGGAATATCAGAGCCTTCTTTTCCTCTCCCTGTGCTATGAAAAAGCGATACCAGCGCACACAATTCCCCTTAGGCTGTTCTCTGTCTCCTGGCTGCATCTCTTCCTCTATCTCAGTGGCTCCAGCTGACACCACAGGCAATTCCAACCCCTGGAATCCAGGCAATCCATCTTCTGTCCCTTCCAATCTTTCCCCAAAGCAAGTTCTTTCTGCCCAGCTTACACACACTACCTCCCCATTACCCGTTTCTTAGTGAACAGCACTCACTTCTGAGTTAGGAGAGTTCAGGTCTGCATCAGGCTTTGCAGCGTGTACCTCATTGCGCCGAACTTCAATCACTTTCTTCATAACCTTCAGTTCACTGGGATGAGGGGTTGCTCTGCGCTGTAAGCCCTACGGGCGAGAAACAGGAGATTCAACAGTCCGAGCAGCACCTGCCATGCCTCAAGACCGAATCACTTCAAATAACATGTTTTATCAGAGTGACGGAGCCCCGGCTGGACATGACCCAATGTCACGTTGCAGGATATGACCTGGGTCTCTCCACTATTATAGCCTGCATCTGGGCACAGGAAAGAAAAGGAGGCAGATGTCACGTCTCAGAGCTCTCTCTTGGACATTATCCTGCTCTCCATCTGCTAGAGGGGTTGGGAGGATTTCTATATAGTTCTATAGAAAGGTGGGGGTCAGTCCCTTCTCCCAAGGAACAGGCAATAGGACAAGAGGAAACAGCCTCAAGTTGCGTCAGAGCAGGTTTAGGATGGATACTAGGAAAAAATTTTACACCGAAAGGGTTATCAAGCATTGGAAGAGGCTGCCAAGGGCAGCGGGGGAGTCGCCATCCCTGGAGGGATTGAAAAGCCGGGCAGACGCGGTGCTGAGGGACGTGGGGTAGTGGTGGTTTTTGTCAGAGTTGGGCTGATGGTTGGACTCAACAACCTAAAAGGTCCCTTCCAACCTAGGCAATTCTGTGATTCTATAAATTGTGCTTCAGGCTTAGTAAATGCAAAACCATCAACACAGAAACCCCTAAAGGAACACATAAGGTGGAATATCTTCTTAATCAGTCTGGTGTCTCTTAGTTTGTGTGACAAGCCCATATGCTACCAGAATTTGTGACGCTTAGCTAGTTCCATCCCAGCTAAGAGTCAAGAAAAACAGTATTCCAAAATTAATAATGATGTTAAAAACGATCAAAACACCCCTCCCGAAAGCTCCAAACACCAGCAGCTTATCCATACTGCAAGGACAGATGCAAATACAATTTATTAGAAGGATTCAGATCTCAAAAGAATCTCTCTCCACAAGACAAAAAGGGGGAAAAAACCCTGCAGGAGATTTAAACCAACAGAGTAATTGACAAAAACTGAAACTTTTATCCTGCCCTGTGCATCTGCAATGAAAGCAAAATGATCTGCGATAGTTTTTGAGGCTGTCTACACCATTTAGCTACTTTAACAACAGGATCCTCCCCAGCATGGGCTTGCATCTGGCTCCATGCTTGGAGGGGTGGAGATTGCCAGGCTCGAGTTTGGCTGTGCAGCTCTTCCCCATGAGGGGCGTCAACTAAAATCCAGTCCTGACACTGCTCTGACTATCAGGATCTCTGAGCTACCTGAACGCTCCTGGCAGGTTAGCAGTCACAGCTCAGCTCCCGTGGGACAGCCATCACACTGTAAACCTGCACAAAGGCTCTCGGGGAATTCTTCTATACCTGCTTGTCTCCTCAGGACACCAAACGCCCTTTGGACTGCAAAAATATAGTACGTGTCTGCAGCAATATTACAGGGTGAAACATGGACACCATAATGGCTCCCCATCTTAGAAAAAAAGTTTAGATTGTGTCTGTTTCCATTGGGAGCTAACAAGCCTCCAGAAACTCTTCTTCTTACCCGTCTCTCAGCTCCAGACTCCTCTTCATCGTCCGCTTTGGGTTCATCCAGGAACTGAATCACACTGACCCTGTTTAAATTGGTGTCTGTCCAGCTCTCATCCACACTGTTCTGCAAAAGATTCTCTGGGGAGAAAGATAACACAGTGGGAACTACTTTCTGAACAAGCAGGGTTGTAGGCTTGGATTAAAGACAGTTCTCAACCCATGAGGGCACTTCTGTTCTATCTGTCCATGGCATCAAACCACAGAGGCCTTGAGGACAAAGGATGTAGCCTCCAGATCTTGTCACCTCTTTCTGTCTCCCACCAGATCTACAGGAGTCTCTACAAAAGGACCCGAATGGTTCAGCTCTAGCACTCCTCACCCAAGAACTAAGGAAAAAGGTAGGATTAGGCATGAATCAGAAGAATATCATCATAACAGGAAGCAAACCTTACAGAGAACGAACTACTCTGTCAACAGATCAAAGCAGAAGACTTGAAGACTAGGCTGCAGCTTCTTTACCACCTGGCAGAAATGCAATTTCTCAGTTTTAACAATCTCTGCCTCGGAAAGTTGCCATCAGCCACTTAGGAGCCTGGGTCTGCTACAGGTATCGCAGTAACGATGAACAGTCCAACCAAGCAGAGAGGAAGGTTCAAGGCCTCTTCCCTACAGCACTCCCCAGAGTACATGGTACTGCAGCCAGTGTTCGTAACACCGTCTCTTACCTAGGCTGGGAGAGGGCTGCTGGGGAAGCAGGTAACAAGTGAGAACTTTTTCTCCTGTCTTTTCATCATCCTCCGTTTGGAATTTCAGCATGGGCTGGGACTGATTTTCTGCCAGCCACAGGGCTTTCAGGTTAAGATTTGTCAAAGCAAATGGCAAGTTCTGCAGTCTGCAAAAGAAGAGAAGAACTGCTGGTTAAACTTGGTAATGAAGTAACTTCAACTCACCTCCAGAACGCCTTGCCTGCACTGGAGGACAGAGCCAAGCCACCGCAGGATCCCTCACTCTTACACACAGTGAGGCAGGTGGCTCGTGCTGCATATGGCTCTGCAACAGCCACAGACTGGACTCCAGTAACCTACCCTCACCATTTTTTAGCAGAGGACAACTCCCATCAACAATGTGAAAACGGTGATTTTTGAAGAGGGGTTTGAAGACAGAAAAATTACGCTTTCACAGACCAGTACACAGACACAGGTTGGAACACAGAGGTGTTCCAAACAGAAGCTCTGGTCAGCTTCCATGGCTAAATGCCCACACACTTCTGCATTAGCTCTACCCTGTATTCCAGTGAGATGGAGAAGGGCTTAACAGGCAAAGCTTCAGAGGCACATGCCCTTTTCCCAGAGCCCTAAGCAGCCAGTCTGGGCTTCTCCAAACTGCGGATCCTGGGATCAGCGTCTCCCGAAACACACCAGGGCCCAGCCCATGCTGCTCCTTCACAGCAGCCTCCTTAGGAACATGCCTACAAGCCTGTTTACCCTTCCTGCTGCTGACCTGTTCCCGGCCACATCCAGGACATGAAGCTCTGTGGTGTTGGCCAGCTCTGGTGGCAGGAGCGCCAGGCGATTGTCTCGCAAGGACAGCACATTCAGATTGGCACAGCCTCCAATCTCAGCTGGAAGGGATGTTAGCCGGTTCCGATCCACATTCAGGTTCGTCAGCTTGGCCAGCTTGCCGAGGGACTTTGGCAAGGCCTAGGAAGGAGACGATTCAGTAGTTGCAAAAGATAAGAGCAGCAGCAGAACAGTACAAAGGCACAAAGCCCTCCAGCTGGGGGAAAAAAAAAAAAGCTGCCTTCTGTCCTAACAGACACATTTCAGTAAGTTCTCACTACAACTTTGGGACAGATTTTCCCATTTCACCAAATGCAGCTTTTCATGTAGCCCTGCTATCCTACAGAATTTTTCATAGGAAAAACAGTGAGGGAATACAGCTTCCACCAGGGTACATCAAAGCAGCTAAATGGAGAGCAGCTGGAGCATGCTCAGGATTCCGGCTCATAAGCCAGAAGATGGGAAAAGATCCCTGGCATGTGCCTAAACTGAACAGCACAGGAGGGGCAGTGTGGCTGCTGGCGTACTTACTGTCAGCATGTTCTCTGTCAAGATGAGTTCTGACAGATTTTCACAGTCCCCAATTGACTCTGTCACCTCTGTCAGCCGATTCTGGTCCACCTTGAGGATGGAGAGCTGCTTCAGCTGACCTGGCCACGGCAACAAACAACATGTGAACTATGCCACAGAGATAATGACTGTTCTGTGTTCACCTGGCTGAAATGCCTCCCACAGGGATTATATATCCTAACAATACAGGCACTACCTTACTTCCCCACCAGGCTTGTTCACAGGTTTCACCCATGCACGATAATGTAATCGCAGAATCACAGAATGGTTTGGGTGGGAAGGGACCTTAAAGCCCACCCAGTGCCACCCCCTGCCCTGGGCAGGGACACCTCCCACCAGCCCAGGTGGCTCCGAGCCCCCTCCAACCTGGCCTTGAACCCCCCCAGGGATGGGGCAGCCACAGCTTCTCTGGGCAACCTGGGCCAGGGGCTCACCACCCTCACAGCAAACAATTTCTTCCCAATATCTCATCTCAGTCTCCGCTCTTTCAGTGTAAAACCGTTCCGTTCCCCCTCGTCCCGTGGCTCCCCTCCCTGCTCCAGAGTCCCTCCCTACCGTTCCTGGGGCCCCTTTAGGGACTGGAAGGGGCTGGAAGGTCTCCCCAGAGCCTTCTCTTCTCCAGGCTGAACCCCCCCAGCTCTCTCAGCCTGTCCTCACAGCAGAGGGGCTCCAGCCCTCCCAGCATCTCTGGGGCCTCCTCTGGCCCCGCTCCAACAGGCCCATGTCCTTCCTGTGCTGAGGCCCCACAGCTGGACACAGTACTCCAGGTGGGGTCTCACCGGAGCAGAGCAGAGGGGCAGAATCACCTCCCTCAACCCGCTGGCCACACTGCTGGGGACGCAGCCCAGGCTTTCTGGGTTGCGACCACACATTGATGGGTCATTGTGAGCTTCGCATACACCAAGTCCTTCTCCCCAGGGCTGCTCTCAATCCATTCTCCATGCAGATCAAGAACCTGAACTCATCCTGTAGAGGTCTGCTCGTCAGTATCATCTACTGCCTCTGCACTCAACTATCGTGACTATGTCCATCAAGCCCTAATACCTTGTTACATACACTCTTGCCTGAAGCCCCTCCGCCAGGAGCATTAGCAGGGCAGTGAAGTCCCGCACTACTCACCAATCCCATCCGGAATGCATTCCAACAGGTTCTGTGACAGGAGCAAGTCCGTCAGTGCTACTAGCCCACTGACCTCATTGGGCAACTGCTCCAGCTTGTTCTCTGACACATCCAGGCAGACCAAGCGGCGGAGGTTGCCCAGCTCCTAGGATCAGAAAGGAGACACTAAGGCTTGATGGAGCAGCTGAGGAAGGAAGCAAAGTGGTGAATCAATGGCCCCAAAGAGGTACTCACTGGAGGCAGGGCTGAAAGCTGGTTCCGGTCTAACCAAAGCTCACGCAGATTTGGTAGCGCTCCCAGAGTATCTGGCTGTAACAGAGCAGGGCAGTAACAGCATCAGTCCCATCCACAGGGGTGAAGCTGCTCTAGGATGCTACAAATCACACCACACCTCTGCAAAGCTAGACATCATTACTGATTTCACACCTCCTATGACCATTCACCAAATGGTTTATGAAGCTAACGTGTTGGTGTGCCACGATATCGCAGCACCTTTGCCTGGAAATGTCTGGGATGGCATACTGGCTGCAAAAGGCCCCAACAGGAAGCATGGAAGACAGCAGCAAAACTGCCTGGTAGCAGGCAAGACAAGAACTAAACAGGGTTTTGGCAATTCCGGCCTTACGCAAGAAATGAGTCTTTCTCCTCTTCCTCCTCTCAGACATGAGAACAATTTGGATAAGACTGTCAAATCGGACACCATATAGCAGCACCATTAGCAACGGTAGCCATACATTCATAGCACCACTCCACAAACACCACACACACTGAGGAGTTAATGCACCACTGAAGCGCGGTTCAAGTGCCAGACAACTGTTCCCACAAGTAAGCTGCAGCCTTGTGCATAGCAACCGCATGAGCTGCTCTTTTTGCTCCCAATTTAGACAGATTTCTGCCAAAAAGCACTCCAGAACATTAACAGCAGGATTCAGTAATAGCTTAATCCATAGTTGCAAAATTAAAGAATATCACTGGATGTCCCTGAATGTCAAGATAAACTGAATTTTGAGACTGTGCACTGGCTCTCAGCATGCCTGCGCTCAGAGCCCTCCATGGAGGCAGTCCGGTCCAGAGGGCACACACCCCCACGCTTGGCTGACTTCACTGCCAGGAGCAACACGAAATGGTCCTGCACTTCCTAGTAGAGAAACCAAATCAGAAAGGAGAAGGGCAGAAAGTCAGCCTAGCAGAGGTGAAAAGCAACAGCTGGGGGCAGCGCAACACAGAAGAGAAAGGAAACACCAGTCTCATTGGAAAGCTCCTCAGGTAGCTAGGAAGCAAGGATGAACATCCCAGAGCAGAAGGGCTTGGAAAGAGCAGAGCAAGTTGTGTGTGAGGACAGTAGGAAGCAAAACAAGAGGGCCAACACACGAAGAGAACATTATGCTGGGAACAATGACTAGGCCATGGTGGGTAGATCAGAATCTTCCCAAACAACCTAAGGGTCTATTTCTGTGTATTTCAGATGAAAAACCACTTGCTTCCACAGAGGTACAGGGTTCTGCCCCTGTCAACCACCCATACTCCCTCCCCGCCATCCCTCACCTACCAGTACTTCCAGGTCATTGCCACCAAGATCCAACTGTTCTAACTTGACAAGGAAGGAGAGCGAACTGCAAGATACAGGGAGCGAAGAGGGGAAGAGAGAAAAAACAAAAAAGGAAGAAAGAACGGAAGGTTAGCATCTGGGACACACATCTCACAGATTATATAACTTTTAACAACTCTGAAAACAGGTGGGGCAATCCTGACTTTTTCCATAGTCCCTCTGAGCCAAGCAGCGCAGGGGGGTGGGCACCCTTCCCCAAGCCAGGCCATCTGCATTAGGTTCAGCAGCACCGGCAGTCCCAAAGAGCGAGACTCCACTTTGACACCAATGTGCTTTCTCCCCCTCCCACCATAAAATACTCTTTGAGCAAAAACATGACAGACAACAAGCCACACCTTAACACTGCTGCCCATTTTTGTAGCAGGGACGGGGACTTGGACACAGACTAACAGACAACAGGATGTCCTGGTTTGATGCCCAAACCACAACACAGGAGAGAGTCAGCAGAAGACAATGCGTATTTGGGGGGCAAGGGGAGCACAGCTGCAGGGAGAGGCAGAAATGACAAATTCAACAGCCTCAGTTTCTCCAAATGGAATGCCCATGCTGCTTAAGAGAGCAGGAAAGACAACACTGGCATGATGCCTCCGAAGAGGTCACGACGTACAGACAAGAAGCTCACTAGGCAGGATGCTGCAAGAAGCGTGCACGGGAACCAAAGCCCCTCAACACTGGTGGTCCAAGGATGTACCCTGAGTATCCAAACACATTACGAGCTGGTGATATAAAAGGCTGCAGTCTGCAACCCCACGAAACCAGGATTCAGATCTTCTGACATGGCCCAGGTGTCCTCAGCTCTCAGTCCTACCCCATCAGCTCCAACTCCCACTTCCCCAAACAGGGGTTGATTTCTCTCACTTTACACTAGGACGGAACTGCCATCTCAGCCCTGCCGCTTCCCCAGGCCTTCAGTTCTTTTTATTCTCTTCATAAGGAATTGTCTTGATACAGAAATCACTATATTTCTCTGGAAACAGAGCTATACATCTCACTGCCATCCAAACTAAGGATGTCGGGGGCTGCAAATCTGTGAGAAAGCAACAAAAGAGAATAAAAAAGAATAAAAGTCTCGCCTAAGCTAGGCTATAAAGATATTTGGGCTAAACATGAAAAGCAAGTTCTTACCTTATGCAGCGGTGGATTTTGAGATATTAAGTCAAGCAAAGGTTTATCAACAGGATTGTCAAAAGGATTCTGTTGTATAGCAGTCTCTCATTATATCTGTACCTTTGCACTTTGACTTCTCTGAAGGGTGAAGCAGCCTTGACTGTCCCTTCACACCTTCGTGGTTTGAATTCCCAAAATAGGGACAGGGAGCTGTGGAATCCATGTTGATATATGAGGTCTTGCAAAATGCCTCGGTATAGATCACCCTCCACTATTCACAAAACACCAGGTTGGAAGGGACCTCCTCAAGGATCACCTGGTACAACCTTTCTTGGCAAAAGCACAGTCTAGACAAGATGGCCCAATGCTCTGTACAGCTGAATCTTAGAATCTTAGAAGCATCCAACGTTGGGGAATCCACCACTTCCCTGGGGAGATTATTCCAAAGTCTGATTGTTCTCATTGTGAAAAATTTTCCTCTTGTGTCCAATCAGAATCTCCCCAGGAGTAACTTCTACCCATTACCCCCGTCTTTTCCATATAACTCCTTGTAAAAAGGGAGCCTCCATCTTCTTTGCAGCCACCCTTTAAGTACTGGAACATGGTGATAAGAAAGCATGCATTCCCTGAAAATACATCAATGAGAGCTACCCTTCCCAAGTGATTGGCAAGCTGTGTCCCATCTGTGTAGGAGAGGTGAGGAGTGATAATCGACTGTACAAGACGAACTGTTTCAGAACTCAGTTGACAGAAGAAGACTAACCAATGAAATTAAGTTTTGGTAAGTAAAGGTCATTTCAAGCTGGATCTTTTAAGAAGCTCAACAACAAAAATCAAAAGGACACTGATGCATTATGCAGTCACAAATTCACAGTATTGAAGCCCATCTACCCAGTGGGCTCAGTAACCTTGAATACTGAAAGCATCATCCATTTCCATAGGTCATTCTACTCTTTGGCGTGATCACCTGGACTTGTTTAGAGCCATTCCTGGTTACAATTTACAACCAGACTAAGTACGAGAGCTTCAGACCTGGGTAGAGCACCTGACAGTACCACTGAAATTTCTTCGGACATCGATTGCGATCTCATATTTGACTGATAGATCTGATGAAAATTGCCTTGGCCTTCAAGATCCTCTTTCTACTTTTAGAAATCATCCAAAAGTAGAATTTGGAGAATTGACAAAAGATGAAAAGAAGCTGGAATTGCACTGCAGAATGAGTATCAAGCTTGGACTTATCTTTCAGAGAAAAAACCCCAAAACTCCTAGCATGCTACAAGTATCTTGCTGGATGGCATACAAATCTAACATAGGGAAAACAAGGCAGCACTGAGTGTGACAGATCTCCCCAGAAACCACATGGGTTTGGTCACAGACCGAATTCTCAAACTCCAGACACTTGCTGGCTCTTAGATGGTGAAAAGCCATTGGGACCATCCTTCACTGCAGTCTGAAAGCCCAACGTTGGATGTAGCTATCACACCTCTTAATTTTATGGTGTATCACAGCGGTGGTACCTGTCTGTGTGAACACAAAGAACACATGGAACAGACAGCAGTGGGTCCCAACACCAGGACCCAAACTCCTCCTGCTTGCCTGTTCTCAGCCTGGCTCTCACGTTCTCCCTTGTGGCTACATTTCACATGGGGCCATCTCAGGTGGTCTCTTAATATCACCTTTCCGTGACAAGGTGTTAATGCTGACAACTTTTGTGCAGAAAAGATCCAGTGACTCTGGCATCAGAGACAAGACGACAGTGTTGATTTGAACTATGCTTCCACGTTGTGTAATCACCAGATGTGAAGCCTGGGAGCTGACCAGTGCAGATCTTTCAGCTCCTTTTTTGGAAGTGCCATGTCCTTTGGGTCAAAGCTGACACATGAACTCTACAAGCAGATATCAATGATGTCATATAAAGCCTGTACTTGCAGGTCCCAAAGTAAAATAACCATCAGGAAGAGCGTGCACCTGAGTCAAGGCAACATCTCACCGTGAGGGAGGCATAGCCATCACAGAAGCAGCAAGACTAAAGTCCTACCTGCTTAGGGTCTCAAAGCCTTGCTTGAACACTGTATCACTGATGCCTCTTTTGCCCTCACTCTTTTTTGAATACAGCAGAGCAGCAAGGGGGGAAAGTACAGGTAGCCAAACTGAATACTTGCCATGAATAATAAGAGGGCACTGAGGAAAGGTGGCAATAGTTGCCTGCTTCACACGTTCACTGAGGAATTTGTGTGGCCCCAAAACACGTTGCTATTCAAAAAGAAGTCAGACTGAATCCCTTCCAACATATATTCAAGGAAGACTGGGGGAATCATCAGTTGGATGGATAAACAAGCAGAAAACAAGCTGACAGAGCTAATGTAGGTTAGAAAACTCAGCAAACAACGCTCATGGGCTCAAAACCAGAGACTAATGCAGAAAGTCATTGTTCTCCATATCCTATCTGATAGCATCAGCTATACCAGCCAGATCCTCTACCAGGAATTCATCTCTGTCCCTAACTCTCTGAAACATTTAGCAAGACTTACCTCTTCTCCCTTGCTGGCTTATTTTTTGTCTGCTGCAGGAAAGCCAATTATCCCACCCATTCCCACAAACTGCTCAACCAGAACAATCAGAAGGGACACCCAAGAAAACACAGATGTCAGAAGCAAAATAGATCATTAGCCGTATTCTGCTGCTCTTCAAAAACTGCACTGTATACAGAGTTCTTCCTATACCCACATCAGTACATTTTTGTCTCTTTTCCCAAAAGAATCCATCATCTGTTCCACCTCTCCAGGAAAAATGGTTCTCACCATTTCCAGCAGCTCTCTTGTGGAACCCTGTCTATTCCAAATCAGTCCTGACACAGGCTGAGTACAGACTCTGAACATCCTTGCCTGCTCTTAAGCCCTGTATCATCTCTCTCCCTCCTCGCCCCAATTTACAGAAATCCAGCAAGATGCAGCTAATTTATACAAAGCCTTGAGCCCTCCCAAGCAAAGTACTAGAGCCTGTACTACAGAAACAGCAAGTCCCTGAGGAATCAGTAAGAACAATCAGGCAGGACTCCTGAAGCCACCAGACAGACACTCACGTGGGGAGAGTCTTTAGCAGGTTCTCACGTAGCTCCAAAGTCACCAGGTTTGCCAAACTGCAAGAGAAAAGGGAGCGAGAAAGCCAGATTCACTGAATAGGGCTTCAGGGATGCAAGGACCTGCTCATAGCCCTTCCCTTGGGACCACCCCTCATGGCCTGCACAAATGCATGTACGTGAGTGCATGCACACGAATGGCGATGACAGGGGAAAACAAAAAACAGAGGATCTTAAATGACTTCTGATGAAGGCGACTGCTTATTGCAAAATCATGGGGAAACAACACCATGCCCAAACTCGGGACAAGGAAACATGGTATCACATACAGGACTGACTGCCCAAAAAGATAAAATCCTTCATGTGTAGAAAGCCAAATCCCATGGGAGGGGCACTGCACCCCATAGGCAAAGCCCCACAGGCTTTGCCTTGGCCATTTGCTGGCAGCAGAAATCATTTCATCGGACAGACCACAACTGTTCGGAAAGGGGCAAATGGGCACTCATAAAATACGTAATGACTAAGGATTTAAGAAGCCTGGAAGCGCTCCTTGCCGGGGCCAGAGACCACAAGGGAGGAGAAGCAGATGAGACCAGGAGAAGAACCTTTTGGAAAAGGTTGCCTTTTAACAAGAATACTGCCTAGAGGTGCTCACACAGTGCGTTCAGTACAGTGGCAAGCTGTACCTGGGACGGCACGCTCTTCCCCTCCAAGTCCTGCTTGTGTTGCACTCCACGAGCGTGGTGTCCCCACCCCAACCCTCCTCCCCGCTGTGAGAGCAGGGGCATACTCACTTCCCAATGTCATTGGGGAGGCTCTGCAGGGACACATCATTCAAGGCCAAATGGCCCAGGCTCCGAAGCTGCGTGAAGCCCTCTGGAAGCCTGTAAAAACATGACAGGACAAAACACCATTGATTCTGTGTACAAAACAAGCTCTAAATTCCTCACTTAAATCCCCCAAAAGACAGTCTTATCCCAAGTGGTATCAACATGTAGAAACGAGAAGAGAAGGAACCAAGTCTGACCCTGGCTCTGATCCAGGATATGCCCCGTTTCCAAGACAATACTCCCTTGCACCAGAGCCACTATATGTCCAAGTGTACCAACTCGGCTCTGCAGTACTCAAGCACAAATCCCAGACTAAATTATGCCATGTGATCATTTAAAATTGGAAGCAGGAGGGCTACCAAGTAATCCAGATGCCCATCTAAGGACACTTGTGCAGATGACACCGCAGCATTCCCCAGGATCCATTAATACCATTATAACAGCTCCAAGGTACCACAGAACAGGGAAAGAACCATGAAAAGGAGAAATCCTTTGCCGTTCACAGGCAGTTCCTGAAGGTTCCTTGCCCCACTGCTCACGACACACATTTTACAACTCTGGGCCACAAAAAGACTCTGACAAGTAACTTCCAGTGTAGAAGTGCTGGTCATTCCGGTGGTACAGCGATTCTCAGGACTGAAAAGCTTGTCCCGTTCTGGCAGTGTCTGGCACCACGAGAGGGAAGCAGAGAGTTAAATCTATTTAAAGGGCAACATGGGCAGCGCCTGCCCAGGAGCAGGAAGGGCAGCAGGAATCTGGAGTCACACTGGCATCTACAGGGACCCTGGCAGACAATGCATCAAGACACCAGCGCCTGAAAGCATGGTTCACCAAGGCAGAGGAGCCACATGTAAATTCCCAAAACATTATGGATTAAGAACTGTAGAGACAGAAGATTGAAAAGACAAGGGAGAGACCCCTATTCTTGGACACAGCTCTGGGCACTGCGATACCAGGGAAACCGACCAAACACAAAGGACGGCCACCCTAAGTTATAGATAAGATGACAGGGAGCAGAGGATAGCACGCAGGCTTTTCCCTACTCCTCTGCAGTACAACCAGCCCACATCCACTCTGGATTGTGCACCAGGGTGAAGGGGTGGGGAGGGAGTAACAAACTTTCTCCAAGAGGACAAAAGTCCTCACCGTTCACACCAGTGCCAAGAGTATGACTAAAGGCTCATCGATCCAAGCCACAGGTCCTGCAGAAGAGGGAGCACACATCAGCTCTTCCCCGTGCCGAGTGCTCCATCCGTCAGGAGAGCAGACATCTGCAGGTCTTGGCAAAGGCAGGGTGACCCTGGGCCTTGACTTCAAGGGAAGACAATTACAAGATGAAGACCAAAGAAAACTAGGGAGAACGCGGAACTTCAACTCTCGTTCTCAGCTGGACAAACGTGTTGCCTACCTGGAGAGAGGATTCCCACTAAAGTCTGCGATTTCCAGGGATTTGCAGAATTTGATGCTTTCAGGAATTTCTGGAATGTCTGGAAAAAATATATGAAAGAAAAAGAGAGGCTCAAGAGGAGCGTGTCATGTGGAAAACGAGTCACCAGGTAATTGGTGACAGCCTAAGACACAGTAAGACAACCACGAGAGATCACTCTGCAGGACTGTGAAAGGGCGCTGCCTCTTCCAGAACATGAGTGCACAGGGTAGTACTACTACACAGAGAGAAATAAGGCTGTGGGGCACCCACTCCCCATTTTGCTTTGACCTTACCATTACGGGAGATGTCCAGTTCCACCAGCTGCATGAAGTTGGCAACCTCGGGGGGAAGTCTCTGGATTTCATTGTCACTCAGACCCAGCTTGCGCAGGTTCAGAAGCCTAAAGAAAGGCTAGGAGAAGAGAGAACAAAACTGAGTCAGCAGCAGTTCTGTGGGAAACCTGTCCTCTCACCTCAGGGCAAACCCGAGCAACCACCCCTGGAGACTACTGCCTTCTCTCATAACCTCTGTCCTGGTGAGGTCCTCAAAGTGCAGTCACTGCACAGATGAGAACCCTGGTTAAGGTCTACAAGAGAGGAGGGTGAAAGAAGAAAGGCATTCAATGAGTTTAGCTTGAGGATTCATTTAACATCTCTATTATCCCACTGCTCTTATCCCTCCCTTGTAGGATACAAAATGGATATTCCTTGTTTCCTAAGACAACGGTTCATCTTAGGCATGCAAATACCAGCATCATGAGGAAGTGGCTATGAAGCAGTTCGCTGCCAGAGACTAGTGTTTATGAGTCTGGTCCAGAGAAGCCAACAAAGGAGAACCATAAGCGGACTTCCAGCCCGAAGTCCTGCCCCTGCTGTCATACGCATCTGCTGTACAGTACATTTTGTCAGGACATCAGTGACAGGTCCCTACACCAACGATGGAAGTGTTTGTGGCACTCATACCAGAAAAGAAAAGGAGCGGGCAAACTATCTGTAGAACCCACGTAACAAGGAATTAGAGAAAGAAAGAAAACTGCTTTCTAGAAACACCACAGTCAGAGAAACATTGACTGGAAGGGACCTCTAGAGGTCTCCTTGTCCGACAACACCCATCGTCTTCACACCTACCCTTACTCTCAGAAGCCAATTATATTAGCTATAAATGGTAAATAACAACATTAATCAATCATACTCTTTCTAGACATCAACAGCCTCTCAGTAAGTTTACTAAACACGACATACTATAATTATCAACTGAACAAATCTTGCAGCTGCTTCTAACTATTGTTGGACATAGGATATGGGACAGGACGGAAACCAAGGCCGTGGTGTTTGCTGCATTTCCTGGATCGTTTCAGAGTGCCTGGGAACAACAAACAAATAATACCGGACCACTGCAGAAAATGAGACACTTTTAAGAAGTTTACTCATAACCCACAAATAGATAAAGGCAGAGACTGTTGCACAGACATGAAGCAACACTGTGTCTCTGATGATGTGTTTGGGTTCTGCCACAGCACAGACAAGTGCTCCGTCACCTTTAACCGTTTATGAGTTTTAGACGGCCAAACCTCCAGAAGCCAATAGCCCAGCCCACGATGCAAAAGAAAGTAGCAATGAAGCTTGGAGCAAACTCAGGTCTACGAAGCGACACGCAGAAGCCACTTCCAATCCACGTAACCATCGTGTCTGTCCTACGCCGGAGGCAGAGAGGGTTACAGCACCCAACAGAAGATGTAATTGCAGGATTACTTACAGATCAGAGAAGGGCCCAGAGAGTCAGGGCTGCTTACACAGACCACACTGAGAAGGACCAAACAAGAATTTGAGCTCTGAACCTTCTTTCTCAGTTGCCTTTCAGTAATCCATCTGCATCAAGGGCTGGACCTCCCTCCCCAGGAACAGCTGTTGGGGGACTGAGGTTTGCTGTGGTTCGGGGGTGTGGTGGCACAGACCCCCCTGGGCCACGTCACCATGTCAGGAGCAGCCAACGTTGTGTTCTCACCTTGGTCACCAGCACAGGGGGCTGGGGCAATCTGGCACTTTCTTATCTTGGTTGCAAGTGCAGTGAGTTGGGACAATAGGGTACTTTCTTCTCCTGGTCACAAGCACAGTGAGTTGGGACCATCAGGCACCCCCTCACCATACCTGGACCTCTTGCTGCCTGGATCATAGCTGCTCTGGAAGGTACCAGAATTACCCGACAAGACTGTGGCCGAAATAGAAAAATCCTGACCATCTCGCAATCTGAAGCAAAACCCTTTGAGCTCTCCAGGATCACAGCAGGCTTGACCCCGTATCTCCCCCTGCGATGGGACGCCTCTCAGGGCAGATCTTGCGAGGATACTGAAGTGGAGATTTCGCGATGGTTTCACAGATCATCTGCTGACAAGTGCCGACAAAGGAAAAGAGTGAATAAGTCACTACTACTGGATTTCTCAAGGTTTCAAACTGGTACTTTTGGTACCAGTAAATTACCACGTTTTGCCAAAAGAGAAACAATTATATAGGTTAACCTCTATATCTGCTTGTGTGCCTTTGTATGCGGGTGCTTTGATTTAGGAAACTGTCATCTCTTGTGTGAAGCTTGCCATTTTCGAATCTTTAATAAAGTCACTGTGTTGATTATAGTAAATTTTATTAAATCGCCTTGATAATCAGCTGAGGATTAAGTATTGTTAAAAATCATACAACCTAATCCTTTGTTAATAAATCTTAAACTGCTGCTACCTCAAAGTCGTGCGGGATCCTAATTCGACCTTCACGACCTGGTGGGACACCCCCAACTGTCATTCATAATATTGCAAAGAACAATAATACAGACCAGAGGAGGGGCAAGGAATTAAAAGGTGACGCACAACATAACCATGAGAAGACAGACCACAGAGCAAGCTGCTCGCCCTGCTAGAAGGGATGGTGACGAGGTCTAAGAATTTAAGAATCTTGAGAAGTTTCTCTGCCGAAGATCAAAACCTCTGCGTTTTCCCATAGAAAGGTCTCAGTCAGGAAGTGCTGCCGGGTGCACGTTGAGGGACTGATGAACAGGGCAGGGGCTCTGCTGCGCCGAGGACATCATACTGCCACATCACCCCCATACTGAAAGAGAGAAAAGCTCTGGGATCAATAGCAGGGACGTAAAATTCATACTCCTGATGTCCTAAAGTCGGCCAGGAGACCATATTCAGTAGGAAAAGTGAAAGAAGAAGAAAAAGTCCTCCTAACACTGAACAGCGCAAGTTCTTTTTAATTCAGTTTATCTAATGCAAATCAGTTTGATAAGAAAGGAAGTAGGTGAAAGTCTAAATGACAACAAAGGTTCAAGCCAGAGCAGGAGGTTTAGAGACTTGATTTGCTATTGTTTCCTAGATCCTTCTCCTAATTTTAGAATGCAAGGAAATTCCAGGCAAGACATTGTGTTGACCTGCTGGAGTCTACAAGTTGGAAAATAACAAAGGGACCAGAACATTGATAGTCCAAACTTCAAGCACTTCTGCCGACAAATTTTACGCGGTCTCAAAATAGATATGCACACTTTTTAAAAAAAAATTTTAGAATAAACTGGAATAAAATCACGCTAGATGTTGCACTGCAAGATATATGGGAAGCGTTTATTGACACAATGAGATTTAAAACGTATGTGTGGGGCAAACTGGTAGCTGCGAACATTGACTTCAGTTTTGCCTACAGTTAAGTTTTACTTACTTAGCAAAAGCAAAACAAAAGCAAAAGCATCGAAAGCAAAACAACACCCCTTTGCCACAGCAGTTGTATCCATGCAGTTTATTGCCATTTAACAGAACAAACTGCGTAGCAGGCCTTTTACTGGCATAAAACCACCTTACTGAAGATAATCAGAACCTACAGACGTGCCTGTGAAGCCAAGCGCAGACCAAGCCTCGGAATCGGCCTGTGACAATCTCACAATTCTTCCCATCCAATTACCTGTGCTTCAGGGAAACATCTACTAAATGTTCCAAAATACCTTGCTCTGTATGCTACTTTTTTTTTATATCACTTAAACAGCATTTTTTCTCACCCAACTTTTTCTTTTTTTAAATAAAAAGGTAACCAAAAGTCTCCAGAACCTCACAGCGCCAACAGACTATTATCAGATCTGTGCACAAATTTCCATTCAGCAAACAGCAAGACGACGAGATCGAACACCCCACTTCTTCACAGTCAGTTAAGCTGGACATGAATAAAATACTTTGGTGTGACAGAAGTTCAAACTAGTCGAAAGTCACCAGTGGAGGTCACAAAATACAAATGCAGAATTACAGCATTCCCATGCAAGAATGAGGATTTTATATTTGCAAAAAAGAGCAGAACCCAGGTAAGGCAGCTGTGCTTCCACAACCAGTCCCGGAGACCTCACGGCCGCTGCACCACAATAGATTCATTTGTGACACTGGAAATGGAGAACAAATTAATTTTAAATTTGTTACTGGAACTAAAAGTGAAAACTTAAGCAAACGTCTCTTCAGAGACTGGCAATTATCCCTTTTTCTCATCAATGTTAACCCTGTTTCATACAGCTAGCAAAAAAAAAAAAAGCCACAAATTTAGCACCACACTGAATATCTCTATTGAGATGAAACATACAGAACTTCAAGATTTTCTGAACATAAAAAAAAGAAAAAAAAAATCATCAAATCCGTATGACCTAGATCCTTCAGCGTCCAAACCAGACTGATATAAGATCAAAAATACAAGTTTGAAGAAAAAAAAATAAGCAGCCACCTTTCACTGTTCCCTGGCACGCAAGGAGCCTAAAGACCACACAGAGCAAACAGGGATCGGTGCAAAGGACCCTGGCGCACAGGAATCCAGCCAGCTCGGAGCACGACGGAGGTCGGCACAAATGAAAAAAGGCTCAAGCAAAGAGCGAGGTATACTCATACACCAACAGCACTGCTGGGTAACTACGGGGAGGAAAGACTCTGGAAGTTAGAATAGATTCCCAAGATATTTTGCTGTTGAAGTATGTGAACGCTTATGGGATGGCCAAGAGGGAAAACAACTACAAAACTGTCCTGCAAATAAGATTCAGGGGGCATAAATTCTTACAATATCCAGAGCAGTGCAACTGCGATATAACAGACTGGAAACACACAGGCCATTGCTCTCAATGTACTGACCGGCCGAAAATCAGTGAAAGGTATAAAAAGCCTATAAAACACTATAAGCCTTAAGATAAGAAGTACTCCACAAAATTATAGCACCCCAAAAAAGACAGAAAAATGTGCAATACAGGCTCTGCAGCATGTTTTCAGCTGTAACACCCTCATTCAGCAGCCCCCTCTAAAGACGAAAGCAGGCAAACGTATGAGAAGTCATTCAAGAGTTATCTATAATTTCTGAAGCAAAATTTAATTGCTTCATTCTCTTAAAAAAAAAAAAGGCAAGCTAGATCCATGGATTTTTCAGTCAAAAGGTACAAAGAAGTAATAGCCTTCTAATCCTTTGTATATCACAGACCTTTACCACAGAATCATGAAATAATTCAGGGTGGAAGGAACCTCGGGAGGTCTCTAATTCAACCAAAGCAGGGTCAGCTATGAAGTCAGACCAGGTTGCTCATGTTGCCTAGTCAAGTCTTTCAGAACCTCCAACGATGGAGGATCCAAAAATACTCTGGACCCCTGGGTCCACCAATTAATTATCCTCACAGTGGAAAAAGCTTCCCTGTACCCAGCTAGAAGCACCCAGTTCAAAGACACGCTGCGCCTCTCGTCCTCCCCCATGCACCGTCTCCCTCATAACCCCCCTGTACGCACCGGCAGGCTGCTATGAAGTCCCTCTGAAGCGGCGTCTGCTCCAGGCTGAAGAGGTCCCATTCCTGCAGCCAGCCCCTGTCCACCCCACAGACTCTCTCCTGAGCTCACACCAGCTCGGTGATGCCGTTCTTGTATTGCAGGGCCCACAACGGACACGGTACGGAGGTGTGGTCTATGAGGGCTGAGCAGAGGGGAACCATCATTCCCCCATCTCTGGGGATGCTCCTCTTGGTTCGCCCAGTATGCTGTCGGCCCTCCACGATGCCAGGGCACCCTGCTAGACCCTGCGAGGAGCTGAACTCTATACATGGACTGAGGATGAAAGCTGAGCACTTTTGGCACAAGGTCCAACAGGAAGAGTGGAGAGGAGGTGGTCATGTACAAAGAACGTTATCAACAATAGTACATGCAACATAAAGTCAAACTCACCAGTCCATTTGCATAACCAAATAAAAAGCCTCAAACATCCCTTTTTGCTGTTGGAAGGCAAATATTGAAGTGTGCAACCAATATAAACAATGGAAGAGAACGATCAAAACTTTAGGAGACCCCTGACTGTAACAAACATTGCACAATTAACCCACACCAGTCACTCGGAAGCTACACTTACGTGAGTTAAACAGCCACCTGCTATCAACGGGTTGGGTTCCCAAGAAACTCCAGGTAAGCTAACTGAGCACCCTGAGCTATTTATTCTACTCCTGTTAGAGTACGTGACACCTGCTTGTCAGCTAGGTTCAGCTAACCACAGCTAAGCTGGAGACACTTTACTTTTGTCTTAACAATAACTGATGCCTCAGCAACTTCAGAAGACCCACTTCGATAGTGAAATATGATTATATAGGCAGAAATGAGAAAGGATGAAACCCCAGTAGATTATTAACGAACCTCATGATTCAGACCACTGCCTCTGGAGTAATTTTATAGGAGAAAAACACCAGCCCAATAGAGCAGAATCAGTGCTACGACAGTCAAAACTATCATCATTGCAAAGGGAAAGAAACATCAGCTTCAAACTGAAGCCAAGCAGAGCGCCATCCTGACCTCACAGCGCTCATCTTCAATGGTTAGGTCAGTTCTGCTCAAGGAACGTTTCCAAACAGCACTCTGTGGTTTTATTTGAGGTTATCCAAAGAAACAATAACAGGCTCAGCCAGTTTATGAAAACAAGAAACACTGGTAGTAACAAACACAGGCTTCATTTGGCAGATTCACCTTTGGCTTCTGCTGAGGAACTGAAATACCTGTGTGTTGAGAATGTCCTGAGCCTCACGTACTGACGACGAGGCCCACGGATGTAGGACACATTTCTTACTGATAGTGCAAGGATGCCTGACACTCCACTTTGCAGAGCTTCTCAGCCACTGAGACCCAAAAGCACAGAAGTCCCTGATCCCATGGAGTTCATTACACATGAAGTGTTTTGCCTGCACTTAATTGATAAGCCAGGTGAGCCCACAGCTCCAACTTTGGTCAAGGGAATACTCCTGCGTGGGAAAGCAGAGCGAACCCAGGAAGGAGGAAGTACTCACCTGATTTAGAAAGGAGCTTCGGGCCTCATATCCTCAACATGTCACAACTGCTCCCCAACAAAGCAGATGGGTGGCACTAGAGGTGGTGCTGGCCGAAATTAAGAGGGAGATGCCTAACTCCTGAGTAGAGACAGAAGTCTGACAGTCCCCTGTATCCCTTCCTCATCCACTATGTCAGGAACTCTGACTGTCCAACCCCCAAACTGGCTCCATGAGTCACCTCCTGTTCAGCAAGAGAGGGAGCGGAGCCACCACCGCCTTCACACCCAGCCTCCATCAGCACCAGACAGGCATCTCGCTGCCCACGGACACTAGCACTGAGTAAGTTTCTAGAAAGCCCGTGTCTGCAAAACTGCAAAGGAGTATGTAGCAAGACAGTGAGTGAGGGATGCAGATTTCCAAATACAGCAGTTTACTCAAAAAGGCACCTCGCACCATGGAGGCAGGTCCATCAGAACCACAGAATGGTTGAGGTTGGAAGGGACCTCTCAAGATCAGCTAGTCCAACCTCTGCTCAAAGCAGGGTCAGCTATAGCAGGTCACACAGGGGTGTGAGCTCGGGTTTTGAATATCTCCAAGGATGGACGCTCTGCAACCTCACTGAGCAATGTGTTCCAGTGTTTGATCACCCCTTCAGAAGAAAAAAAAAAAAGCTTTTCCTTATGTTTAAACAGAATGTCCTCTATTTCACTCTGTGCCTGTTACCTCTTGTCCTGCCATGGGACACTACTGAGAAGAGTCAGATGCCATCTCCTTTGTTCCCTGACATCATATATACATTGGTAAAATTACCCTGATCCTTCTCTTCTCCAGGCTGAATGGTCCCAGCTCTCTCAGTCTCTCCCCATATTTCCAGTCTCTTAATCATTTTGTGGCCCAGTGAAGGACACACTCCTCTATGTCCATGTCTTCCCCGCACCGGGCAGCCAGTCCGCCAGACGTGGTTTCACCAGTGCAGAACAGAGGGGAAGGATCACCTCCCTTGAGCTGCTGGAAATGATCTTCCTAACTGCTGGTCAACTTGTGGTCCACCAGGATCCCCAGTGTTTCTGCTTTTTGGGTGGTCAGTCCCCTGCTTGTACTGGTGCACGAGGTTATTCCTCCCCAGATGCAGAAATTGGTATTTCCCTTTGCTGCACTCCATGAGAACCCCGTTGGCCCATTTTTCCAGCCTGTCAAGGTCCTTCTGCGCAGCAGCACAACAATCCAGTACCTGCAGAGTCACACGCAGCATGTACATACACAGCAAAGTCACAAAGGGCCCTTGTAAGCCCAGTCTCCTGTCTATAAGAGGCCCTAGAGAATGTCTGAA
Source organism: Larus michahellis (assembly GCF_964199755.1). Taxonomy (NCBI): domain Eukaryota; kingdom Metazoa; phylum Chordata; class Aves; order Charadriiformes; family Laridae; genus Larus; species Larus michahellis. The sequence continues at coordinate 170,141,078 of NC_133897.1, read as the reverse complement.
GGAGGTTCCATCCTCCTCTCTGCAATGAGCATGCCTCCAACTAAGTTATGTTTCTTCAGCTTACTGATGTGACGTACTTTCTCCAGATCTCAATCCTCTTTGACTGTTGATGTTCATATCTGTAAAGCTCCCAGCATTACTAGTGAGGCCGCGTGGCAAAGCCCCAGCACATGAAACAAAGGTTAATGGAGCTATTAGGTTAGCCTGGAGAACCAGATAGTGATGCTGTGAATTTGGACACCACCCCCAAGGGCTTTCTTTCTGCTGGAAAGAAATGCTCAGCAGAGCCTTGCCTCCTCCCCCTGCTCACTTATTCAGTCAGATCAAGAGGTGGAAAACAAAAAAAAGAGAAAGGACAACGGATAAAAGGATCAGAACAAACCCTCTGAGCTACCACTCAACTATGCTGTTTCCCAGTAACAACAAAATCCTGAGGGAAGGCCTGGAAAGCCAACCATTCCCTACGTGGGATTAACGGCCACAGAGCAAGCCCGGCTTGGTGGGGCCAGCAGCGCCGGGTGACCCCAGCCACCCCCAACTCTTCAGGAGGTACAGTGGAGCTGGCCTGGTGCTCTGGCAGGAAGAGGGAAAGCGCTTCAGTCCGGCATGACCCCAGCAGCCTGACGAAGTGCAGCAGCGTCAGGGACACCAACCCACCAGGACCACTGAGCTTCCCATGCAACTGGTGGTGCCCACAATGCTGGCATCCAGCCTGCGGCAATCATGGCCAGAGTCCCTGCGTCCATCTGTGGTCCACACGATGGCTACACAAGCTCATAATGTCCTACAGCTCCCACCCTACCTGCAGAAAGACGCACCTTCACAGCCAAGCAAGCGGAGAAAGCCGTGTGGGTGCCGAAGCCTGGGTCTTGGAAAATACCGAGTGCTTCTGCACACAGACTGCTCCCCCTTCCAGGCCAGCCCACGTTAGCTTCACAATGCTCTTCGCAGTATCACAGAATGATAGGGGTTGGAAGGGACCTCTGGAGATCACCCAGTCCAGCCCCCTGCCAGAGCAGGGGCACCCAGAGCAGGTGGCACAGGAACGCGTCCAGGCGGGTTTGGAATGTCTCCAGAGACAGAGACTCCCCCACCTCTCTGGGCAGCCTGTGCCAGGGCTCTGCCGCCCTCAAAGGAAAGAAGTTCCTCCTCATGTTGAGACGGAATGTTCCATGTTCAAGTTTGTGCCCGTTACCTCTTGTCCTGAATCTTCTGAATCTTTGCTTTCTTGAGATTCGCGTGAAGTAGTCCCATGCCTCTGGACAGAGGCATTTGTCCTGTTTCACATCCCAAACATGCCTAATCACAGGGGAAGGGGACTAGGACATGCGGGTCTTGTTCCCCAGCATCACCTTGCTGTTCTCCTCTGACAGCCAGCCCCCACACTCCCTCCCGTACCTGAAGGAAAGCCATCTCCACAGTGGCCCGGAAGAGGGCAAACAGACACCTGAGCTCCTCTACCAGTTTCTCCAGAGAAGAAATCACAGAATGACAGACTGGCAGGGGTTGGGAGGACCTCTGGAGATCATCTAGTCCAACCCCCTGCCAAAGCAGCGTCACCCAGAGCAGGTTGGACAGGAACACATCCAGGTGGGTTTGGAACATCTCCAGAGAAGGAGACTCCACACCCTCTCTGGGCAGCCTGTGCCAGGGCTCTGCCACCCTCACAGGAAAGAAGTTTTTCCTCATGTTGAGATGGAATTTCCCATGTCCCAGGTTGTGCCCGTTACCCCGTGTGTCCTGTCCCCCGGGCACCACTGAGAAGAGTCTGGCCCCATCCTCTTGCCCCCCGCCCTATAGCTCTTGCTGAGCACTGATGAGATCCCTCTCAGCCTGCTCTTCTCCAGCTGAACAGCCCCAGGGCACTCAGTCCTTCCTCAGCAGAGAGGTGCTCCATTCCCCTGATCATCTTTGTAGCCTCTGCTGGACTCTCTCCAGTAGTTTCCTGTCCTTCCTGAACTGGGGGTCCCAGAACTGGACGCAGGACTCCAGATGCATCTGGAGCCACACTGTTTGGCAGCACAGACAGCTCGCAGGGGCTGCCGTGGTGCCGGGACCCCTGCTGCAAATGGCAGACAGGAGGGGGGCGGCTGCCAAGTGCCATCAGGCTGTAGGGACATTTCTCCCCTCAACCAAGCGTGCTTTAAGCTTCAGTGAAACACACTCATAAAGATGGGGCATTTCTCAAGGTGAGACGGCCGCAGCACTGCTGAGGGGAGCAGGATGCATGCCAGAGGAAGAGGAGGAGTCAGACACCCAACTTACACAACCGTAGAACCACAGCAATCTTACACGTAGGCCAACATCTTTGAAATAAGGCAGTGACAATTTATACATCTGGAGACCGGGAACTGGGACTATGCTATAAACACGGTCTTCACACTGGAATTGCACAAACGCTTCTGCAGCCAAAACTATCAAGGTGTTCCCAAGCTCTGCTGGCCACAGAGGGGGTCTCAGACGTCTCCTTTTCCTCAAAAAAACCCTGTGACAACAGGCTGCCTCAGAGACAGAAGCCCAGAGGCAGAGGTGTTTGGACCAGGTGATTTTGCTGCAGGGACTGAGCACACCAACAGTACCTGCTGCGTTACTTCTCCTCCACTATGGGCTAAGGGGACCCAAGGCAGAGGTTTCACTCACCTTTACAATCCTGGACGTGCCAGTGATAAGAATAGGTCTTCCTTACATCTCATTAGTCTTAAGAGAATTTCAAGACCAACTGTCAGACCTTGCTGGTAGAGTCCCACCGCCTTCAGCAGGACAGCACATGTTTAATTAAAGGCAGGATCAGACTGCGTAGCAAGGAATATAATTACAATTCTCCTGGTGATTCACGAGCAAGAGGAGGGCCTGGCTTCCCATGCCACCACGGGCTGGGCTGGCAGCAGCATGCAGCAGAGCTCCATGGTGGTCCCCAACCAGAACAAGTGCACAGGACTCTCACTGTGGGCCGGAGGGGTCTGTCAGCAGCGAGATGCAGCAGCTCGGGCAGCTCCTCAAAATGCTCACAGCAAAACCAGATCACAGATTTGAGCCTGGTGTTTTATTCCCATTTTTCTGGTGAAACACGGGCTTGACATCTTAAGCATTGCCCATGAAGGAAGCAGAGGCTCTGCAGGACACGCGTGTCTGCCTTTCCACTCTTGGAGACCTACAAGCAGGAGAAGGGTGAACAGAACCAGGATCCCTCCTTTTACATCTCTGATGAAAGAGTGAGCTGATCTGTGACGACTGTGCCGGCAGGATCGCCTGTGGGGAAAGCCCGCTGTATGAGAGGGACTCCAGCGGTGCTGGAAGCAAAAACACTTTGGAGCCGATCAGCTCCAAGGTTAAACTCAGTCCTTCCAAGTCACTCTGCTCAAAGCCAACACCTCGCAGGTGAGGCCACAGAACCAGAAAGACGTCTACCCTGCAGCTCAGGCAGGACACCCGCCCCAGCACAGGAGCCAGCCCGCTCCCCACAGAGCCGGGCACCCGCAGCGAGCACCAGCTGCGACACCGGAGCGGCGAGCTCCAGGCACGCCTCTGCCTATATGGAGAGAAAACAGGATATATTCCCAGAATAGCTAGATTCAAGAAGAATCACTCTGCCTGACATTTAGTGAGGGTAACAGAGTTAAAGGTAGCAGAGGTGAAAAAAGTGATGGCCACTGCTGGGAGATGAAGAACCCAGTCTGGAGATCTAGCAGTGGCGGCAGTGCTGCCAGTGCCCACGCAGAGCCTGGTGCAGCCACCTGGAGACTCAGCCTGCCCCACTGAGCAGGAGTGGGACAAGATCACAGGACACAGACCCATTTCCCAGCCCAAGGAAGGGATCTTCCCAAATAACTGGCTCCAACTATAGCACTGTTTCATCCTCCTTGCAGCATTTGCCACAGATGCTGAACTGGCTTTAGCCTCTTCTGGCCACAAGCACGTTAATCACAAGCACCTGAAAGGCAGCAGAGTCCCCACGAGAAGCGGCTGATGCTCCACAGCAGACGAGCACCAGGCACAGCAGCCTCCGGCCGAGCTGGGGTTCACAGCCCAACGGCCACGGGCAGCCCACCCTCCCTGTGCTTCAGCAGGGATGGCCAAGGGAGGGGTCTCCTCCCTGCAGCGCCCAGACTGTGCTGTCTGGAGGAGGGGAGGCTCCTCGCCTGCCCACCCCAGGCAGACCAGGGCGAGGAGGAGAGGCAGGGACGGGCCTGGCAGGGCAGAGCAGGGCCACCGAGCATCATGAACACCAGCAGCTCCACATGCCCCCACCACGGCAGAGCCCAGAGCCGGGAGGAGACCGACCCTGCTCCTTGGCTGCCACCACACAGCCCTCCCCAGCACAGACTGGCCGGATTTCCGACTATTTAACCCCACATATCAGGCCCTGAGGAATGCATTTCAAACATATAAAAGTACTTAAGTGTCAGGAACACATTCCAGCTAAGACAAAGCAAGTTGTCTCCAAGCCAAGGGCTCACCAGCTGCTTCTTCCCAGGCAGCGAAGTGGGGCCTGAGGAATGCAGTCCCCTCTGGGGCCGGACGCTGCACCCCGCGGACAGGAGGCAGGAGCAGGGGAATCTCGGGTCCGCATGCAATGACAAACGAGTTTGGGGGCCGCAGAAAGGAAATCCCCAAGCCAGAATTATATCACGACACCACAATTAACACCTCGCTCTTGCAAAGAGCTTGTGGGGGGTTTTACTGACTGCAGCCATTCTTGGTCAGGCTGCACCCTAAACACACGCAGCACCCTACGACGGCCCGAAGAGAGGGCCCCTCAACGGAAAGCGGAGCACAGGTGACCTCCACCCCAGGCCCGCAGGGGGAGAGTGCACATCCAGGGGCATTTAACATTTAAATGCAGCAAAAGCATTAATCTGGAGAGATCTATTAAGATCATTTCATGGGACAGCATTCTGGCTACAGGTGAAAAAGCAAACACTAACATACGCCAAGTACTATCCACAGACCTCTCCCCCTTTCTTATCTATTCCACCATTTATCTTTCCCCACCCAGCCCCTCCCTGGCATACCAGCACCTCAGGAACAGCCTTCTCCAGTGAAACAGAGCGACCTGATCCACCAATCTAGCCCTCTTCTTCTAAACCATCCTCTGACCAAAGAAGGGTCAACTAGCAATTACAGAAAAGTAATTTACTTATCTGCAATGCCACAAATATTAGTGACTGGGAAAACTGCCAAGAGTTATACAATAACCTGTTCCCATTGTTTCAAAGAGGATTGTATTTTCTTGAGGTGGAAATCATATCAACCTGTAAGTTTATACAACAAATGCATCTCCAGCACTGAGAGGCACCATAAAACAAACAAACAAAAAAACCCAAGCAAATAAGCTCTAACCCTGAAACTGGGAAATCAAGACACAGCAGACAAGATCAAGTTTATTAATTGGTACAGAGCAAGGTGTTCAGACTACGCAGACCGACTTGGGGCTCACGAAAGCACATTTGGGGGACTGGACAAGTCTTAAAGACGAGTTAAGTGTCCCTGTGTGGAAGGAGATGGCAGGAGATTCTCCGACACAAAAGACACAAACAACTCCTCTGAACAGGAAAAGTACAAAGAATAGGAAGGTGCCAAAGCAGGTCCCAGGGGAACAGCTCAGACATACACCATTAAATACCCTGAATGAGAAATGGAAAAAGGAGGGGTCAGAAACCGCAAAGAACCTTGTGATGCAAGAGCTCTGCAGGTCGTCACATCCCTCCACCTTAGCACACAGCATCTCTTACCATCCATCACGCTCCATCACCACTCTCCCCTGCCTTGGCCCAGTTTCCATCAGTGGGATGGTGCAACAAGGGTATGAAATCCAGGAATAGTGAGGGGAACACACATAACAGGTCAGAGGAGACCTGAAGAGGTTAACCTAGTTCTGCCTTTAACTCTAACCATCAGTAAAACACCGCGTAAATCATTCCTGGCAGGTATTCAGACAACAGCCAAAGGGAAGAAGGAGAGATCTCGGAGGTGCAAGCAGATCGGGTAATGAGCAAGTGCTCTGTAGGGCCACTGTGATATCACATTTACGCTTTACAGACAGCGTCCTGGAACACGAGCAGGGGAGGTGACCCTGTGCCAGTAACTGCCACCGAGGAACAGGAGGAATCCCAAAGGTGCAAACTCACTCGAGCAGCCAACGTAGCAGCCGATGCACCCAAAGACATGTAGGATGTTATTAGCCACACGGCAGAGATGTATCCAGAGGTTTACAGTAACTGGGTCAGCTGAACGCAGGGAAAGACCAATTAGGTGCCTTCACTGATGACCTCCCTACATCGTACAAAACCAGCGTGGAGGAAGATTTGGTGAGAGGCAGCACCGTTTAGGCCACAGTCATCTAAATCTTCCCTAATTCTTTGCTTCACTGAACCTCCTTGCCGCCCAAGCATGCCTTTTTACCTCACTCTTATACTCGTGTGAACTATCTCCAAGACCTGGGCTCCTTTTGAGACCCACACAGGGCAGCACGCCCACACGTTGTCCAACAACGAAGCCGACTACACACCCTGGCGCTCACAGAGAAGTGAGTATTAATAGTCAATTCTTACTTGTCGACCTTAAAGCATAAAAACACTTCCATGCTCCTCTTTCCTGCTCTCGTTTGTATGTCCAATAACTGTATGTCCAAGAGTTTTGTTAGCTCTTTTTTCCACATCTGAGCCTATACTCGGCTGTTATCACTCCAGCACAAATCCTAAATCCCCCTGGTCACCACCCAGGATTTATAAGACAGAAAGTTACTGAGCAGAGGGAATAGGATGAGAGTGAAACGGCCCACATTTATTTCACTTCTGGGCAGCAGCACATAAAAAATACCCGGCTTTTGGAGAAACAAAACCACATGCATTTGTACACATTAACGCATATGGCTCCTGAACTCCTGGAAGGAATAGAGAGGCATGCCAACTCTGGGCACAGGTCTCATAACAATCAAGTTAAACCAGTTTCTTGACTGGTTTTGTTAAACAAATGCAGCTTGCAGTTTTGACAAAGCCTGTGATGCAAAGAATTCACATGCAGAGCAAGAGAAGGTGCCCACCGAACACTCAAGCAACACTCAAGCCTTGATGGGCACCAGGTCCGTCTTTACAGGGTGAACCAGGGAGAAGTCCAGGCACTGATGATCCGTGGCTCCCTGACTTTCTCAGGGAAGGGCTATTAGCGTGGAGAGATTAAAAGGCGCAGCTTTACTCCTCCATGGAAGTAAATAAAACTCCAGATCCTCCTTGCAGGGCCCAGATGCCAGGAAATTAAAAGCTGCTCTTAATTAGCTTTGCGAGGCCCCACCTTGTCTTGGGAAAGTGACAAACACGGCGCTCGGGTTTTACCCTGCTCCTGCAGCAGGATCCCAGGCTCCGGACAAAGGACACCGATGCTCTTGCCCCAGGCCAATGGCAGCCAAACAGGAGGAACCGCTGGAACCCGGACTGCTCCTACCAGCCCAGGAACGGCCTTGCCAAGATGCAAATAGCAACAAGCCAGGACAGGAAGGATCCTGCACCGGACCCAAAAGGCCTCCTCTCCCTGGTGCTCTGGCTAGGTGTCCATCTCTCAGAATTTTCAGTGCAAATAACAGCTCACCAGGCAGCAGGAAAAAAAAGCTTTCTGCACTGGGCCAAATTTATCACAGGAGCTTTAGTAAGGAAAAAGCAAGGCAGAGAAACTGTAACCCCTCCATTAGACAATCCTAGGGCTTGCCTCCTCAGCACCACCACTGTTCAAACACTTGCTATCATAGAACTGTGGAATGGTTTGGGTTAGAAGGGACCTTAAAGATCACCTAGTTCCAACCCACCTGCCATGGGCAGGGAAAATCAAACTTAGCTCTCCACTTTCCTTCTTCTCCCTCTCTGCACAATCCCTCAGCCTGCCTCCCCACCTCACTACACTTCCCACCCAGGTATCCTTCCCGCAGAAGGTCTTCAGCGGACCTGTCCCTCTGCACACTCCGGCTGACACAGAGGAGAGGTCTCCTCCTTCCTCCGCGTTGCCTTGCTCACGGTTTTCAGCCCCTGCTCAGCTCCACCCTCTCTTCCTCCTAACACCAGTCCTACGAGCTCTGCTCCACCCAGGTTTCTTCCGACCTCTCCCTTGTGCCTTCCCATACTCCAAACCCGAGCACTCCTCTGAGAACCCATCGAGAGCCTGTTGATCGCGCTCCCCTCCTGGGCTGTGACCGGCTCCGTCCACCACCTCCAAATTCCTCCTCCAAATTCCAGACTGCCTTCATTCCTTTCTGGCGAGACCTGCACCTCTGAAGTGCTCACAGAGGGTGGACTAAATGAGTCAGGTGGTTTTTGTAGCTCTAATGTAATGATTTAGCATGCTGTACCCTTGAAACCTATATCCCTAGCTGAAGGACCTGCTATTTACCCTGCTGCTGTAGTGTGCTACACACTCATGGTCCTGCAGAAATCACTTTATGCAAGCCAGGTAGAGCAGAAGTCAGTGCAGAGCAAGGCATTCCCTCCTCTGGAATTTGGACACCCTCACGAAAAGCATGGGGAACTTATCAAATGGAATTTATCATTTTCCATTAAATCATGCTGTATCACCCTGGCAGCAAATCCCTGCAACAAGGCAGCAGATGCTCCTAACACAGATTTAATCTATCACTTCAAACAACCAGAGTATAGCCACCATAATGAAAAATCTGGATTCAAAACAGGCAAGATTCCACATGGGACAAATAGAAGAGAAGCGAGAGCAGACAGAAGAGTATTTGGCAGCGCAGGACGGAGAGGAACAAGGGTTCGCTCCTACAGCTTGGAGGAGAGAGTTCAGGGGAGCGCGTGGTGTCGTTCAGAAGCAGCAGGCGGATCGGCTAATCAGATCAAGAGCAAAGCAGCAGCAGGAAGGGGACATGGGAAGAAGTTCTGCTGCAGAAGAAAATGGTGCCACAGAAAGAGCAAGAGATCGCCAGTGTTTCTGGACTCTGGAATAAAGACAAATAAACGCGTGTCAGAGAGAGGTGGCCTGGTTGTGGGCACTAGGTAAGAAAATACAGAGAAGAGGAGTCAGATAAATCTTAACATTTTCACAGGCAGTTGTTTGCTAACTGTAAAACAAGATGACCTTTCCAAAAGCCAGCCGCCCCTCCATTCTTTTACTTCAAAAATCACTTCCACATGGAAGCCTTTCCCAAAAATCCTGCTTGAGCCCTTAAAAACAAACTTGCTGTGGTCAAACTTACTACCAAAGACTGTATATACTCTCTTATTCACGTTTTTCTAACTGATCTCCATTTGCTGCTCTCCTCTCCCGCCCCTACATGCACATCTTGGTAGCCCTTTGAACCCTTCTCCCAAGGAAAGGGTACACACAGCCCCGTTCCTGAAACAATCACACTTTCCCCCCATCTTCCTTCACGGTAGGAACAAATTCTCCTCCCAGTGGCCCTCCCACACAAAAGGCACGTTTCCATGAAGGAAAGAGCCCTGCCTACCCCAGCCAAAGACCTCTCCCATTGCCCTCCCTCAGGGAAAATACGCGCCCAAATGGAGTATTGCTGTCTTCTCTTTCCCTGGTGGAAGGGCAATTTATTTTCAGCTTTTATCCCATATCCACCTTGCCTAACATGCAAGTTCTTACTCCTGCCTTAGGTATCTGTCCCTACCCACATGGCCCCCAACAATAATATCCTTTAATAATGTCCCTCATGCACAGGATTTGTGTGCCTGGGGCTGAAAAGTGCACCGCTTCACTGCTCAAGTAAGTTCTGTTAGCACGAAACATTAGGACACGTATTGGGTCACACCTCAGGTGGATCTCACCTTGCATCCTCATCCCACCAAACTGCAGACCTCCTCAGCTGCCTCTGGACCACCTTACCCCCGCTGGAGGAAACCTGGTAGGGTGGCTGGAAAGGGGAGAGACCATGGGGCCTGTTTGTGCCCGTTCTTCCTGATGCTTCTCCTGGGCACAGCATCTCTAGGCAACATCCACCAGCTTCTTGGATTCCTTCAGGAGCAGTTAGCGCTCAGGGGTGCTTTGTTTGTTTCCCCTCCTGTTCCCCTGCCGCACGTGTTTGATCTCACCTTGCCTGTGAGGGAGAGGGCATTTAGGCTTTGCCAGGGATGGGACAATGCCTGCCATGACTGCAGAAAGCCCACAGCAGCTGCAGAAGGCACTGGATATGGAAGGGCGCGAGCACAGCAAGTCCAAAACAACACTTCCTCTGAGTCTCTCCTGGGATATACAGCACAAGAAAGATGGTGTCCTCATTTTTGGTCGTCTTCTCTTCCATGGACTCGTCCACTTCTTTCCAGAAGTCATGTGAATTTTGAGCATCCGTTACGTCATACAGCAAGTAGTTCCACACTTCATCTGAGCTCCACTTTGCGTGAGAAATTATTTCATTTATTCTGAACTGAGCCCTTTTTGGTTTCACTTGATGCCCTCCAGTCCTTGTGCAGGAAGAAACAGTGGTCAGTTGCTCCCCGCTCGTTCCCTCCAAGACATCCGTGATACTCCAGACCTCTGTCATCTGATGGAAGAATGGCACTATCTTTTCCAGACAGACTGAAGAGATCTTGTAAATGTTTATTTTCCTTGTGCAAAAGCTGCTGCATATTGGGTCTGATCACACCACTTCCTGCTCCCCATTTGCTGTGCCACTTCTGACTTTACTGCATCTCTTTTGAGATTAGAGGACCGGAATCTTATCTGTCTGTTCTCTATTGTTTTTCTGATGATCCCTTGCCAGAAGTCTAAAAATTTGGGGGAACTCAAACACCAGAGGGAACCCAGGATAGGTCACGGCGAGAGCCCTGATGCTCCCAAGGCAAACAGACACAACGCCTGAAGTCAAACAAGAGCGTTCACAAATACAAGCTCTTTGGTGACAGAGACGGTGCTTAGGACAGACACAGAACACCTTCCTTCACAGGCAGGATTAGATCTACCTGATCACAGACGAAATAAAACGTCAGTGTAAAATCTGCGTTTATAATCCAAAAGATGCTCTTCAAAAGCTAACTAAAACACAGTAATATCTCGCTCCAAATGTCTCCTATGTAAACACAAAGCAGGACTGCGACCATCCTGCAGGACACGAAGGAGTTGAGCAGCACAAGGATCGTGAAGCTCACTGCAGGTATGTCGCAATTAGCCTCCTCTGCAGAGAAGACTTACACTCGTTCATAAGTCCTAACCTGCCTACAACACACATTTTCCAGTAGTTTGAGAAATATCCCCACCTAAAGTATAACAAGATCCCCAGATGCATGACGGAAGAGAGCTGATAAAGCATCATACTCGTGTCTCCACACCTGAGCAACGTGCCCTCACAGCTGAATCCCACAAGCAGCCGGGCTCAAGGCAGACGAGCAGGAAAGGCAGAGAGAACGCAAAAACAGAGCCGTCAGGAGAACAAGAATCTGCTGTTTCTATACAAGAGAATCTGTTTAGATAGGAACGCGTAAATTGTACCGTTTAACAAAACTCAACCAAATTACTCTGGCCTGAATCAAAACCAAGTTTTTGGTTTGCATTGTTTTTTTCATTTTCCCAGATTTCATGGCAAATTTCATAACATGTCAGTAATTCCAATAAAAAGTAAATTTAGTAAAAAGGTTAGTCTGTATTTACTGACTCTCTTATTTTTCTTCTCTAGCCAAAGTAATACTTAACTTTTCAAAAATGGTACAACTTCCACAGGGGATACACGGCAGAACTTCTCCCAGAATGTCATCCTATAGCCCAATAATGTCTTACAGCCTTCTCCTTCCCGAGAGGCAGGTTCAAATTCCAGTTCTTGTTTGCAGTGTCCTGCGCTCCAGATCACCCAGAACAGGAATATCCCCATTTCGGTTCCTGCTGGTACGTTGGGCCCAAACTCAGGAGCTCGGCCCCTTCCCGAGACTCTGGCCTCATGAAAGCGAACCCTTTGGGCATTGGAGGTGGCTGGGTCTGTGGAGCAGATCCCCGCTCCTCTGCTTCCACAGAGAAATCGCCTCGGCACGGTGCACAGCAGCACACTGAGGATTCGCCAGCGGCGTTACCTGCGCAGAGAGCTCTGCTGCTCGACACAATGGTGGAAGAAGTTGCAAGTGCAAGCTGGAGCCCCAGAGAATCGGTATAAAGCACCTCTACCACTTCTAATAAACTTGTTCGACTCCTTGTGTGGTTTAGGGATCAAACCAGAGTTTTTAAGCCGACGCTGTGCTTTGCCAAGCAACGAGCATGGCATGCAGGACCACCGATTTCGGTGGAGGGTTCCTCCTTGGGGGGCAGGAGACACCCCAATCGGGCCGGAGACCCCTCCACCGGCCGGCCGAGACCCCTCCCGAGGCGAGGGCCTCCCGAGCCCGCCCAGCGCCTGCGGGGAGCGCGGACCCCCCCCAGCACCCCCGCTCCGCTCGGCCCCGCCGCTCCCCGCCGGGCCCCGGGGGCGGCGGCCGGGGCTGGGACCGAGGGAAGCCGCGCTCCGCGCCTAGGGCTCGGGGGACGGAGCGCGGCGCGGTCGGGCGGAGGCCGCTCCCGCGAGCGGGGCCGGGTAGGCCGGGGCAGCGCCAGCGGGGAAGGAGAAGGCGCCGGCGGCCTGAGGGCCGGCCTCCCGCCGGGCCGGGCCGCGGCCTCACCTTGGGCAGCTCCCGCAGCTGGTTGGCGTCCAGCAGCAGCTCCTCCAGCGACCGGCTGTAGCGGTAGATCTCCTCGGGCACGGCCTGCAGCGAGCAGTGCCGCCGGTCCAGCGCCTCCACGTGCCGGTTGCAGCGCCAGAGCGGCGGCATGCACCGCAGCATCGCGCCGGGGCCCGGCCGCCGTCCACTCCGGGCGCCCAGGGGCGGCCGCCGCCGCCGCCGCGCCGGGAAGGGAAGGGGCCTGCCCGAGGGAGGGCCCGGATGCGCGGGGGGGCGGGCGCCGCCGCAGCGCCGGTTCCGCTCGCCGGCTCCGCGCCGCCCCTCGGGCCTGGCCGCCGCGCCCGGGCCCCGCCGCGCCCGCTCGGTCCCGATCGGCTGCTGGGGCCGCACCGCCCCCCGCGAGCGTCGCCGGGAAGCGGAGTCCGCTCCCGCCCTGCCCCGCGCCCGGCCCCGGCACCCGCCCGCCATCAGGCGAAGCTCGGCCCAGCCGCCGCCCGCCCCGGCCGACAGGCCCGGCCCAGGGAGGCTGGGCGGGCGCCGGCCCGGGAAACAGACCGGAGCCGGGTGTGGAAGCGGTAACCGGGTCTCGCCTCAGCGACAGCGCTGCCTTCACCCGCCAGAAGTAACGTCCAAAGGCGAAAATAACCCAGATTGTGTTTATACAGGTTTCATAAAGAATATATCCACGCACACACTCTCTTTCTTAACTGGCAGCCGACAGATAGCAAGTTTATAATGTGAGGCATTATTAGAAAAATACTTCGGAAAAAAAGCCCTATGCCACTGCGTGAAGTTCTGTGAGGCATCAGCATTTCTCTTCTAAAAGACGAGCTAGAGTAGCGATCATCGCCACAGGCCACCAGAAGTGTGAAATGGGCTCTCTGGGAAGAGAGGTTAAGGGATACCAACGTGCAGAACACCATGAGTCAAGGGGGACGCGACGGAGGCTGGTGAAAGCACTGCAAAAAGGAGAAATAAAGAACAGAAACGGCCATCTCCATGTCCCTATGCACACACAGCAAGGCACAGCCACGGCAGAGCGGGTTTAAAACCTACACCTTCGTCCAGTTCTGGACACATTGCCCAAGATGTTGCTTTGCAACAAAAGCATAAAGTCCAAAGTAAGCCATTACCTCTAAGTTGTCCCCAGGACACTGCAGTCCTCCTTGTTCTCACCTCCATTACTTTCACAGTTTCCTGGTCTTCTCATCACTCTTTACCTTTCTTGAGCATTTATTTCTGCTCATTTTGGAGCATGAGTCTTGTGAGGAGCGTCTGAGGGAGCTGGGGGCGTTCGGCCTGGGGAAAAGGGGGCTGAGGGGAGACCTTCTCGCTCTCTGCAGCTCCCTGAAAGGAGGGGGCAGCCAGGGGGGGTCGGGCTCTTCTCCCAAGGAACAGGCCACGGGACAAGAGGGAACGGCCTCCAGTTGCGCCAGGGCAGGTTTAGGATGGATATTGGGGAAAATTTTTACATGGAAAGGGTTATCAAGCATTGGAAGAGGCTGCCCAGGGCAGTGGGGGAGTCGCCATCCCTGGCGGGATTGAAAAGCCGGGCAGACGCGGTGCTGAGGGACGCAGGTTATGGTGGGTTTGGCAGCGCTGGGCTGATGGTTGGACTGGATGATCTGAAAGGTCCCTTTCAACCTGGACAATTCTATGATTTAAGGTTATCACCTCTGAATTTTCCAGCTCTGGCACACAGACATTACACTCATCTCCTCTCCAAACAAGACTCTGTCCCAGCTCTTTTTGCCTTGCACGCAGGTCTCCACCTCCACGCCAGTTCTTAGACATTTATCTCTCAGTGAAACTTCTAGAGACAAATTGTTCGCTCCTCACACTTTGAGCATGGCATCTTACGTGACGTGTGACGCTGGGCAGAGCCCCACACCCCGGGAACAGCCGCAAGCACCAACCGACCCAAAGGCAGCTCCTTCTACATACCTGGCTTTCCTCATGCTGTAAAGGGTCAGAAATACCCCTGCGACAAATAGAAGAGTGAGGCACCGGCACCTGTGACAAGCAGGAGCAGGTGAGAGTTATCCCAGCAACCGCAGGGCCTTTCATCCCAATGGCTGTGAAATTATGAAGGAAGGAATTTTAAAATATTTGGGTTTATTAATCTTTCATTTGCCTCGATTTCAATATATTCTATAATAGAGAAATCATGCCACGTTAACTTATGACTTATTATTTTTTTCTGGGCAGAAATACTAACCGGTGTAACGCATCGGCTGGTGCAGCACCCCATCAGAAATCACGAAGGTGGCTAGGAAAAAAATGGGGGTGAACTCTAAAATAGATGATGAATCAGCCATCAGGAAATAGAAAGACGAGATAGAAATTTTAGGATTAGCTCTTCGCGTTTGTACCAAAACGTAGGAAGGGCCCAGCTATGTTTCCTAGAAAACGGAGGGGCAGCACAACAAAGCACAAACTGTGATATTTTGAAGATGTTTCACTAATCGGTCTGCCAAAATCTCAGCACAAGTGCCAGGTTATGGTCAGAGAACAAGAGCGTCCATTATGTGTAAGCTTACAGGTTAGACGTGAGGTAGGAGAAACAGAACAAATTCACTTGGAGTAGAAACAACCCAAAAAGGAGCCCGTGAGGGAGCTGGAGCTACGAGGAGGGTTTGGAGGTGTCGATGGCAGCAGACTGAGCACAGAGGTACCGGCAGACATCGGAAATGCCGAGGTTCTGGTCACTTACAGTTCAAGAAAAACATGAGCTTACGAATTGTGTCCCTGCTCAGACTAGCTTCTAGAGGAATAACTGAAAACTCTTAAGGAAGGAGATTTTATAAATCTGATTCATCTGGCCTACTAAAACACTAATAATAGCAAGAAATCATATTCTATGAAAGTACACGAGTAAGGATAAAAACAAAAAAAAGCCCCATCTAAGATAAATGAAGATGTTCATACAAGAGCAGGTATGAAACTGGTTGCTAATGTCAGGTTTCCAACTTCAGCAAGTTGAGAAAAATCTATCCGTAGATCTCGTTATTTAAGACCATGATCTCTGCCCATCTTCCCAGTGCTGGCTTCGTTTTGACACTATTCTCAAGGGCTCTGTAAAGCGGGAAGAGAGTGGTTTTAACTAAAGAGTTAAAATCTTGAAGGTAGAACAAAAATTCTGTAGCGCCTTTGAGCAGTGGAAGCCATTTAACAGGACAGCGTTTGTGAGCCCGTAGTTACGGAAGCTTCTGAAGGCATTAACATCGCCCGTCTTGCAGACCATGGAGACGCTGCTGAACCCGACTCTCAACCAAATAGGGGTTTGATGTGCTTTTCTCTGGAAGCCTGTCTTCCCTAATTGGTAAAGAAGGAAACTGTATTTTCAGTTTTGGCCGCTCTGGCTCTCTGCAGCTGTTCCAGCTGCGTCCCCGAGCCATCTCTGCCCCCCAACATGCCCAGCTGCTGTCAGGGTTTTATCGTCCCACCACAGGGAGGGTCTGACGCTGAATCAGTGCTCACACACACACTGACTTGCAAACCAGACTGAGGGTAAACTTTATTGAAGATGACTGGAAAAGTCCCATCACGGCCTCATCCCCACCTCTGTGTGGTGCTGTCTTAATTTGCAGGACTAAGTTTCTGAGACAACCAGTTTTCTGTGGCCATACCTCATCACACTCCAATGCTTGGCTGCTGCAGAGCAGACGCTCCCTATAAAGAACGCTGTTTCCCAGCTGTGAGGTGCTTGAAAGTTCAAACCACTCAGTTTTCTGTTTTCTCTGGAGAACTGCTCCCTATTTGCCGTGTGGTTCCATTAAATGAGGGATTCATCGGGAAGGTTGGACCTAGAGCACGTCCCGAAAAAAGCCCAACAGCTTTTCTGTTGCAGACTGCTGTCCTGGGCCAGCTGTTTCTTTCAAATCTCTTCCTTCAGTCTCAGCACCCCCCTGGAATGTTCCTGGATCTGCCACCCATGGAGGCACCTGGAAACGCTTCAGCGGGAAATGCACTGAAGCAGGCCCAGAGAAAAGAGGGTTTTTTTCCCTGAGAAGCCCCAGGTACTTCCCAGCTAGCGGGAGGAGGGTCAAAAGAAGCGGGAGAAGCCAAACTGCATACCAGGGCTCTGAGAGCAGCCACCCCGGACTTCTCCAGGGGAACTTGCATCCCAGAAGGGATGAGAAGTTCGCCAGGTCCAGTGCTACGTGATGCCCCGGAAACTGAGGATTTAGCTCGTGGTGCCTGGATTGGCATGGCCTCTAACCCAGGAAAACCCTTACCTGTAAGTCATTGGCATCTGAAGTGTATCAATTCTGTGCTTGCCCCGTTCCATGCTTTTGCACAGGAGCCTGCAGAGGCCACTGCCTCGGGCAGGACCAACAGCAGAGCCGTCACTTACCGCAAGTCCACTTGGTTTATTCTGTGGAAAGTGAGGACTCGGCCTTGAAAGAACAGACAAAAACCTCAGGTGATACAGCCCCGTTTAAGGAAAACTAACCAATTGCCAAGGCAGTTTTATGAACGCTGCGGGGAAAAGGCTGCCGAGGCGAAAGAAGCTGGGTCAGAGAGAACAGGAAGACCCAGAGCTTCAAGGCTCAAGCTCTTCTGCACCGGTCCCCAGGGATTACAGGTTAAACCTCAGAGGAAATAAGGGCACCCCCAGTGCAGAATGCACATGCGAGAGATCTTTGCCAGCAGCAGCCACGCCAGGTCTTTGCAGGAAAGAAGCAGCATCACGGAGAGGTCTAATGACAATGGCAACAGCAGGGATAAAGCTGAACCTCTGCTTCAGGATCCACCTGAGAGAGATCCAGGCACAGACTGTCAGGGAAGACTCTCAGGCTGCTTTGGTGGAAAATCCACAGACCTGCCAGTGGAAAGTCTGGTAATCAGCTCATACAAAAAAAAAAATAATACATAAACCTTGTCTGTCAATTCAGGTTATTTCAACCACCCCTGTGTTCAGCTAGAGATGAAGGACTGTTGTCTTAGAAGCACGAACACTAACTCACTAGCCTCCCACAGCACTATTACGTGCTTTAGTCTGGTTAGGCGTGCTGTTTTAGAGGGACGGGACACTCACACTGGTGTTAGCCATATGCAGTCCCGTTGTTCTGGCTGCCTCTCCGGCAGCCCAACAGCCATAAAACCGAAGATCTGCACAAGAGACAGCGCGTACAGGAAAATGCTGCCAAATCGGGATTCTACCTTATTCATACTGAAAGCTGAACCTGGAATTTACCTGGAATGAAGATGATGTGGACAGACAGTCTGTCCAAGTACCAACGAGATACTGGAAAACCTTCTTGTGTACCTATTTTGCTGCAGACCGCTACTTCCCAAATTTTTTGGTCTCTTCCTGCCCATCTTCTATGCAGGAATACACCAATAATCCACAGGATTTACAGACTTTAAACTTGTCCACAAGTCAACAGCAGGAACTAGACAAAGAACAGCACTGCAGGGGTTAAGGCTCTGAAACTTGAGGTCCTGGGCCAAAGAAAACAGCAGTGGTATGCAGCTCTATAATTAGGTGTATATATGCAGGGTTTAAGCTGGGGATTAGTTATCCCTTTTGCCCAACGGTTCAAATCTAAGGCAAGCGACTCAGGAAAAAGCGTTGCAAATCTGGGGTAGGTTGGGTGGGGAGAAACAGGAGCGACAGATACGGGAATGGACTGGAACCAGTTTGAGATGAATTCAGATGAAAGTCTCCCGCAATCACGAAATACCTGACTGAGCTTACTCAGGCACCCACATCCATTGGGGTAAGACCTCAAGCCGTGTTTTTCAGGGAAGTGATCCTGGAAAGGTAGGAGGGGTCTCCCAGCAGAGAGCGTGGGTGCAGGAGCTCACATTGGATCATTGAAATGACCCATTTCGAAAGTGTGAGAAGCAAACCTGCACCGCTGGTACCCGCCTTCCCGCAGCGCGGTTTTCTTCTCGCCTCCACGTAAGCAGTATCCTCTTTACAACATGCCTTTGGGCCACAGGGAAGGCCCCCAGTCTAAGAGAGCTGAAGGTTCTGACCCCTGATGAGGACCCAGCGATGCAGAGTCGAGGCGCCACCGAGAGCAGCTGTTGGCTTCTACTTTCCACCAATGCCGTTTCCTTTAGGGTTTAGCAAAGTGGAACTCTTTGCTGGTCGGGCCCAGTCTCTAACCTCCAGCACTCGGGCAAAAAGGTTTCATTCTCACCCCAAACATTTTTGGGATGTTTTCATTAAAACCTAGAGCCTCCTCTGACAGTTGCCACCAGACAGAGCCATTCAATAGTTTGTGCAGCTGCACCCGGGCAGCATGCTGCCATAAATAAGGCAAGAAAGCATCCCAGCTGCTCGGTCCTGTTTCTGTTCCATCGATTCTGGTACTAGGCAAGTCACACACGCTCTGCTTCAAGATATATATGGGTCTCCGTGACACACCACAGCTCCCGGTGATCATCATCGGTGCTGGCACACCTAAACACACAGACCCCAGGAGCTACAGGAAGACAAATTTGGACAGGTTTAGCCTTCTCGCGTCTTCCAGGCAATTATTACAGACCTGTGCCTGAATCGTAACGAGGCCAGCGCGGTTCTCTGTCCTAATGTCCTAATTTAGGGCTGCAAATCCAGGAAAGTCCATACGCGTGCAGTCACGTGGCGAGGCTTCCAGATGTTCGGGTTGCTTCTGCAAAAAGCCTGTTCTCAATTGCCTGCGTTTTTCAAATAATTCACCCTGAAGAGCAATGCTGTCAAATCAGTTGAGAAAGCCCCTACATGGATAAAACTGGCTGAAAACCATTACTCTGCAGAGTGATGTGTTCTAATAGGAAAAGTCTGAAAAAGCCTGAAGGTGAAGTAACCTGATAATACCTTGTTACTCCCTCACTCCATCAGAAAACCGTTCAAACTACAGCCGTTGAAGAGGAGGAGTATCAAGGAAGACTGAAGCCTGACTAATAGGCTAATGGAGAGGAACCCATCCTCTTGTCTCTACCCTGACCAGATTCATGCTGCACCTGAAGCACCGATCTACAGCTTTTTCCAGTTCGCATGACACGAACTACAGTAATTGGAAGAATACATGATTAGATGTGAGTTGGTGATTGCACAGACATCTCTGAGGGAACGGGGAGGGAATGGTGAGAGGCCATCAATAAATTCAGGCAAGGGTCCCACATGACAGAGCTCCTGGGGGTGGACAGACAGGCTCACCAGCCACTTTCTCCAGAGGGAGACTCCCACAGCGCAACTTTGTGCTCCCCTGGTCACACACATCGTCCTTTCAGTCACTGACAGCTTCAGCCTTGTACAGTCACCTGGGAGGCTGACTACATGGATGGTGACCCCCCGGAACTTGCCCCAGGAGAGGAACACCACAACACCCACCACCACATCGCACACCCACCGATTACCCCCAAAACCTTCTCATCCTTGTCCGAGTTACGGCTTTCCAAGTCAGAATCCCTCACGGATGAATAAACCATTTTAAACACAAACCAAAGCAGACTATGTGCACTAACACCAAACCTAACGTGCTACTGACCTGCCATGCCAGCCTGCGAAATGCACATTTCTATACCTGCTTCAGAATCCTAAATCATTAGAGACATCTACATTTGGCCTAAGCCAGATTTCTATTAAGATTTCTTAAGATATTTGGGGGTTGGACTAGATGACCTTTAAAGGCTCCTTCCAATCCAAACTATTCTATGACTCTGTGATCCGAGGGGAAAAAAGCCCTTCCGCATTCAGTGGGGGTTTTTTTGTCTATTTAGGATTATATTGTGTTTGTCAGCCATTCCTAATCAATTTGTGTTTAGCTCACACTAGAGCATTTTAATTACAATGTTGTACAACACATGATCTTAGATTGATGGTATCACCAAATGGTTTGGGTGGGAAGGGACCTTAAAGGCCACCCAGTGCCACCCCCTGCCCTGGGCAGGGACACCTCCCACCAGCCCAGGTGGCTCCGAGCCCCCTCCAACCTGGCCTTGAACCCCTCCAGGGATGGGGCAGCCACAGCTTCTCTGGGCAACCTGGGCCAGGGGCTCACCAGCTTCATCATGGAGAATTTCTGCCTTATTTTTAATCTCAATCTCCCCTCTTTTAGCTTAAAACCCTTCCCCCTCGTCCCGTGGCTCCCCTCCCTGCTCCAGAGTCCCTCCCCAGCTTTCCCGGAGCCCCTTGAGGGCCTGGAAGGGGCTGGAAGGTCTCCCCGGAGCCTTCTCTTCTCCAGGCTGAACCCCCCCAGCTCTCTCAGCCTGTCCTCACAGCAGAGGGGCTCCAGCCCTCCCAGCATCTCCGGGGCCTCCTCCGGCCCCGCTCCGACACCTCCATGTCCTCCTGATGTCCCCGGGGCTGGAGGCAGCACTGCAGGGGGGTCTCCCCCGAGCGGAGCAGAGGGGCAGAATCCCCCCCTCGCCCCCCTGCCGGGGATGCAGCCCAGGCTGTGGGGGGTTTCTGTGCTGCCAGCGCACGGTGCCGGCTCATGGGCAGCGTTTCCCCCCCCCTCCCCAGCCCCCCCAAGCCCTTCTCTCAGGGCTGCTCTCCATCCCCCCACCCCCAGCCGGGGCTGGCACCGGGGGCTGCCCCCACCCTGCACTGGGCCTGGTTGGACCCCAGAGGTTCACATGGGGCCACCACTCCAGCCTGTCCAGGTCCCCTGGATGGCATCCCGTCCCTCCAGCGCATCTACTGCACCTCTCAGCTTGGTGTGATCCGTAAACTTGACTAGGGTGCCCTCAATCCCATTCTCTGTGTCATTAATAAAAACATCGTACAGTATCAGTCCCAGAACAGACCCCTGAGGGACACCACTCCTTACTGATCTCCACTGTGACACGGAGCCGTTGACTGTAACTCTGGATGTGGCCATCCAGCGAATTCCTCACCCACCAACAGTCACCCACCACACCCGTATCTTCTCCATTCCAGTTACAAGGATGTTGTGGAGGACAGTGTCAAGGGCCACCCAGAAGGTAAGACAGATGGTCTTTTGTCAGACATTTGACTCATGAAGACATTTATGAAGTTACTTTTGCAAAATGTCATCCTGTCAGCCAAGTCAGATTGATCACGCACAAAAACTTGTTGATCAGCACTCAGGCCATCATTCTTTAATCTCTGCTCTCCTCTCACATCAACTTTTCCCCACTTTAGTTTTTTAAACCATCAGCAGCACAAGGAAACTTCCAGTGCGGACTTTGTACTCCTAAATCCAGCCAACAGAAGAGGAGCAAACAACAGAAAATGGAAGCTAGACAGACCAACTGAGTCATGGGAGAGGTGCTTTGGTTTTCTTTAGTAGGACTAAACCGATCTCTGGAACAATTAAAAATAGTGGATCTTCTCCTGCATCACAAAGAAAAGCAGCAAAGCAGCTGTGCTGCACTGCGAGACCGGGGCAACTGCGAGCCACCAGCATGCCGTGGCTGTGGGAGGTCAGTGGGATCACAGCGGGCACGGGATGATGCATTTCCAGCACAGGTAAGAAGGGGCAAATGCCACTTCAGAATATATTCAGCAGATCTCATCAACACTTTCAAGAAAAAGAAATTCAAGCTAACAAACGCGAAGAAGGGCTGCCAGGGCAGATGACCAGGGAAAGAGCAAGCTGATCCCAACAGACGCTGGCGAACAAAACACACGTTGGGAACGACAGGCTTGCTGTTAACTTGGAATGGGCATAAAAAGAGGGAAGAAGAAAGGTTATTTAAGCTAACAGGCAATATTAGTGCAAAAAGAGTTAAATATAGATTAATCATAAAGTGCAAATACAAATTTCTAACCTACAACAGAAGAAGAGTTCTTTTCAGTGTTTGAAACAAAATACAAAAATTTAATTTTAAAGACATCTCCAAGCTTAGAGGCAACCCGTAGCTGCAGGCTCAACTCAAGAATTCCCTGCGGAAGTTCCTTAGAGATCCTTCTTCCTTTGTTTGAATTTCTAAACTAAACCGACTGGTTTTCTTCAGATCTGTGCTGTGCACCAGCTATGCATGACAAGCAGTATAGTAGCCCCTTACATACTGAAAATATTTAAGGTAATTAACATGAGCTAATTCTGTTCCTACTCATTAGCTAGACAGAAAAATTACTAAAATAAATGCATTTATGCTTTGTAAATATTACTAATGCTTTGAGTCCTCAACAAATCCCCCCCAAACTATCCTTTCAGGCGAGGCGTGTGTTCCCATCACTGCCCGCAGTACCAGGGCTGGATGTCGATTCCATAAAAGCACTTCAGGCGCTGCCACCGGCGCTACTCGCGCTCCCAGCCCAGCTGCGACGCCTACAGCCTGGCTCGCTATTCGCGTTTTGGCACATTGAGGAAGGATCAGTCGGGGTAACTCTGACCCATCACGTGAGGCCCAAACCGCAGTATCAGAACAAGCCTGATGGGAACACTCCAAAAAGGCCCAGCTGGTTCAGTTCTGGGCCCTGACCCACGTGTGGGCTCCTGAGGCCAAGCCCAACATGCGGCTCCTCGGCAGCAAAGCTCCCTCCAGCACTGCCCGAGCTCCCCTCCCTCCTCCTTGTTAATCCAGCAGCACCCAAGGGTGCTGCCAAAATACTTTACGAAGAGACTCCCTCCTCCGTTCCAATCATTCATGGCCCATCTCTGAAGGAAACGGCTATTCTAGCCCCTAAAAGGTGTGGTCGGGTCTTGACCTGAGTGTTTCTGAAGCGACCGCAGCGTAAGGCAGGAACACGAGCAGCAACCCCTCTTCAGGCTCGGGCCCCGCTCTTCAGGCGACGAGGCTGGAGCCACGCCAGCCTCCGCTGGGGAGACGTCAGCCCCTTTAACACACACACAGATGCACACTAGCTTTCTTTGCGCTTTTATCCAAACTACAAGTACATCACAGAGATCTGTGCCCACCCTGGCGCGTTCTTTATACATGGCTAAAAAAGAACCAGGCAGGCAGAGGGGGCAGGGGCGAAGTCTTTCAAGTAGAGTTCATGCTGACAGGTCACTGTTATCAAATCTCTCCTGGTCATACACCTCTGCTACCACCTTCCTTCCTGCAAACCAGCGCCCGTTCAGAGCCTGAATGGCTTTGTGAGTCTCTGAGGCCATGGAGAACTCCACAAAGATCTTGACAATGATCTCAGCATCCTCCTCTTCTCCTTGCTTCTCCTGATAGATGATGACCCTGTTTACAGCCCCGAATTTGCCGCATTCTTCTGTCACCTCTCCCTCTAGGTCATCATCAATGTCCTTTGGATCCACCATGTTGCGAAGCACCATCACAGTGGACTGCAGAGAGAAAGCCAAGAAGAAAGAATTAATACACCCGAGAGACACTGAGATGACATTTGCAAAGCCACATCAGACAACGCAGCATGTGAGCACCACCAGATATTCCAGTGCTATATCATTACAAGCGTATTCCATGAAACAAGTAACATCCCACGTTCTCAGGAACAAATTAGTAAATTTTCTTCCCAGGCATCAGAAGCATGAACAAATCTCATTCACCGGCAGCTGTGCTGTGGCCTGGCCTCAGCTGTGTGCCATCTCTGGGGCTTTTCTTAGACACATCTTGAAGCACAAGTGACCTGGAGACCTCTAATTTTTCTTGTGCTGTTCCTATGCAGTTATTTTTTGCTTTCTTATCTCCAACACCACTGTCGTGTCTTTTTAAAAAAAAAATTCCTCAGCTCTAAATAAAGTAGAAGGACTAACCAAGTCTTCTATACCTCTGACAACCGATGGTTGACCGGGTAACGTTCATTGCAGGGTATAACAACATATGAGTCTGTCAGAGTGTCGGCAACGGACCTCTCATATGCACCCCCCCATCACGGCCTTTTGTGCCTGAGCTCCTCTATCACAGAATGGCTGAGGCTGGAAGGGACCTCTAGAGGTCACCTGGTCCGAGCTCCCCTGCTCCAGCAGGGCCACCTAGTGTCGCCCAGGACCAGGTCCAGATGACTTCTGAGCGACTCCAAGGATGGAGACTCCACAACCTCTCTGGGCAGCCTCTAGTCTTGTGCATTACACCCAGCTCTACCACATCCCTTGCTCCCAGCTCTGGCCCTGCCCAGCGTCTCAGGTGAGCAGACACGGCATTTTGGGCTCAGTGTAATTTTAAAATACTTGTTCCAGTTCTTATTCACAGGTCTGTGTCACTGCCTTTAAAGGGCCTACTAAAAGAACCACAAAAATGGAAGGGTACTTACAAGCTGAGAATGAAAACCAGCTTTGCAAGTGTTGTAGTTCAAGACTCTCTTTCGACACTGATAAACTTTTTACAAGCAAGAATGCCAAATGAATTGGATTCTTTGGGAAAGCTGCTTGTGACAGAGGAAAATTGGCTGTTAAGTCAGAAGCTCAAAGATGTATTTAAAATTAGGCACCCTTTGAGAGTAAAGGAGAATGCTCACCAGCTAACTCATTTGTGGTCTGCCTTATGAAACCTATGTCAGCATTATCCCTGTCTAGCAACCAGAGAAGAAACATCGTCAGTTCAGCGTCAGGGCTCAGGAAATCCGCGTGTCAGATGGGAAACTCAATCATGGCCAGGAACAAGCCTCTGGTCATGCCCAAACAAGAAGCTTGATGAGATTATCAATATCAGCCCCTTCTGAGACAACCCCCATCTACAAATCTATTCTTCTATTTAATGTTCTGAGTTTTTCTATCATTCATTCTTGTCCTCTCTCTCATTTTAACTTCCATGAAAATTTGTTTTATAAACAGCTCAGAGTTTCATCTTGCTGTAAAAGGTTGTGGGGAGGAAAAGGTGGACTGCCCTGACCATGTGTCAGTCTCACTTCCTTAATTATAAGCCAAAAGGCCATCATGGTTTGCTTTAATGATCCTAAGTAAGCAGACAGTTTAACCAGAGACACCTCCTAGCCGAGCCTCTCTGGCCTAGGGACTGATCTGAACCTCAGAGGAACTCTGAGAAGATCCTAACGGCAGAGTAAGAACCATCGCAAGCAGGACACGAGCAGGTAGCTTCGCAGTCCCAGTGAGCTCTGTGAGGTACCTACAACATGTGCTGCAGGAAGGCCGTCCCGCACACAGACCTGCAGAGCACCACCACATTAGGACAGGTCTAAGCCCCGCAGCCCCATCTGCTGACACTGGCTCAGGCGGTCACTCTGCACTCACCTCCTGTTTACGAAGCAGTTTCTGCATCACCATATGACGGGCGCTGCTGCCAGATATGCTCATGTGCTCCTGTTCGCTCAGCATCTCTGGCCTCTCTGACTCCTGGAATACCTCCTCCTCTTCCTTCTCCTTTTTGACCTCCATCAGGCCCAATGCCGGGGGACTAGCCAGGATCGGATTCACAACTCCCACTTGCGGAATGGTGACAGGAATGGGAGGTCGGGCGGGGGTTACACCTGTAAGAGTACAAACTCTGTAGCACAAAGCAAAGAACTGACGTTCTGAAACATCTGGGTACACACCAGCCAGCGACAAAGAGGATCACGGAATCCTGACGGTTTTATTTGCTCTGCACCAATGGCCAGGGAGACATAAGCAGTATCTCAGTCAGCACAGAGGACAAAAGCACTCAATACCTGCCCAGAAGGGAGAAAGAGTGCAGGATTTTGCATGGAGTAACAATTATCCAGATTTTTCACTCAGTGCCATGCATTCCCGCTGTGAAGTTAATGTCCCTGTCATATCTATTATATACCAAAATAAAATCCCCCTCTGCTGCACAAATAAATAAAAGTTCTTGACAAAGCAGGGCAGGGAGAAGGATTTCAGCTTCAGATTCTCCTTCGTTGTGACCCCAGCCATAGAGAACCGTGCTTTCTAATAAGTGACAAAATGAAGAGTAACCATACCTGTAATGACTCCCGGTGCCTGTGCTGCCATTACAGCCTGCGGCAATGCCCCCAAGGGCTGGGCCAGAGTCAGCGCTGGAGATACCAGCCCAGGGGTTGCCAAGGTGCCAAGAACTGCAGCTCCTGCCACTGCTTCCTGCAAGACAGAAGAAAAAAAACAACAAAACCCCAAGCGTTAATTCTATGTCAAGAAGTCATATTATGGGTGCATTCAGGTGAGGCTCAGCTTTTTTCCACACCTAAGAAATACCAGATACATAAGTATGCCACCCAGCCCACTAGAGAAATGCAGAAACTAGGAGACACCAAGCCTTGGAAGAAAAATGTTCTCTTGCAACTCAAATGTCACCCATCCTCTCAAGCTGCTAGGTCGGTTACTGAATGAAAGACACCAAGAGATTCAATACATGGTTTGAAAGATGCAGGCAATTCTAGAGTAAGAGGAATCTCTACTTGTTTCCACCTTATACGCAGATAAAGCTTTTTACTGATGCTAAGGGATGTGATCCATTTTGAAAAGACTGATGGGAGCTCCCGTCCCACCCCCTCTGATGACAGCACCAGGGCCCTGGGGCCAGGTGACAAACCAGGCGAGGGAACTCTTACAGCTTCAGTTTTTCCTAAGTGATCTGGTGGAAGATTAATTCTTCCTGATTCAAGGAACACCGTAGTCAAAAACACTACTGCAAGCACAAGGGAGAGCAGAACGCTGCCTTTTCAAAAGCTGTGCACTTTTAGATCCAGCAACACAGCACTGTTTGCCCTCACAATCACAGCGACTGCAAACAATTATCACATTAGTAAATCTCTCAATGTAACAATCATATAACTAACTTTTGCCACCACCTTTTTACTGCTCAGACCCTGCTGAGCTTTACAGCTGTCGATGACTGGCAACTTCCTTCAAACTTCCAGACTCGATCAGTGAAACGTTTTATAACCACTTCCTTTTGTCAGTGTTGCCAGAGCCTCTTCTCCCACCCCACTGCCTACTTGCCTCCATACAGACTGTATTTGAGCAAAAATCTGATGCACCTTTCAGCAGTCTTCTACAATTACACCAAGCCAAACTTTTCTAGTTTCTTCCTGCGTATCAGGTTTTCCAGTTCTCCCAATAATTGCAGTGTTTCTCTACATCTTCTACAATCCACATAAACATCCTGACTCTAGACGACAGAATTCACACAACATTCAAGATGAACACCTAGTTAAACGATAAAACACTTCCATAAAACTACTGAAAATAACGTACCTAAAACATACACTAGGATCCAATTTTTTTGTTGCTGTTGGCTATTATGATTTAGTTACACAGATCCTTCTCTTCCTTGTTTTCATGGGGCTCCTGTACGTGCTGACACCATGGAGCAAAAAATTCTAAGGTTCTGTTCCTTAAATGCAGTATCTTGTGCTCTTACTACTAAAGGCTGTGTATAATTTTTACTCCAGTCTGCTGCGACACTCCAGTTCTCCTCTACATTAATAATGCATCTCACCTCTGTGCTGCCAACTAATTCCATTAGTACTCTTCTCCGAATGCCGAGAACAAGGCCACTAATATTTTTATTGGAGATGAAGCAAGAGCTATCTGTAAGTAATTTCATCAGCGGAGTGAAGGGTCAGCAATTTCCAGCACAGCTCGTTTCCATCTCTTCTCATTTGCCTACGCATCTCAGAATTCATTGTTACAGCGCTGGTCTGGTCTAACAGCTTCTCATGGGGGTCTCCTCCAACTCCCAAATTATTGATAGGATATGATTTAATGTTTTTTCCTAGCAAAGTGTAACAGTAGTCTTATCAAAGAAAGTTATGTTCATCTAGCAGGGGTATTTCCCAAAAATGACCAAGTGTTTTGCATATCTGTTTCTTTTGAAAACATTGTCCTTCCTTTAAAGCTTGCTTTCAATCTTTCCCTACCACTGGGCTGAGAACAAAGCCTGCAGATACCCGTTTTCCACACGACCTATGCATGTATCATGTTTGCTGTTCTTCAGCCATACGGCAATAGCCACGACAGGACAGACTTATTACAAAAAAACCCGAACTATTAAGGGTGCATCTGCACATGACTAACTCCGAGCTTTACACCCACCTCGGGTGCAGTAATCCCATGTGCATCATTAGCCTTATGCTTCTAATGAAGGGGAAAAATACTTCTGTAAGCATTCAGTGCTGTAACAAGACCATCGTCATTTTTAACTACACTGGTCATTAGCTGCCCCCACTTTTTACTTAAATGGCTAAAGAAACTTTTTCTAATAGCTTTAATTCTTTTGGGGTTTTTTTTGTGGTTTGTTTTTTTTTTTTTTTTTTTACAGTCATTGTCAAGACATTAACAATTATCTTGGCTACTTGATGCCTCTCTCTCTTCACAGTTTCACTGAAGTGCAGACACACTTCCTCCTTCCTTGGCTGGCATGCTAATTCCAGACTAAAGCTGCAGTTCTGGTTGCAGATCCAAAGTTTTATCTCTGACTTAAACTTCCCTCTCATGTCCATGTCTTTAGCTCCCCCGAGTTTACTGATTAGCTTGTGTTTAAAAAAAAAAAAGTGAAATTAAAGCCCCTACAGACCATGACTGCATATGTTCTTATTTAAAATAAGCTGTTCATAAAAGAACTATGCAAGAGCATAAATAAGAGATCCTGCCTTCTGTAACTGTTCTCACTCTTTTCTCTAGTCCTCTACAACTACCCACGTGGCAAATCAGATCTGTACCACGTCTAAGCAAAGACAAGACTGCCCAGTATCTCTGAGCTCTTTCAGAACCTTTTTTCTACATACTGAATTTTAAATTTTCCTCGCAGTAACAAATCCTGCAGTATTTTGCAGAAAGAAACAGAAACGTTTATCCATGTCTGTAACAGATCTCTACCACTTAAGAGAATTAACGGTTCTTTCCCAAAGTGATTTTGATCCAAATGACTTTTGAGCCATGCCTCAGCTTCCTTCCTTAGTTGACTGCAGAGGATCCCAGAGTTGCGAACTTTCTGCTGGGGACATGCAAACCACCTGAGAGTTTCACATTACTGGCCGCTCCTCCCACTTCTGCCTCTACCTTGTGATTCACAGAAAAAGAGCTGTTTACACAAGTAAGCCCAGTCAGCTGATTAGCGGCACACATGGGCTGCACACCTCAGCGATTCTTTTGCTTGAGAGAATAGAAGAACCCAAGAGTGCTGGAACTTGTTTTTTCATGGGCTACGGCGATGCAGGGGGAGATTCTGCTGCCCAAGGCAAGGACGACGGACACAGATACGGGGGTTTTCTTTGAAAGGCAATCCTCCTCCATCAGCGCCCGCTGGTCATAGCCAGGAGCTCCTCCTTCAAGCAAACTAAATTTGAGAACCCCATGACATCAACATCCAATTCTGCTCCATCACTGCATTTCCTTGTTTCTGAACAGCCTAAAGCCGTTACAGTCACCTTCCACCTCACCACACAGGCAGAGCCTTTTCAACAACACGTAACTATTACTGCCCTCCTGAGCCTGCCCCCTTTCACATACTTTCATACATTCTTTAAGCCTCTACTACAGCCATTTCCCTAATCACTGGTTTGCCTATCCAGACAAGGAATCCCTCCAATCTTCCCCCGCAGTTTCTTTAAACGAAGTTCTGAGCAGCTGTGCCAGACTCCGTTCCAGAACACTGCTGTATCAGATCCTCACAAGGGTCAGGGGCAAGCTCCTACACGTGAGCTCCTGGGAACACAGCACGATCCAGGCCGAGGGCTTTCATTCACACTAGTGACTACAGCTCAGTTTGCATGCTTTTTTCTACCAGGTCACACCAGTCATCCGCTTGGTTGACTCACACCAGCCTACGCCTTACCTGTGCTGTGATCTTTGCTGTAGCAGCCGCTGCAGCAACGGCTGCTGCCGGAGGCAGTCCTCCTGGTGTAGCTGGTGTCAGGAGAGGCATTGGAGGAGTCACGGCTTTACCAACTCGGAGATACTGACCCCCAAGGTCAAAGAGGTTCATGGAGGAAACAGCATCTTGAGAAGACTGTGCTTTCTCATATTCTGCAGTGAGAAAGAAGTATTTATAAATGATCCTTTTTACTCCTGAACGCAGCCACTCTCACCCCACAACTGTGATTGGTATTTGCAAAAAACAACTCCTTAGTGTTCAAGTGAGAAGACCCTCCGTGCTTAGCTCACTCATCTCACCCCTCTGAGCACACAAGCATTGTTGAGAACAGTCAGCACAGCAAGATCTCTCAACCTACCTAACAGTGAGTAAAAATACCTGGCTATTAATTATATTTCTAAGTTCAGGCACAGATCTGCTCCAAATTTATTTCTACCCCATTTCTTACTGCAATTCTTCCACTAGAGAAAAAAAAAAAAAAAAAAAAAAAAGAGAAAGATGCAGATGCTCCTGACCATTCTCCCAAGCCCACATCAAACACCAGACAGCCATTTTACCAATGAAACCATAGCCTTTGTGTTTTCCTGTTGTGGGATCCCTGGCTAGCGTGCAGGATTTAATCTTCCCAAAGGCCTCAAACACACTCTTGATGTCATCATCGGAGAGGTCTTGATGAACAGATGCCACATAGATGCGGTTGAAAGCCCGTGCCTCTTCTGCTAGCTGGTCTATAATTGGTTGCGCCTGACCTATATTACTGGGTCTCCCAACCTGCAGAGAACAGAGCACAGCCCATTACACTTTCTGAAGAGCAGCAGCATGACTCACCAAGAGTTGCAGCAGACAAGCACTCAGCCACCCGACTGCCTTTTCAAACCAAATAACACCTCAGAAGGGCGTAATTAGCAAAGGGCAGCAGTTGACTCAGCTCTGGGATACAACCTGCGCTACCGGGATTGCAGAAGTACCAAGAGCCTGGACAGGCTCTGCTCACTCCTCCACCATTATTTCACAGAATGACAGGGGTTGGAAGGGACCTCTGGAGATCATCTAGTCCAATTCCCCGGCCAGAGCAGATTCTCCTAGAGCAGGTAATTTCCCCCATTTATGTTACCTGACCTGCCAGAGACCAGCTTCCAGGAACTGAAAACAATTCTGAATGCAAAACACAATGCTTCTATATCCTTTTGAAGGCTCCTAAAACCCTCTTGGAAATCAGACACTGCAGATATGCAGAAAATATCAGAGATATAAATGCAAGATATAAAACACTGCAGAAAATTCTAGTTTTCCCCCCCAATTTCAATCCCCAAAGTTTCACCTTTGCAAGATCCCCTCTTGCTGCCTAAAAAAACCACAGCTACAATCCTTTGTTCTTTTCTGTTTGTTCTGAACGCCTCCTTTTTGTATGGCAAGGGTGGACCACTACTTGAAGTCCCTCACACTCTCGAGAGGCACAACAAAAGCCCAATGCTACTTATCTACCATCCACACAGGTACAACATAAGAAAGCAACGTTAAAATATCAAGAATCACCTTTGTCTTGTCCTCAAGAGTCTTCCATTCTACGCGTGGACGGAAAGTCTGAGCTAGCTTATGAGAACAAGTTTCTAGGTTTCATTAGCATGCTGGGTGTTTCTCCTCAGGGAGAAAGGGACCCAGAACGACAATACAGTCAATGGGTTGAGTATCAAGGTCTAACAGGGAACAGCCTTTAGGTTATCTTCCACGTGACAGTGCGTGGGAAGCATTTCTAGGCACAAACCCATTATTCATAGTAAAGAGAACTAAGAATTCTCAGAGCAGGCCTGCTACTCACCTTTATATTTCTTCCCCCCAGCATGACAGAATTCATCTGCTCCAAGGCCAGCTGAGCAGCTTCAGGCACCTCATACTCCACAAAAGCAAAACCCTAGGACAGAAGGATACGCTTGTTCAATCATACCAGCCGTATCTTGTCTTGAATCTACTGCCAAGCTAATGCAGCCAAGACTTCCCACGTACCAGATTCCTACTATCGTGGCCTAAGAGGATGTTTCATTAAAGCAGTTTTTTATTAAAGCAGAAAACGGCATGCAGAGGCACCGACAGAAGGCTACCTGCTTCCAGAGCCCCTCCTGTTCAGAGGGAAAAGAGCAAAAGGCCACCACATACAGGAGTCCCAGCTATTTGGCGTCTTTCGTGCACAGCACCCCGCTGTACATCTGTTTCCCACTACAGAATCCCACAAAGCTAAGCAGAGCAGGCAGCTACAAACATTTATCTTAAAGTTAAAGTGCTAAAAGCAGCCCGCTCTCTACGAGGATAAAGCCTCCTTCTTCTCCTGGATATATTCAGGAAGGCCTCAGAGAGAAGGAAAACCATGTCACTCAAGGGCTGTTAACCAACCTTGTGTTTCATCGTAACAGAGTCCCAGGACATATCAATGCTTTTTATAGGTCCAAAAGGGGCAAAGGCCTGGCGAATGGTGTCTTCTCCCAGCTCATAGTATATGGAGCCCACATACACACGACACATGATGGCCAGGGCGCGCTGCCTCTGAGCTGCCATCTGTATTGGAAAGAAGAACTGGCTGGTTAGATCACGGGGTGGTCGTGGACGCCAGGACCTCTTTCCCTTCCTCCTTCCCTCCCAGGAGCTATGACCCAACACCAGGTAGCTCCTCACTGGGCTGCAGCACAGCCTGGCACGCGTAGTAATAGAGAAGTATTTTCCTGCTCAATGCACAGACTGCTGGAGCGGATAAGCAGTACGG
Source organism: Larus michahellis (assembly GCF_964199755.1). NCBI lineage: Eukaryota > Metazoa > Chordata > Aves > Charadriiformes > Laridae > Larus > Larus michahellis. Next base: position 170,108,108 of record NC_133897.1, on the reverse strand, counting down.
CTCACTCCCAGGGGCAGTCAAATCTCTGATGGGGTCTGCCACCTCAGGAGCCTTAACTCCAACCCCACTGGTAAGGTCTAACCCTCCCCAGGCTGATCACATCTCCAGCAACGCTTGCAGGAGGAGGAAATAACTTCATTCTGGGACAGCTTCCCCCTCCAGGCAGCAAAGGTCTCAATTCTAGACACTATTAGCCATCCCTCCCACTCCCTCCCGCAAGGGGCAGCAAGAGATCCGATACTGGACACCTCCTAGTCGCTCCCCCCACCCCCCCATCCTCCCAGGCAGCAAAGGATCTGGAATTGGGCACCTCCTCCCCACTCCCTCAAGCATCACACACCACCTCCCCCCTCCCAGCCCCAGGCAGGAGGAGATCCAGTACTAGGCACCACTTCCACCGCACATTGAAAAGCAAAGCAAAAAAAAAAAATAAATGGTTAAATGAAACTTCTTAGTTAAGTGTGTGGTGCTAGTACTTATCGCTGCCTGTTGTTACTGGCTCAGATAGTGGTGCAGCCCCCACAGACTCCGCCCTTATCAGTTTCGGTGCAGAGAAGGTCTCTGTGCTATTTTCTCCTAAGTATGCCTGAAAACCTGTTTGCAAGACAAATCCAGAAATTTCTTACAGCAGGTATCCAAAAGAAGCAGTATATCTTTCAATTATTTTTCACCCAATTGCAATTCTAGCATTGCTGCTACTAATGAACATTATTCTGGGAAGATGCTGCCTACAAAAAACCCAGAGGTTTAGCCAGCATGTCCTAGCAGCACGTCTTGGGACCAAGGCAAAAATGAGGTCTCTGTAGAGGCAGCTCCCTATGACCAGCAAGACTGAATTACAGTGCGTTGGAGATATGCAGAGGGCTTCACTCCTGTTCTGCCTGGAACAGATGGAACAAACGTCAAGCAGTAAGGGCTACGGACTGCTGCAGAGGAGGCAAACGCAGCATTAAGCTTGATGCCTCTCTCTCCCTTCCCAGCACCGCAGTGCTCGGCACCAAAGGAGGGAGCTCTGAGCAACCACCTCTTCCCCACCACCGCTGTTCAAGAGGGTCTTTAATCAAGGCCTTGACGAGAGGCTGGTTTTCAGGATGCCGTAATGAGCGTGAGCACAACGAGCTCTGACGTGTCTGGGGATGCTGCAACTCAAACGGCAAAACAGAGGGGCAGCATTTTATCTGTGACAGTCACAGAAGCACGGACACAAACTGTACCTGACGAAATCCTCCTCTCTCATAGTACCCGTACGTGACTGACATTGACCATAGGAGGAAACAAACTGTAAAGGTTCGACTCCTACTATTCAATACAGCAGGGATACTATAAACAGGAATGGTTCTCACCCCGTACTGCTGCTCCTGAAGTGACATTAAGCTTGCCTCTTGACTGGGTTTAAGTATTTCACACAGTTAAAAATAAGCTGTTTTTCAATTTACTCTGCAATGCTGTGACTAGGAGGACTATGGCACGTGTACACGCAGGACAGCTGATGTGTTGTCTCCCAGGTTCTCCAACACATTCCCAGCTTTGGTGCAGGAAAGCCAGTGATCAGTAGCCCCTCAGTCTGTGTAGTGTGTCCATTGATGGGTTCAGAGCCATCACCATGCTAACCCCCAGCGTCCGAGTGAAGTGCCTCACCCACGGTGCCACCGACTGGGACAAAAATTCAGTGTTTTACTAGGAGTGCTTCTTGACAAGAAACTGCAGCCTTGCACCAGGCAGAGGGATTTTTCACCTTCTGAAGGGTCTATATATACAAAGAGGACATTTCCTTCTTTTCAGTTATCAGTGCAACCAGTGCAAGATAAATGGCATTTGTCCTCTCCCATGGCAGCAACTTTTACAGGAGGAAATGCACATCTTACCCTGCTGCAGAGTCCTAACAAAATAGGTGGGGTGGAGTAAGGACTCTGTTACTTCAACAGCATATTAGAAATTTGGAGCTACAAAAGGCAGAACTGAGGTGGACCGAGATGACTACAGGCATTTGTGGATCACTAACAGGCATCAGTAGCACCGAGTTAGGGAATGATGCAATGCAGACCTGTGAACTAAGCACACAACAGCGTCAGAGACTCATGACGAGAAATCTCATTGTTTTCACCAGGTACACGAAGTAGCTTTTACTGGCCACTGGCCCTCCTTCTCCACCTCTAAAATGGAGTTTAAAGTGTCTGCAACCTTCATAAAGGCAGCAGCTAATAGCTATATCTGAGTAATGCTGCTGTTAAGTGCTTATGAAGGTTATTTTAAGGACAAGCCAAAACATCATCTTGAAGTGCTCCTTTAAACAAAGGACGTGATGCAGAAACATCACCACTAGTTTAGATTTTAATACAGCGCCAGGAAATTGTGTTCATCTTGCTGGAGTGACATGGAAATCTTGTGCTGTGATAATTGGAGCATTAAGTAGACAGGAAGCTTTAATCTCGGGCACTGAGATACCGCAATAGGAAGTTCAGGCTGCACTTCCTTCGTGTAGGAACATCAGGAATCTTGTCAACAGGAAAACGTGTCGGACAGAGATCTGTCTGCATTTTCTACATTCCTGATAGGCTTCGGGATTTAACATTTGCTGAGGACCAGGTATCCTAACTACAGTGAACTGTACCACAGCCAGTGGTTCTGTCCCATCGGCAATAGCCTCTGACTCCCTAGAGAGGGAGGAATGTCTTAGGATAAGGATTCGCAATGCTGACTATGCCCTTGAGGCTAATAAGAAATTAAACATTTCCTGTTACATTATCAGTACACTCTTTTCATCTGTTGCCCAGCTGTGAATAATGAGCCAAAACAATTTTTAAGCAAAATTGATGGAGTTATGCTATCAAGTAAGCATCTACATTAACTGGCAGAAGTTACCGGGCATGAGGGCTCAGAAACCAGCTGTGCCAAATTCACATCAAAATGTATAATTCTGTTCCATTCCAAACTTACACACCTCCATAAAATATATTTTGGCTTCCCTGCTAACACACTACCTACTGTGGCTGTGTTAAAGAAGGGAAAACAGGTGATTTTAGTATTAGTGCATCTTTCATTTTGGAGTACAAGCCTCCGGTTGCATTTTACACCAAGCAGAAATACTATATTCCAGCAAGATGGAAAAATATTGACAAATTTACAAATTAATTTACAAATGAAGCTTTGCATGCAGAGTGGAGCTTATGGGACACTTTCCGCAGTGGCCATTGTCCAACCTGTCTAGAAAAAAGGAAGGGCTGCATAATCCCAGGTAATTAGGCTCTTTGTGGCATCCAATTAGAAATTGCAGCACTGAAGGACTGTACAGGTTCTCTGAATCGTCCTGCAGTTTTGTTACTTCCATCCTGCTTTTACTTTACTTGAAACATGCCATATTCACCTAGTCTGGAAACATGCACAGTAAAGAGCAGTCTTACATCTGGGCTACGTCTTCTGCAACCCTGTAGCGCCCCAGTCCTCCCCAGCACCTCAGCTGCCAGGTCTCCAGTGCTGTGAGTTTATTTCGTAAGAAATTGCCCATGTGTGAGTTACCTTGGCAGTTAGTTTTAGGTCAGGACCTCAGAACTGTAGCATCCCTAGAAATGCAGCTCCCACAATTTCACGGGTGTGTTCAGAACTGTTCGAAATCTAAAGCTTTCTTTGCCAACTGCCTCCAGGACCCCGACTGCCAGTGTCACAGCAGACTGCACCCAGCCTAGGGTCTTCCTCTGGGGAGTTTACACTTTGCCTCTGCTTGTTGTGCTTGTCCATAACAGGTGGGTATGTGGGAGGGTTGTGCTGGGTTGAATTAGGAGCATTGTATTACCACTACATACTTCCCCACTCTAGGCCCTGACTAAGACATAGTGCCCAAGAAGAAGTGAATATGTCTATTGACCGATTGTAAAGGTGAGAGAGGATCTCCAAAGCCCATTGTCACTGCTGCCATCTGAAAGACAGTAAAGACAGAGTTCAGTCTGTTGGAGCTGAGCATACTACGGCTGTTTGTAAAAACTCAAGCAGAGCGGCGGCACAGGGAACCTGCGAGAGAGGCCTCTCCTTCCTTGCCCCTCACTGCCTGGTCCCAAGGACTGTCCAGCGCTGGGACCTGCAGATTCCAGTCCCACCAGGTCAGGGTGGAGTTGTGCTGCTGCCACTGCCTCAGGAAGCAGGGTCTTCTCCCAGGGGGGACTCAAGGCAATAGTAACCTCTGCAACCACTGTCGTTGATTCACCCCCAGCATTTAAAAAGGAGACCCTCAAACTAGATCAGACACTCAGAAACATGCACAGCCCTGAAAGGCCAGAGCTGCCTGATGTGGCAAGCGCATCCACAGTGATTCCTCAGGACAAAAAATCCAACATCCCAAAGCCATTATTTTGGGCTTCCTAACTTTGAATAGGAGGCAGTGAGATGTGTTCAAGAAACCTCTGAAGGAACGGAGATTTAAATACCAGTTAAGGGGTCTCCCAGTACATAGGCATTCCAGCATTAGCAGGAATTGCCAGCAGAACTCTGAAATTGAGAGAGCACCGGGTGAAGGGGAGGGAAATGGGGCAGCGCTGCCAATAACACGGGAGAGACAGGTACCCTCCCCTCAAGCAGAGGAGATGGCAAAAGGATACTCTTCCCAGTAACCCTACACACCACCTTAAATATATTCAAAAGCGAAACCCACAGCAAATTCTTTGGCTTCTGGCATTTCAAGAAGAATTTGCCAGCCAACAGGAAAGAAACTCTTAAAAAGTTACTCTTTGAATTAATTAAATTTGGGGGGCAATTTGTGCATGCGATTAAAGGCAGTTTCTTCAGTGAGCTGAAGACAGTATATTTCGATTTCACTGTGGAAACACAAGCGCATGTACCCGGCCCCAGGCAGGCCTCAGGGCTGTGCTCTGGTTCTAAGTGCAAAAAGAACTCCACCTTGTTGGGGAGAGTAAGACACAGAAGGAGCATCTCAGAGGGTCTCTCACCTGAAGGTTGGTGAGCTGCTGTTGCTGGTGGGCGATGGTTTGCTTCACCAGCACGCTCTTGATACTCTGCTCCATCGCATACTTCTTTGCCTAGAAAGAAATAGAGACTCTGTAGTCATTGGACAATACCACAGAGCAGGGGTCGATGTTTGATTTTACACCACAGCTCCCCAGAACCACACAACTGGCTGCCAGTGGAACTTTTCGGCGCTCCAGCCCTAAGCTCTAAGGCACTGTACATTAGCCAGCGGCCAACAGCTTACTAACATCTCGGTCTGCACCTCTGAGTTGTGAGCCCTGAAATACAGCACGGCGCTTGAGCAGAGGATTGGATGGACTCAATCTGCAGCAGGCGCAATGTTAGGAAAGCAGCATGCACTAGACACTTCGCATTTCCCCTCATCCGCCCTCTGCCCCTTAGATCCCACCATAGCACCTTACCTGCTGGGATGAGGGCAGGACAGATAGCCTCCTTCAAGTCCTCTCCACTCAGAGAACATCTGGACAAAGAGTTTCTACAAAAGGGAAGGGCCTCCAAATCCCCAAGGCCAGTCTCTTGACTGGGCACTCCCCCTCTTGTTTCTTATCACATCTGGCCTATTCTAGTTTGGAGGACCCACTGCTTTCGCTCACTAAAATGCTCCAGCTCTCCTTCTCTGGTTCCTAGCCTGCAGACACAAGACTGACTTGGCTTTTTCTTTCAGTCTTCTAGAAATTTGACAAAGTCTGAGCTTTACACCCAGTGGTGCTGACATGGAGGCTCTTTGTCAAGGGAAACCTAGTACCCACATATGTGCCTATTCCCAGGGGACAGTACAAACACATTCAGCCAACCCCTCGGGCACCTGCTTTCCATGGCTGTACGTGTTTGGGAGGTGCCAGGGAACGGTAGGCTCTAAACCGTGGATTTGAGACGTGTGCTTCGGAAACCTGGAAACGGACAAGGGGATTTACATCTGTCAGCTACGGAGAAGCCAGAGGAAACGAGGCCGTTTCACACTGTGAGCCAAACAACACACACACAAGCAGCTTCAACATTACGGGAACATTCACACGAAGCCTACCTAGAATAATACTTTACTTGCCTCACCAGAGTACAGAAGACACCTAGCCCACAGCTCCCACATTCCCTGGTTTTGTTTTCTTTCCCCTCTTTTCCCAACTCTGCTCTCCTCTCAGCAAGCCAGGCATCACTCACTCCCATCAGGAAAGTGGGCAGAAGTCAGCAGTAACCTCCCCACCGGCTGTATAAAACACGATTGACAACCAGAAATCAGAGCTGGACTGAAATTTGACCTAGATTAAAACAGGTTGGCTCAAATGGGTTGAAAATACTTGCTACTGGGTCTCTTTACAACAACATGGGAAAGAGCGTAAGGAAAAAACAGAGATACTTGATGATGTGTTCTTGTGTGGACAGAATAAAAGAGCAGCTGGAGCATATCAGAAACCTATTCCTTGTGGAGTACAGACTGCTCCTTGCGGTAGCTTTGTGGCAGCTGGATATTATCTTAGAATTACAACGTGATCTTAAGACGTTATTTACTTATGATTTTTTTTTTAAATTAAAAACACTCTTCCCACCCCAACAGCAAATTCGACATCATGCTCCCCAAAAAGCATCTATAAACTCTAAACCAAAAGAAGAAATTATTGGGCACACATTGGAAAGTGTGAATCCACACACAGTATGGCCACTACCCCATACATATTATTGGTAGGCGAGCTCCCTTTTATAGCATCAGTAACAGATGCTCATTAAAAAAAAACCCCAACAAACAAACAAAAAACCCCAACCAACCAAACAAGAGTGCTAAGAAGCAAATTCACATTGAGTTTACTCACTTTCTGGAGAGCTTCCTGCTGTTCTGGTGTGAGGGGAGGAAGCCCCAGCTTAGATGCCGTGCTTTGTCCATTTTCCATCTTAATGGACTCTGTACCCTGAGAAAATAGAAAATACTTGTGAAAAAAAACTGCTCTTACAGAAGTGACCAATTTCTTCATTCCCAGAAACCCAAAGCACTTAATGTCAGAATGCCACAGTTGGCTAAAAAGTCCTCCCAAACCTATTAGTAATTCATGACAACCTGTTAATATTCTAGCCATTCCCTATGGGAGAGCTATCCCATCAATTGTACAAACCAATGAACATGTGGGATACTTAAAGAGTTCCCTAACCACGACATTTAAAGAAAATTAAAGACTCCCCAGTCTTCACTCAGATCATCTCCATCCCACCTCTCAACAGTTAAACTCTGTCACGTGTACCCATCTATTTTCTCCTTCCATCTCTTCCTATGCTGGTTTTTCACCTTTGGTTTCTCAAGTTCTCTTTTTAAGATCTTCTCTGAAACTTTTCCAAACCTCTGTTCTGTACCAGGTACCGAGTAACAAAACAGCACTGTTCTCATAGTTAGTATGAGACGCACACTACCTGCCCATGCAGATTCCCAAACCCGACACCAGAATAGGTCTAGAAAGAAGCTTCTGGGCCACTGAACTGACTTTTCATGGTTTCAGATACACGTGTAGCTAACAAATGTCAGCCTTCTTTGTGTCTTAGATATTCTACCGACTTCTCTACCTCAAGCTCAAGTTTTACACTGAAGCCCATTCCTGTGTAACAACTGGTCAATTATTCCTGCCATGTTAAGCAACAGCAGGTTACCCTAAGGTATACCCATCGACCTGGTTTTAGGTTAAAATGATTCAGCAGCTTATGTCTTTCTGGTAAGCATCCACTAACGTGTATGCTCAGGGTATTATACTTTGGTATCCCAAAGGTGCCATCACATGATTTTCAGTCAAAATAGGGTTCATCATTAAAAACCTATTAACGAATGTCTCAGTTCTTCAGTGGAAAAAAAGATTAAATTTATATGTAAGCACTCTAACAAGCACAGTATAGAAAAAAAACGAACAGACCCATTCAGATGGCAAACCAAAACCAACTCTCCTGGCATAGGAACAAAACTGTCACTTGGAAAAGATATAATATCAAAGTAATTGGCATTTTAGCAGAAGTAACAGCGAGTATTTCCCACTAATTCGGTTCCCATTTATTCAGAACAACCACTTGCTCATGACACTTGTGGCACTAGCTAACGACTTACATATTTCCTATGAGCACAAATGTCCCTGAAAGACCACTGATCTCCTCCTCCAGAAAAAAAATAAACTTACAGGTACATCAAGGTCTTACGAACAGAATACCAAAATACTGAAGAGCAAAAAGCTATTTTTTGGCTATGTCTGAAAGCCATGGCTTTCAGAAGCAGATGATCCTGCATCCTGGCTGCATACGAATCGCATGTTTCATCGCATCCTCTTTATCCTACCACAAGGCAGAAGGGACCACACACTGACAAAGAGACGAGCTGCTGCAACAACTCCCAACAAGACGTAACAGAACTGCCAGAAGCCCTTGGTGACAGCAGAGCGATTCAGGTAGCAGTAGACCCCCAGTTCTAGCAAGAGCCATACGCTGCCCATCTGATTGCTCAAGAGCACCAGCCCGGAGCCTACGCCGTGACGACTGCTATAATACTCAGTAGGCACAGACCAACCACCCATCTCTTTCAGAATCACAAGTTCCCCAGCAGTCCAGTTTTTCATTTATGGTATTTTCACATTTTTTTCTATATATTGATATGTACAATGTTCTGTTTGTGATGGCGAGGGAAAAGTGCAAAATAGTTAAGACACTTTAACCATGTGAATTCTTTCCACAGTAAACGACAAATACCACCTAAGTGCAAGTGAAGCTCAAGCACATTCACATGGTATTCTCAATTTAGGGTATTAATTTAGATTTTAAGAATTACTATGGAATTAACAGAAATTGCCAAGTTCAGGAAGTAAACAGCAGCAGAGAGGAGAAAAGCAGCAGCTCCTCGGAAGGCACCTTGGCCCAGGCCCAAGGTAACGATCCTCAAGTCCTCCCACTAAAAAGGAGCGGGACGCAGAACACAAGAGCCTCAAAACTCCAGGCCTCCTAAGCGTCTCTCTGTCTACAGTAACTGCTGGTTCCAGCTGTGAGAAGAGAAGCTCCAACGCCACAGCCCTGCCGTATCGAGATCATTAAGTACCTATGGAGGGCTGCAATCCCCAGCTGTCCCACTTGCCCTTGCTGCCCATAATGCTGGACGGTGACGTTATGGAGTCCCGCACACAGACCTCCCCAGCTGACACCCTCCAAGCTGTGACAGAGGGACTGCACCAACTTCTCCCTCGAGGCACGGCTGCCACGAATCCTTTCCCGCAACTGATCGGGGGGGAACTGACACTAAATGCTGCTTAGTCAGCTTGTTAACCAAATTTCTTATTCTACTTACTGTGTATAAAGTGGGGTCACATTCTGTTTAAGCAGATAAACTTTAATTAGCGCATGCAGGAACAGGTGATTTCACAACCTGTCACAGTGCACACATAATGAGTTTATTTTCCCCACCATACACACATTACTTCATATGTTCTAACATATTAAATGCAACATTTACCATCACGTTGCCCAGTCATTCTTTATCTTGAGATCCTCTGGCAATTCATTTACCTAAAAGACAGTGACTGTTGAACTAGCAACTTCTCATGAGGCAACTCTGTTCATTTTCCCAACACGATGCTGTGCATTTCTCGCGAGGACGTAGAGCAGGACTGGTCTGACTCACACTCTGCACCATAGGGGAACTCCATCCCGAGTCCATGAAGCAGAGGAAGAAGCGAGTGTGACCACAGCATGATGGTGCCATTGCTGGAACCATCCATTTCACAACCTCACCACCTTCACGGCTTAAGGCAGCAGGATCTGGACTTGCCTTTGTTGTTCATGTAAGTTCTGCCTGTATCATCCATCAACAGAACTAATCTCTTCTCTCAACTCAATTGTCAACCACTTAAAATACCAGAATGGACAAATACCATAGTAGACACATAGCAGATTGAATAGACCCGTGTCTGCGAACACTACATATAGTTTCAGTATAACAACTAGCATGGGAAAAACTTCAGTTAATAGTAGGAAACAAGACATTCTTTAAGTACTCCCTTCACCAGCTGCAAAGTTCCTCCCACATTAGCCCACTTGTCTCAGCGTGCTGGGGACCGCAGCCTGCGTGCTGCCTCCTACCGGGCTGCGCCGCTTCCCTTGCTCTTTGTCAGACCATTGCGGGCGAGGAGTGGAGCTCACCTACCTGGAGAGCAAAGCAAGCCGCAGGATGAGCCCGCCGATGTTCAGAGATATGGCCTAGATCATTCCTACTCCACTACAATTACAGCAACAATTGAGACCTCTGGTTTTGTGCATTCAGCCTCAAGTTCACCGTAAGGGTTTTGGGAGCATTTTCTAGGATCAATGAACACGAATAGATGCAAAATAAACCCTTCTAACATAAAAATGTATTCTACAAGTAGCTGAATACAATGCTCTACAGCTGCAGTTCCTTCACTGGTCCCTTCAGATGGAAGTTCATAGCTACACTGAATAGCACACAAGGGCCTAAGGGGAATAAAAGCACAACAAAAGATAGACGACACTTGAATAAGAACAGAGGGAGATGGAACCATTTACAGGCTGCAAATTGGGACACTCAAGTGCACACACCTGATCAAAAGATACTATTGCACAGTCCACATGCAGACCGAAAACAAGTACCAAAGCAATATAGTAATGGGGATCTGTTCCGTACAGGAAGGCTACATCATCCCCAAGATTAATTTTGATTACGAACATTAAAAAAAAAAAAAAAAATCATTCTTATTCTTAATGAACTGGCTAAAAAAATGTTTTCCACCAGGCCCTCCTGGCTCCCCTTCCCATTTGTTTACATCTTACATATATGCTATCCTACAGGCAATTCCAGAGAATTCCTTACTTTTCTGCAGACAATTTAAGAAGCCTACACCTTTTTCTATTGCTATTTCTATTTCCTCTCAGCTTTTAAAAATTTAATTATCTCAGTTTAGGAGCTATGAGATTTGGGAGAAGAAAAACATAGTGGAACGGCTATCAAATGTAACCATTCACAATAAAAAAAGAGTTACTCCATTGATTATAATTAGTTATGATTCTTTAAAAATAAAGACTATTACAGATCTACGCTTAATAGAATTTAGACATTTGAGCTCATTAAATGGCACAGCTTCTGAAAACTGGCTTATAACACCCAATCTCCAGCATGGAGGATGTAATCAAAACTAAGGATGATGAAGTGATCTACAAGTGACAAGGAGCATCCAAGAAGCCAGATCCAGGCACGACTGGAGCTGATTCCAAGCTCTTTGCCACCACGCACCCCTCTGGAAAGAAACCAAAGCTACTACATGACTTCACTGATCAAAAACGTATCACCAGCTACCCTTTTAACAGAGAGTTTCTTCAAGGTAGACTACCACCCTCTGTTACTGCAGTCTATATGAAAAGCAGCAGATTGTGTAAAATAATCCCAGTCTCCCACCATTCACAGGGAAATGACCATTGCTTCCCTCTTTCCTGGCACCTCAGAGTAATGCCACTACCAAGAAAAGGCTCAGCACAATTACTTTAGTCTGCTGGGCAGCAATGTAACAGTACCTGGTGAAAAGCAGTTGGTGCTTTCTGCTAAGGCCGTCCACCTTGAACACTGCCTTATTTAAATGCACTGTAACAGTTAGGACGGAACAAGAAAAATGGGAGAGAAGTTGACAACAGAAGCAGGAGAATAGGAGCTTCTTTTAAAAGAGAAATAAATAGAAACTGTATACCTGGTGCTATGAACATTGCTTCTGAGCGTTGCTTGGCCCTTTAAGGTGGTTTGAACTCCAAGAGTTCAGGCACATTCGTTGGAAATTTATTACATGGCTGAGAATTTCTCTGAAGTATAAACACACACAAGAGAAAGAAAAACACAGAATCTTGTTTATTTTAGGAACCATAACAAGCAAACAACATGAAGATTCAATAAGACAGAGGTGGAAAAAGGACTGGTGAAGTACCTGGCCAGTATACTCAGTTTAATCCCTGCTCTACCACCTGCATCAGTGCTTGGGAACCTGTGTGGCTCTCAATGTTTTCATGCTACAAGACCCCACACCAGTAGCGAAGCTGGAAGAAGCATCACCTGAGTGCTGGTCAAAGGCAGTGTTTTTACTTGCACAATAGGTTATTTTTCAGAAAAGGTCCTTCTTTGGGTACTGTATACTTGAAGTATATACAATATGTTGAAGTATTTTGCCACCATTTACTATCTAAATCTTTGTGGATTCAGCTGTAAGCTCTGTAACTCTGCAAGCCTTTATGTGCACAATGACCATTTACTATTCTTGAACTTCTTTAGCAACTACTCCTTTCCGCTCCCCATTGAATACTTATTTTCAAATGGGGAGGAACGGCAGCACCAGTGAGTTATTTCCTCTGTTACTGTAAGCACGTGCAACTAATGTACTGCCAAAATCCGCAGCATGGGGCATGTCCACATTTTTTCCACCATCCTACCAGATGTGTTCCATAAAGAATGGGCAGGGATTAAAACTTTTCAAAATGTGTCATTTTCCTAGCATCACAGGACCAAACTGTTTACATGACTCTGTATTTGGCCAGCAACATCTCTTCTATTTAAATGAGCAAGGAGATTCTATGATGAATTTCACTATTGCTGTCCAGTAGCATAGCACAGTTTTTCCAGAGCACCAAATCCTATGCAAATCCAACATCTGAAAACACGATGAGTCTTAAATACAGGTACACAAGTGATCTATCTACTCTTGAAACAATTCCTTGTGAGGCCTTTTCACTGCATTTCATAGAACTCCTCTCCACTGGATCAGTACCGAGAAATTAAAAAATCTTCTAGATGTTACTTTTACATGCAGCATGCTCTGCGTTACCACTTATCTGTCATGGAACCCAGAAATCACCTGCATCTCAACTTTCAGCTTTTTAAGGAAGAAAACTACTGTTCCTGACAAGGTACAATACAGTGCTAAAATAAATCAATACGCACACGATCCTCTTTCTCTTGATCACAAACAGTAAAGTAAGACACAAGGGAAGACACACCTTCCCCCAAAAGGGGTCACCACTGTCCCTGTCCATCAGCTCACTGTCCTAGTGACAAATCCTTCAGCTACCCCTTCTCCATTTAATGCAGCTACAGACTACACAGCAAGCGCAGCAAAAGCTTGCATGTGATTTCAATGTCCATGCTGCGTTCCTCTGAATCACCACTTGCTCTTAGCAGAAGATAGCTCTCTTGGCATTGTCAGGCTCCAAAATGACTTCTGCCAATGTCAAGGGCAACGGAGCTGCTGAGGGGTCTGGAGCACAAGTCTGAAAAAGGAGCAACTGAGGGAGCTGGGGGTGTTCAGCCTGGAGAAAAGGGGGCTGAGGGGAGACCTTCTCGCTCTCTGCAACTCCCTGAAAGGAGGGGGCAGCCAGGGGGGGTCGGGCTCTTCTCCCAAGGAACAGGCCATAGGACAAGAGGAAACGGCCTCAAGTTGCACCAGGACAGGTTTAGGATGGATATTGGGGAAAACTGCTCCACCGAAAGGGTTATCAAGCATTGGAAGAAGCTCCCAGGGAAGTGGTTGAGGCACCATCCCTGGAGGGATTGAAACACTGGGCAGACGCAGTGCTGAGGGACGTGGGTTATGCTGGTTTTTGTCAGCGTTAGGGCTAGATCTGAAAGGTCCCCTCCAACCTACACAATTCTATGATCCTAATTTTAGTTGATAAGACTTGCTGTCACTGAAGTCACCAACAGAGAGCATGCATCCCTCCTGCAGGAAAGGACAAATTATTTAACTGAGACGTGATTTTAAGAATGCAAAAAGGAAGACAAGCAAGCAATCACACATGAGTATATTATGGGATGGCAAAAAGGGTTAATAATATTACTGAATACACAGAAATAACACTGTAGTGTTTTTATCTTTATAAATGAACTGGTGAGACAAATAAGAGACATACTGTATCAATTTTGGGTACATTTATATTTTAAAGAATGTCACTAGTCTGGAAAGAGCGTCAAAAACCACAGAGGTAATGCAAAAAAATTCACAAGACCAAGAAATCAGGTGAATACCAAAACACAAAGCACTGCACTTCATTCTGACGTACTGTCCCTGAGTGTGAGGAGGTCACCAGGCACTAAGGGAGCATTTACAATGGAAATACATCAAGGACCAGTGCCTAAAGCTGTGACATACAACACTTTCACAGTACTGATATCAAAAGCAGTGGCACCAAATGCCTCAAGACTACTTAATTGGTTTAAAAATATAAGTTTCTTTAACAAGACATTAATGATTTAATCTGTTATAACAGGTGATTCAATTTCTAACACTAAAAGGTACCAATCAAGTAACTAAGAAATTTCATCAGAATTACATTAATAATTAACTATACTTTTATAAGAATTTTTTTGTTGTTTCCCGCCACTCTGTCAGCACAAGCAGCATACATAAATACTCCCCTACATGTTACAAACCTATCTTGCTTGTGGCAGTAGGACAGAAACTATGAACTATTTCAAACATGCAAAAGAGTTGGGTTTTTTTAAGAACTACTTCAGATCAAAAGAAAAGAAGAAATACATGCAGTCTTGAAGTAACTAGTACTGGTCCTCATAAGCTTCATGGGGAACTTAATTACTCCAGGCTAAGAAAATTTATCCCATACATACCATAGTTGAATTTTAGATCTCAAATGCAGATAATGCAACTACTTCCTGTAACACACAACTTTACAGTCAAAATTAAGAATGGTTAGTTTCACTTTTACAGTTAAAAGTATTTGAGGAGGACCTATTGCTACTAACATCTTTGTTGTAGCTGCTTATTGCCTTCCTGCTGAACAATGCACGTGTGCATTGCTGACGGTCTTCAGAAAGCCTCCAAATTCACATACAGTTCAGAAGCTGCAAATTTAAGGTAAGTACTGGAAATATCTGTGCAGGACTGCCTTGCAGTGATTGGGATTGCTCCCAATACAGCAGGCTTACTACAGAAAAAAAGCCTGCAGATGTTCAATAAACTACTTTTGTTGCTTGCAGACTACATGTTCCTCATACCAGAGGCAGCAGCAAGAGCAATCTAACAATGCAAAGGCGAAGAAATTTCAGTAATGTTGCGGGAAGGAAACAAAGCTGAAGCTTAACTCTCCTGCAGTCAAATATTTTCCCAGACACACTTTAGTTTTTCTTAACGCTTCCCTCAGCAATTAAATTCAATGTCTGCTAGGTTTGTCCTAGAAATACAATACCACTTTAACTTGATTCCCACAGTTACTGATGTGAACCCGACAAAATACTTATTTGTTGGGAAGACAGATTTTGCACCAGGAGTAGCATATGGCAGTCCTTTCCTTAACTACGAGGGACGCAGAAGGGTACTTCCTCTGCTCTGTGAATCAACCCACATACTCCCACTGACAACTGGGCACTCCTGAGGGAGTGACTGTAAATTAAAAACAAAAAAAATACCCCATGAAATGAAACAAAACAAAGAAAAAGACCCCTTGGAATTACAGAATTTGTGTGTGTCCGGGCACACACGCAGACCATGTGACGAGCGGAAAAAACCTGTTATGGCTCTGACATCAGGAGGAAGAGAGCTGGCCGTAGGGCAACTCTGCCTGTATCGCGAGCTGAGGGCACGGCCTGTGGTAACAGCTTCAAAGGCCAGTGAGGAGAAAAAACATGCAGATGAAAAGAACAGATATGGCCAGTAGAGCTAATCCAGGACAGCAATGCGGTGTTCCACAACAGTAATATTCTGGGTAACAAAACACAGGAGTACAGATCTGTTATTGTAATCGATAGCATTTGGCACCAGGCAAAATTAGAGTTGCAAAATTACTTTAGTATAAAGCCTAATTCTACCTAAAATTCAAAGGAGAAAAAGGGATGCTTTTTCTCAGTAGTGGGAGGCCTAGAAAGAGAATAGGCTAGGTAAAGAAGTGATGATTCCCATCTCATGCTCATCAAACTGCATGGCATTCATTTAAGATGCATTCGATAAATGTTTACTGATGGGCTTAATGCAAGGTACGCTACACTTGAAAAGCATCAACCATTTGGGAACTTTGAGTTATAATTCATAAGAGCCAACTCAGTCTCCTTACAAGATGCACTCCTTTTGACAAACAAAAGCCCTCTGCGTTCTATTCTAATTATTTTTCCCATTTAACAGTACAACAGCAGAGCCCGTACTGCAAATTGACTTCCAGAAAGTTACCTGAAAGCAAAATCTACATCTACCAAATTCCAGAACTGGGTTCCTCTTAGTTGAGGTTACTTTGTCCTTAATTCTCAAGCTTTTCTAGCCAGCCTTCGTGACTTAAATTGGCCCAGAACAAAGTAAATGCTGCAGCTGTTCTGATTCGACAGCAGAAGTGCTGGACTTTCTTTAGGCCAACTTCCTGGTTACATCCTAGAGCAGCCCATTTTCTTTCCAGCATGGAAAGTAGATTTAAAACACATAGGGGCACTTATTTGAACCTGAAAAAAAAAAGAAGCCAGGGATCATGCAAAAAGTGCTTGCAGAGACATCTGAATTGGGTCTTCATTTCAAGGACCACGAACACTACGACCACATGTCAGTTTTTCAAGCACATAGTGGCAAAAAAATGCTGATGAACTAACACATGATATTGGATGGTCAGATTCACGTTATTTCCAGCAAGAGGAGAACTAAACTCACATAAATAACACCCAGTTTATGAAAGATCTTACTTGAAAAAAAAAAAGATTTTAACTCATTGTGTGAAGCTGGCAAGAACGAAAGCTCTATTTAAGATGTTTAACAGCCCTGAAGTTTAAAATAAACACCTTCCAGTCATACTACAAAAGCTCATACTGAAGAAAAACATTCAATACTCAGTCAAACTGGAAGGCTGTTTCTTACGCTACGTCATTTGAGCACGAAGATACCACCTCGTCTGGGAGAAAGCAAAATGAAAAAAAGCTACTTCCTTCCATCTCAAGGCTTGTATTCTAACATCATCTTTCGTCTAACCAACCCTTTAAATTTTCTTTGTTCCTGATACCTACTGCCTCTTGTCAAAACATTCTGGAAGTGACAGATGTACCAACAGAGACACAACTGACACTGGCTATTCTGAATTCTTCTGTAGCCAAACACTGCTGAATAACATCAGCATATTCAAAATATGCATATTGTTCCTCACCTCCCTTATCTGCCACGGTACTTATGTACTTCCTTCAGTCATAGGACTGCTGCTGACAATTTCTTGTGCACATCTACAGGCCATTGCTACCTCCTAGCTCCTGCTCATACAGCCACCCACCAGCCCTGCAAATAAATTTTAAGTTCCTGGGGCCTATACGATTCTTGCTCCTACCCCCAAGAATAATCACAGGTTCATTAAGACTTGTGTGGACTCAATGTGCTGCTTCATCTGTAACAGAAGTATAACTCTGAATGCAAACATGATTTTTAACCTGATAGTGTAAGCTAACAGGTTTAAGCTTGAATGCTTGGTGTTTGAAGTCAATCAAACAAAAATAATCAAACTCCTCACATTTACCGTATTCTGCTCAGCTCTTAATGCTCAATTCAAGTGGCAAATGTGTAGAAAAGTAACACAATAGTTTCTTTTACAGTGTTGATTAAATTTGTTTATAATAGCTGATATACATAGATAAATAGAAACTCTGAAGCAAGGTCTTTATTTTTCTGTTTATGTTGTAAGGCCCTGATAATTTACTGTAAACAGACTTGCAGCTCTGACAGGCTTCTGTCTGACTAGCCACCGCATCAGTTCACCTCCATGCAGCAAAACCGTGCAGTGGCTGGGAGTTATGAAGTTAACTAATTATTTTTGAAATGTATTCATTGTCATTTTAAAATACACATATATCGAACTACACAATGACACCAAACCAACTGGCTGAAGCAGTGTTCTGTGAAACAAAGGACGGTCACTACCTTAGCTTTGAGGAAAAACAAAATCCTAGGTCCTCACACACCCTAAGCAATATAGCATTCCTTTGCTTTCGATCATCTTTGGAATTATATTCAACCTCACACGTTCATGACTTTACCACTCACTCCCAGAGTTAACCTGGCAAACCTCCTAACCTAACAAAGTCCTAATAACGCAAAGATGAGATGGGGAAACAAAGTGAGTCATTCGTATTTGTTCCTGATTATGAGCACCAGTATTTGGGAACTCAAAAAAGGAATACTGTGAACTACAACTCCTTCAAGGTTTGAAGGTAGACCCTTAAAGAAAAACAGAGCAGCTTTAGAATTAAATCTAGTCATGAAAGAAAGCCAGTATTTTCCATGGAAACAATATGGGGGAGGAAGGAGAAGAAAAACAGAAAATAGAAAAACATTAAGAAATATCCTGCTGTGTCACACCAATGGTCTATCCAGCCCAGTACTCCATGAGCATCTGATGATGTCTGGAAGGAGCACATGAGCCTGGCCACCCGCTTTGTAGTTCCCCAGCATCCACAATTACACTACAAGCTACCTTCCCCGGAAGCTTGACACCTAACGGGTTTTGTATTTCCATTTTACACAATTCCACAGTTAGCCAAAAATAAAAACGAGGAGTCCAAGGAAAGCTGAACAGCGCCCTTGTGAAGGACTTCAATTTCTTCTATTTAAGGGTAAGTCACAAAGAAAACAAGCCTCTGAAATGAGAGTGTTCCTTCACTTTCTTACAACATTAGCAGTCCACTCAGGAAAGCTCTAAAGAACGTTCCCGAAAACACAAAGAACTCTTATAAAAATCAATACAGTTGGGGTCCTTTCTTAAAATAAAGGAAGCAACAGGAAATATAAAAATAACCACCGCTCGCTGGGCACCAAACCCGTTTGTCAGGAAAGGTGATCAGCAGCTCACTTTCTAACCTCAGGCTAGAAGGCCCTGGGAGAAAGGTCTCTGCTAAACACCTTTTTAAAAAACCCCTAGCGCCTAGCCAGATCTTTCAAACAGGTGAATTTCTGAAACCAAGGAAGCCCAAACGAAGTATCGCGCGGGTACCGCAGTGAAACCCTTTTGCTAAGCCCAGAACGGGCACAGAGCACCGGCCGGGCACCGGGGGAGCGCACAGCGATGGCGGCTCAGCGCGACGGGAAGCCCCATCCGCTGCACCAGCGGGGCCCTCCCCGAGGGCGGCCGGGGAAGGACAGCCGCCTCCCCCCTCACCGGCCAGCCCGGGAAGGGGCCGGCACAGGCGGAAAGGCCGACCCCAGCCGGCGGAGGGCCCGCAGCCGCGCCGCGGCAGCCGCCCCGGCCCCCACCGCGCAGGCCCCGACCGGCGGCCCGGCCCAGCGGGGCCCGCCGCGCACGACGCCCCGCGGCCGAGGCGAGCCGCCCCCCGCCTGCGGGCCGGCCGGCACTGCGCAGAGCGGGGCCGGCCCGAGCCCGCCACCCCAGCTCGCCCGCGGGAGGGCGGCGGCCGCGCCGCTCACCAGGGAGATGGTCGTTGTCGCCGCCATCTTGTCCACCCCGTCGGCTGTCCGCGCGGGATTCTCGCAAGAGTTCCCCCTTCCGCGCGCGCCGCAGAGCTCTCGCGAGAGTCCTGCTGCGGGAGAGGGGAAATGTCTCGCGAGAAGTGGGGAGAGTCATGTGAGCGGGCGGCGTGATGGCGGCCGCTCCATGAGGGTCCCAGCTCGACTGGGCGGGCCCGGCCTGTCCGGGGCCTGGCACGGGGCGGAGTGCGGTTCCGGAACAAGGCCCAGCAGGACCCGCCCTTACCTAGGCAGCGGCCCGGCTCTGAGGGACGGGAACTCTGAGCTCCGTTGGCACCAGGGCCCCGCGGTCTCCGGGCCCCGCTGCAGAGGAGGTGGGGGACTCAGGGAAAAACTAAGGGAAAACTACGAGAAGTTTACAGATTCTGAAAGCCTGCCTCACCAAAAAAAGTTTATAAAGTTCAGGCCAATAAAGCTTAACAAAAAGCAGTTGAAAGATGACTTAAGATCTAATTACCATTGTGATGAGAAAGTCTTGCATTGCAAAAGTGCTTTTCATCTAGGAGTGAACAAGATAAGGTAAAGGTACAATATCTGTATTGGAACATCAAACTGTATGTCTGCCTTATTTCTAGCCTAAATTTAAGTCACATCAGTTTACCACTGGAAAACATTCAGACGCAGTGCGTTCCTACGTTACACAATCTTTAAGACATGATACTCTACTAAAAGGTGTGCATACCACAGCTAATATACGGGCAGGAATTGCAATCCTTATTAGCAGATTGGACTTGACCATCAGTGTTTGAGGATGCTTTCCTGCAGGAGAGGACTCCAAGGAGTTGTGTCTGACTGTCAAGTGTGAGGGCAGCATTTCCATCCTTGTGCTGGTGCTGGTTTTGTGATGAAGGATGAGTGTCCTGCGGACACCGAGCTGACCATGAGCCAGCAACGCGGCAAGGAAGGTCAACGGCATCCTGGGCTGTACAAGGGAAGACCTGTCCAGCTGCTGGAGGGACTGACCCTTCCTCTGCTCTCCACTGGTGAGGCCACACCTGGAGCACTGGACCCAATGGTGGGCTTCCCAGGACGCGACAGACACGGGCAGACTGGAGCGAGTCCAGTGAAGAGCCACCAAGATGCTGAAGGCACTGGAGCATCTGTGATAGAGTCACCAAATGGTTTGGGTGGGAAGGGACCTTAAAGACCATCTAGTCCACCCCTCTGCCCTGGGCAGGGACACCTCCCACCAGACCACGTTGCTCAAAGCCCCATCCAACCTGGCCTTGAACCCCTCCAGGGATGGGGCAGCCACAGCTGCTCTGTCAAAGGCAAGGCTGAGAGAGCTGGGGCTGTTCAGCTGGGAGGAGAGAAGGTTCGGGAGGATCTCATCAGTGGGTGGAAATGTCTGGTGAGGGGGTAAGGAAGGTGGAGCCAGGCTCTCATCAGTGGTGCCCAGTGACAAGAGGCAATGGGCATAAACTGAAAACTGAGAAATTCCATTTGAATGTAGGAAAGCACTTTTTTTCTGCAAGAGCAGTTGAACATGGGAACAGGTTGTGCCCAGAGAGACCCCATCTGTGGAGATACTGAAACCTGACTAGACACAGTCCTGGGCAACCCGCTTTAGCTGATGCTACTTGAGCAGGGGGTCAGACTAGATGGTCACAGAGGCTGGAAGGCACCTCTTGAGATCTCAAGTGGTACCATCCAACCTCAGCTGTTCTGGGATTCCATGAGAGCAACCTGTCCTGTCCTGGAAACACCCTGCAGAAGCTGGTTAATGATCTTGTCATTGCCGAATGCAGCACACCCAGTGGCAGGGAAATCCGTTAGACAAACTGAGCTGTGGCAATGTTAAATCAAGCCATGAATTTAGGCAGGTGGAACATGTTAAAGAGCTAACTAACTCATCAGGGAAATGAAGCAGTTGGTATATGAAGGAATTTCTCAGTTTGCAGAGGCAAGTACAAACTTGTTGAGGAGAAAGCGTGATTTCTGAATGAAGCAGCTGTCGGATGTTTCATAGAATTGTCTAGGTTGCAAGGGGCCTTTCAGATTGAGTCCAACCATCAACCTAACACTGACAAACCCACCACTACCCCATGTCCCTCAGCACCACGTCTGCCCGGCTTTTCAATCCCACCAGGGATGGCGACTCCCCCACTGCCCTGGGCAGCCTCTTCCAATGCTTGATAACCCTTTCCATGTAAAAATTTTTCCTAAGATCCATCCAAAAACCTGCCCTGGTGCAACTTGAGGCCATTTCCTCTTGTCCCGTGGCCTGTTCCTTGGGAGAAGAGCCTGACCCCCCCTGGCTGCCCCCTCCTTTCAGGGAGCTGCAGAGAGCGAGAAGGTCTCCCCTCGGCCCCCTTTTCTCCAGGCTGAACACCCCCAGCTCCCTCAGCCGCTCCTCATCAGACTTGTGCTCCACTGAATTCCCTCTCTACCCAATTTGCCTGACTTTGTGGATAAGTCTGTTGAACTCAGGGAAGCTATTTCACATCTTCGTAGTTTAAGAGTGACTAAGAAATTACTGAGTGGTTTGCTGAGCGGCGTGCTCTGATGAGACGAACTGCTTTCAGTGGCTTTATTGATTTGTCAGTTTGTAAAGTTGGCACAGCAGAGCACAACTGGGAAATACATCGCAAGTCGGCAGCTCAGCATAGCATCCTAGCACGGCAAACCAAGCCCAGCGCGATACAGTTGGTGCGACACGGCAAAGCGCGGGCAGCGTAAGGCAGGGAGAGCCACAGGCAGGAGGACCCGGCAGAGCGCAGAGCACCGGCACAGCGCAGCACGGTACAGCTGGTTCCACACAGCACAATGTGAACAGCACGGAGCAGCACGGCAAGGCTTTTGTGACACAAATAACTCCTATTTGCACTTTTCACCCACTGAACCTGACGTGCGCAGCAGCTAAGATGATTGCCCCTTTCTCCAGGCTAATGACTGAAGTTCCAAACACTAAAGGAGAAACAGGGAAGGAAGAGGCATCAGGGGTTTTCCCCTTAAGATGGCATGAGATTTTGGAAGGCTGTAAGACAAAGTGGGGAATGACGAGGGTTCTGTTGAGCACCAGTGAGGTTTTGGCTGATCCACATGTTTGGATCCAGCTGGTGGGTTTGGATTTCTGGAATTTCCTCTCATGCCATATCAAGTCCCGCTCACGAAGTCCTCTCTTCAGCTTACACCAAGATGTGCGATTCTAATTACAAGGCATCACAGTGTTTCATCTGTGCTGGGGAAACCTTAACGAAACAGGAGAAACTGGGTATAAAGAACGGAATGTGGCAGATCGGAAACTGTGCCAGAGCTTTCCAAGCCCGCTCCTTTCCTCTCTTCTGCAGGTATTACCAACTCTGGGCAAAGAGGAAAAAAATAGCTTTGGGACCTGCAGTGAAAAAAGCTTATTATTCCCAGAGGTAAATTTATCAGTTTGGGGGATTCTTGCAGCGGCTTTGCATCTTCACAAGCACCATCGGGAAGGGGCTGCAGGGGTTGCTCCCCCGCGCCTCACAGCTCCCTTTGGGTGGCTGCTTCAGGAGTGGGGACCGGAACGTGTGCTCCTGCTTGGTCCCGGCTTCTCAAGATGCACATGTAATTTCTTGTGTCTGCTGATTACTCCTCCACTTGCTGTTGCCCTTCCACACCCCAGCTCAGGCACACGCCTCCCATGGGCTGCAAAGGCTCAGTCAGGAGCGAGTGCCCGCTCAGTCCTGATGGAGGAAGTTCGGTCAGGAGCCCCGCGGTTTCTTCTGGTCTGGTGCACTTCCCGTCCCCAGCGGCACAGGGGACCGCTCTGTCCCAGACCGCAGTGAGGTGACTCACAAGGGAGGAGACCGGTATTTGTGGAAGGCATTTTCCAGGAAGTTAGCCAGCTTCTCACAGTCATCCTAAAATAAAATAAGAAAAACACATCAACAGATCGATTTGGCTTGGCTGCCTTGGACATCTCCTTCCTTACACGATTCCATCCCAAGCCACCAATTTCACACCTAAATTCTGATACAGGAAGAGAACAACTCGCAAGAACATCTACTAATAACTATCATATTTACTGAATAATGCCAAATGACCAATCAAGAATGGAGCCTTTTTGTGTCAGGTGCAATATAAAAGCAGAAGAGCACACGGTTCCTTGGAGCTTCCAATCTGAAGGAACTAACAGGTCCAGCTTCTTTTGCTTAGTTTAATTTCAACTTAACTTTAGGTCCAGTGGTCAGTTAATTATTTTCTATGGCCATCTGTTTTATAATATCCTCACTGCACGCAAAAATAAAAATGAATGTCACTTCTTGTTGGTCTGGCAACTGTTTTGTACAGAAATCTCTTTTCTCACACGTTCAGGAGTAGGTGGTTTCTAACATAATTACAGTATTTATTCCTTAAGAAAGAAATTACTGAAATACACAACGATATGTAAAGGATGCAAAACACCCCCACCTTGTACCATGGAGGAGTTTTGGAATTGCCAGAAATAAACTCAAAATTCTCACTCAAATGAAAAATGCAGAATCAGTTGTTTTGTTGTTTCTTCCTTAGAGGCACACCTTTGTCACTACTGCTGCTAAATTACTACTTTTAAGAAAAAACTTGGGATTTTTGAAGGTAAGATTTGTGTGGCATAGGTGGCATCTTTTTTTAGGCCAACCACTATAGTTGGAAATGGAGACGAGCATTTGGATACACAAGTCCTTCAGGTCAGAAACAAGCAGCCCACTTCCAAGCTCAACACAGGCTCAGGACATTTGCTCAGAGTTTAACACAATAAATCAGTTACGCCATCCCTGAGAAAAGGCAGCTGGCACCTGTGGAGCAGAAAAGATGTTAAAGAGGGGAAGACGCATAAAAAGGAGGTTATCTCCTAGGAGAAAGAAAGAGAAAGGTAATTTACAGCCCGTGGAACACGGACCCATGTGAGGTATACTCTACAGCACTAGGTTGCCGCAAATGCCACATATTTTCCAGCGCACAGGAGAAAGCACCCCAGAGTGTCAGTGCCAAGCTGCACAGTCACCATGCTCAGACGAAGAAAGGAAAAAAGTCTAGGTGTACTTTTTTTGCAGGTGTACTCACATAAATTTTTCCCTCAGTGAGGCTGACCCCTTCCTTGGCTAATGTCAGCATCCAGAATGAGGAATTCTCCAAAACTCTGCCTACAGCCCCAGAATTCCTAACTTGTACAAAATAAAAATAAATATATATTTTAATTCCCCCACGTTCCCTTTCCTTGAGGCTATGCTGCTGAGTGGTCTGAACGACTGGGCTGCCTGGAATTCTTTCTTGGGACTGTGCAAACACCTACAGGAGAGCCTGGAAGCTGGACGCTGGGGTCAGCCACCTCTCCAGGCAGAAATCTGCAAAGGGAGTTACGGGCAGCTGCCCAGGCAACATCAGCGTGGGGCAGTTCCTCTGGGAGATGGGAGGTGGCCTCAACCTCCTTCCCTCGGCACTCCTCTGGTCCTCCCATTCAGACACGGCGAGGTTGATATCATTAACCCTGCCATCACAACACGATGGAGGACACAACAACCGTCCCCTCAAAGCAGCAACCTTGGAGTTCAGCATGAGCGAAGTATGGAATAAAAAGACCCAAACAAACACCACAAAAAGGATGCGTTGTCACTCACACAGGGGGAGTGAGCACAGCACAGGGCTGCAGGCTGGCCCCTGTGAGCTGCTGGATGGGGAACAGAGGAGCTCTTGCTCCTCTGAGGCACCACGGGGAGTTGGGGACTGCGCTTGGTAGCACGGTGTGTGCATGGCTGAGCTGAGGAGGCGGCAGGAGGCTTACCTCGTGGATGAATCCGTAATGCACCAGCTCTGTGGCCAAGTCCTTGGAGTTATCGGCTGCAGGGACAAGGAATGGGGAGAACACAAGAGTTCATACATCTCTCAGTTCCTCCTCCCCTGGTGTCCCTATCCCCACCCGCAGCACACCTGCATTATGCTTCGTGATGCTCTAGGGGCACGTGCTGTATACTTTTGGTGGGCTAAGTAATTGCTATGTAAACACTAAGTAATTGCTAAGTAATTCTGGGGCAGACAGAGCAGAGGTGGGCAGTGAGTGGGAGCTGAAGAAGGTTCTGAGCAGGAACGAGCTCCAGTCCCAAATCGCACAAAGCACAATAGTCTGGGCAATGTGTCGCTCTGAGAGGTTTTTTGCTTGTTTTGGCTCAGCATGAAAAGCAGGTGGGCCACTACCTGTAGGCAGCAGGGAGCTGGTGAAGCAGAAACTCCCAAGCATTAATTTCCAAGCTTTATGCTTTAGTTCTGGGTGTAAGGCAGTCAAAGGACTCCAGCTGCATGGCCTCCAGAAGGCTCCTGCATGTTTTAGGAAGGAGCCTGCGGTGATGGACCTACTTTGAGGAGAAGCACCTTTCCCTGGAGCCATGGGGCTCCCTCGGAGGAGACTCCACCTTCTCCTTTGAAAGATATTACGGAGACTGTGCCAGTGTCGGGAATGAGGGAAGAATTCACTAGTGTTGCCCCAAGAACCGCAGGCCACACGTCCCAGGGTGAAATGCTGGCCACTCACTGAACTCCCAAAGTTCACTTCAGCGCACAGGTTACTGCTGCATGCCAGAGGCTAAAAGCTCAGGGTCTGAATGGACAAGAACTGGTACCACACAGACATTTGGGTTTAGCCTGCTCTCCCCGTACAAGGAGGAAAGAAAATCTGTCTGTAAACACAATCTGTGTGTGTCTAAGACAATCTGAGCATAAACCTGACCAGGGCCACCAGGCAATACTTCTGCATTCACGCATGAAAATCTACTTGCAAGTAAACCTACTGGGCAGCAAGTCGTAGCTCAGCTGTCGATGCAATTTGTCCTCCAGGATCAGCAGAAGAGTAAGCTGCAGAGAGAAGAGAGTGCTCTTTACAAACACCAGTTTCTCCGTAAGAGAGAAGGTGCTGACTCTTCCATCAGCACTAGAAACTGCTGGCAGTGGTGAGCAGGGAGGATGTCGGTAGCTGCCGAGATGCTGGATGTCTCTGGCAGGGTAGTTTGCCTGTCTTAGAGGAATGTTTTCTCAACAGTTACAGCCAACCTGCAACTGTTAAACTAGAGAGAAGTATGAGTTAAAAGATGTCCAGACAAAGATGTCAAGGTCTTCCTGTCCTGCAGCCAGAAGGGGCTGGTGGTTTTGTTCTTCTTCAGTCTTCTTTTATTATAAAGGGACAAGAGTAAGTCCTTTGGGTGCTGCAGCAAACTAGCCGAGACCAAACCGAGTCCCAGCCAGACGCCAGGGTCGGGTACAGAGTCTTGCCCCAGTGCCTCATGCAGAATACGAGCTGAATACTTACGTGCCACTGGGTCTTGTCTTCATTCAGCTCCATGTTACATTGCATTTGCACCACCTAGAAGAGGCCAAAATCAACGTCAGCTTGGACACAGTCCCTCTGGCTCCCTCAGGTCTGCTTTACTTCTGCTCTCCGAGCAAGACTCTCAAATTCCTATAGTCCCTGAATTCCAACTGCTGGCCTGACCTTTTCCTTCTTCCCGCATTTCTAGGAATTGTCCGGGTGGAGCGGCTGAGGGTTAATCTAGCCCAATGCACCGTGACCATTCTCAGCTCATTGAGAGGTGGGTAAGGGAGCCCTGCGCAAGGTGAAGTTCTGGGAAACTTTACAACCAGAATGAATTCTCTGCTCCATTTGCCATGGGTAAGCTTCCCCCTAAAGCCCTGCCTAAACTCTCGGTTATGTTTCAATACTGCACTTGTTCATGTCCTTACGGGATGACCAGTCCTTAAATCAGATGGAAGAGCAAAACTGAAATCTTGAATATTATTAAAATGGCACATGGATTTTCTTTTGGAAACCCCGCATTGCATTGTGGAACATTCAAATGCATTAGATAAATATGGCATTTTATTATCAAGTTCCTATGAAGGAACTGGGTCAGCTTCAAGTTCCCATGAGAATGGTTCACACCAGAAGTGGTCTTGTCTCGGCAAAGGACAGCCAGAGGGCGTGCAAGCGGTCAGTCCAAAAGACAGGAAAGCCAGCGAGGAATCACCACCCCTGTTCCATGCGGAGTTTAACTGGGTTTCATTTATATTCCTTATGCTCAGAGGTGAGTTCCATGCTTGTTCCTCCCTCTGACCCAGCACCTCTCTACCACAGCTCCTCCCTAGGACAAACAGCCCTGGGTGTTTAGCGCTCTCTATCAGGAAACTTGCTGTCCTCTGACCTTTGTCATCTCCACGCCATCCATGTCTCCAAGAAGAGCTGAGCAGCGTGACTGTGCGCCCAAGATGGGTGCTCTTGCCTCACGCACCATCTGGCCATGTGCTCCTTTATCGTGCTGAATGACATGGAACTGCACAGCATCTTGCAGACATCATCAAAGATGGGACTGATGACATTTGAGTGCATCATTGCCACCTGCTCCCCACCTCTCTCTGCCTAATGCCCATGATCAAAGAATCATTTAAGTGGGAAGGAACATCAGGAGGTCTCTAGTCCGAGCCCCTGCTCAAAACAAGACAAACAGTGAATTCAGACCAGGCTGTTAAAAGCTTTGCCCAATTGGGTTTTGAGAACCTCCAAGGAGAGCCCATAACCTCTCTTAGCCCCTGGTCCACTGTTTAACCATCCTCACCATGAAAAAATTTTCCTTGGATCCATCCAGCATCCATATTCTGGTGCCTCCCAGAACAGACAAACAGTGCATTGTAGCTACACCGATCTGGGACCTGCAGATTTGTCCAGCTGCAAGTTTTCACAAAATCTGTAGAAACTCAGTGTCTCTGAGATCACCAGTCCTTTGGCAAATTGGGTAAAAACTACTTGGTTGAACACCTTGGTCAGACAGACAATGCACTTGCAGAACGTACTTTGGGGCACTGGGTGAAAAAGGTATTTAAGAAACGTCTAGATTTGGCACTTCAGGGCAAGCTCTAGTGGCAGACATTGTAGGTTGTGGTTTTTTTGGTTGTTTTTTTTTGTGTGTGTGTGTAGTTGGACTCGATGACCTCAAAGGTCCTTTCCAACCATGAAGATTCTATGATTCTATGATATAACAAATGCAGAGAGGGGAAAAGACCTAACTGTGTAGGTTTACATTTACATTTCTCTAATGTATCCGATTGATCACCACAGCACTCTTACTAAAAATAAGCACTGAGCAGTATGAATAAAGCATAAGTTAAGTGCACTGAAAGCTGATTCTCTGGCAGATATGAAGAAACCACTGCAGATGTGCTTTTTGAAGGGAAGCATTTCACAGGATCTCGCAGGAATAAGAATTAGGCTTAGCCCTACATAGTATTTTTAACATTAATTCAATGCAAGTATGAAACTGCATTCATATCTTCCACAGTAACGCAAAGACGGTGCCATAGGTGATTAGTGATTAATGACTAGATGTGTCATTACAGGGAAAGAGCCGCACAGGGAAATACTTGGTACAAAATGGGTTTTTAAGAGAGAGGTGCAGACAGCTCGATGAGTTCTCTGACTGCTCCCAGCGGTGGCTGGCCGTTCAGGAGACAGGAGCTGCTGTAAGAAGGGCCGTGCCCGAGCTATGTCCTGACAATGGTGGCCAACAACTTGCCTCCCCACATGCGTATCAGCAAAGGACAAGTGCCGACTCCGGCCCCTGGGAAGCAGCCAGGGCTCTCAGCCTTTCCTCATCAGAGAGATGCTCCAGTCCCGTCATCATCTTTGTAGCCTCCGCTGGACCCTCTCCAGCCGTTCCCTGTCGTTCTTGAACCAGGGGGCCCAGAACTGGATACAGAACTCCAGCACTCCCTGCCCAGCACCCCTTCCACTGCCCTTGGGGCTCCATAAAGCCACCTGCAATGACCTTCCTGCCTGTGACTTCAGTGTCACATCATGTGGTCTCACCTGTGCAGTGCCAGCCAGAGCAGGGCCTGAGCTCAGCTGCCACCTCAGTGTGACACTGCAGTGTCAGAACCAAACGATGGTGGGATTCCAAACCTACACACCATCAAAAAGGCACAGAACAAGCTGTGCCACAGAGCTGCCTGCAGATGTGGGAGGAGGGAAGGCAGAGGCAGAGAATCGGAGGCAACGGGGCTGCTCCAGGTCTCAGGTGAAATGGACTTCACTATCTCCGTCCAAAGGGACCACTGAAGTCCTGGGGCAGCCAATGCAACGAGGAGAAGAGCTCTCACGTGGGCTGGAGCTCAGTGCGTGGCTACAGGGAGAGGTGTCCCTGCAGCAGGGTGTCAGGAATGGGGACCATCCACGTGCTCCCAGCAGGGAATCCGTCCCCACCTGGATCTGACCTTACCTTCCTGGTCTCCACATCAAAGGGCTCCGGGGTGGGAGTCTTGGCTTTCTGAGGGTCCTCCTGGGGCTGGGAGAGTGCACGTGGGAGGGCGTGGGGTCTGGAAACAGCGAAGTTCATCAGAGGATAAATCCCATTCCTGGTACAGACACAGAGGGAGGACAAACAGCTGAGGCCTGTCCTCTTACAGCCCCAGCAAAGCTCAGCTGAGGAGGACCGTGTCCCAGAGCAGGGATCTGCTGGCAGTGAGGAGGTGGCAGGTCACAGAGCGACCCTTGCCCTGGCACCACAGCCCCGGTCTGCTCGCCCCGGGTGGCACCGCCGAGGGGATCGCACAGGAGTGAGGGCTGCTGTGCAAAGGGGACATCCTGTATGTGCTGCAGCCAACCCAGGCTCCATGCTGCACAGGGAGCTGAGGGCAGAGAGACACAGGGCACCAGAGCTGGGTGGACACATTGCAGGTCAGCCAGCACCACCTTCAACCCACCTGACGTCTTCTAAGAATTTGTCAAGTTCGAGGAAGGAGACCTCTGAGTACCTGGGAGAGAAACAGGACAGGAAGATTACAGGGAGAGGGAGGGTAGAAGAGCACTGCGAAGGACTACTATGCCGTGGCACCAGGACCACCAGCCTGGATGCAAGCCCTGAGCTCACGGCTATGAAATCTCCTCCACTAATCCTCACCTCCACTGTACTCCAGGCCGACCCTCTCTCCGGATCTCTGCCATCACCATGTTCAGGTCCAGTTCCTTTATCTTCTCCTCCACCACGTTCTCTGGCATCAGATCTAGGGCAAAGGCAGAAAGGGGCTGTCAGCTGGGACAGACCCCAGGGAAGGTCTGCGAGTCACCACCTTTCTCCCCAGGCTTCTCCATGTGCCCAGCTCTGCTGGGGCAGCAATACAAGCTCAAACAGGGCAGGGCGCTCTCACGGCTACTCACACTGGTTGTTGATAAAGCAGTGCGCTGCCAGCAACTTGAGCGAATGGACCTCAAAGAGCACGCGGTGGAAGAGCAGGTTATTGGCTGTTGGTCGCTTGTCCGGGTTGAGGGTCAAGCATGACAGAATGAATTCCTGAGGGACAATGAAAAAGCATAAACTGGAGGCAAAGCAGGACATTGCCCTGTTTCATTCCCAGCGCTGCCAGCCCTGGCTCCCTCTCACACTTCCGAGGAAGCAGATCTGAGCGGCTGTTTCTGCCAGCAGACTGCCCCAGGGCAGGGCAGGCAGTGCACAGAGCACCCAAGCTCGCAGTGGGCAGCACGCTACTGGGGACCCACCAACCGCCTGGCCACAGCACCTCTGCTCCCTGCCTGCTCTCATCCGGGAGGAGGTGGCAATGCGAGCCCAGAACAGGCAGGGCACCATCCCAGCAGCCAGCCAGGATCAGCTCTGGGAGCAGCAGCCCACCCGGAAAGACGGTGGGAGACTGGAGAAGGGGCAGACTGAGCCAGCGGGAGGGACTCCTGACAGCGGCAGGGTGGGAGGGATGCATCTGCCCGTTTCTGCTCGTTGATGGCAGAAAAGCAAGATCCCTGCTTCTTCCGCACGCTCCAGGCCGGGGCCTGTCTTTCCTCTTTAACTGCTCTGTGCAGTTTCTGTACGGGTGTCTGGCTGGGGCTATTGAGAACAGACGCAAAGACCGAAAAATGATGAGAGGGAAGATGCCAGGGTGGGCACCCACACAGCCTAATGCCTCTGAATCAGCTGCCCCCAAACCATCCGAGGTGAGCAGCGATGCCGCCTGCCCCTGATGCTGAAGGCTTAACAGAAGGAACTCTCTCCGGGACACCATGCAAACAAGGGGACTATTGCATCAAAGCGGGTAGGATTTACTTTGAGACGCCTGGGGGAATTCTGAGATCAAACAAGAGGATTTGGGGAGTGTAGAAACTTACTACGGGACGTTTTGGAGATTGGCCAAAGGAAGAGGGAGGGAGGAGTTGAGGTGGGTCAGGGAAGAAAATGGAGGGGGATAAAAGGGACCGGCTGCCTCTAAGCACTCCGCTGGTCAGGGCACTTGTCTGCTGAGCCCTGCGTCGGGCCACCTCGGTCTATCCTGCCTTCTTCTTAAACTCTGTTCCTAAGTATTTACAGTGTAAGTTTGCTCTCTATTCCCCGTGAGCGTGTGTGGTGCTCTGGTGAACGTCAAGATGGATTAGCTGGTAAGAAGAAAGGCTGGGGAGGGGTTGTAGACACCAGACAGAGCATGGGTCTGATTGATAACAGAGACCCACGGGACAGAGCGAGATGCCAGAGTGACCCACGAAAGGGATTGCCCTGAGCATGGATACTTGGAAGCAGGATCCGGCTGTTCATGCTGTCTGTGCCCATGAACATGGCACTCCCATGTCGGTGCTCAACTGTTTGTGTCTGGTCATGTCTGTGTGGAGCGTGTGTGTGTACGTCTGTACACGTGTGTCTGCACATGCACCTACTGGGAATTTGCACTCAGCTTTACTGCTGGTAGGACTGGGAAACAGGGCTGAGGACCAGCCTCTCATCTCAACCAGCCCCGGAAGGGCAGAATCCCCATGGAAATGGCCTCAAGTTGCACCAGGGGAGGTTTAGATTCGATATTAGGAAAAATTTTTACACCAAAAGGGTTATCAAACATTGCAAGAAGCTGCCCAGCATCATCCCTGGAGGTACTTAAAAGACAGGTAGATGTAGTGGTTAGTGATATGGTTTAGTGATGGTTTTGTCAGTGTTAGGTCAATGGCTAGACTTGAGGATCTGAAAGGTCCCTTCCACCCTGGGCAATTCTATGATTCTGTGTCCTTCAGCCCACCAGATTTGTCTGCCCTTAAGTTTCCAGTAGGTCGTTGTCTCCGTTCCCCCTTCCTAGCACTGGTGTAACCTGGAGCACACAGGAATACCAGGCTGGCTCTGACGTTCCAGGTATCGGCCGAGGGGAAGGACGCTCATGGGCAGATTTACACCCCGGGAGGGATTCCTGACACAGCTGTGGGTCAGGCTACAGCCCGGTGGCTCTGTTGCCAAGGCTCGGCCAGCTGCACTCACCCGCATGTTGGGATCATCCAGAGAATGTCGTGCCCGCATGATTGCCTCCTCCGAGACCCGCGTGTCCCCGTTGGTCTGGATCTCCAGCACTGCCATCTGGGGAAGCAGGAGCGCAGCCATGTCTGCATGCGGCCAATCACGGGGTCTGTCCTCGGGGGCTTCCCAAAGGGACCTCCCCTGGCAGGGTGGCAGCTGTGGAGCTCCTCACTGGGACACACCGCCTGGCCAGGCTCCGGGCCTCCCGGGCTCCCCAGTGCTCCCTGGCCACGCGTCCCTGCCCTCGGGGCCCGTTTCTTGCCTACCGCAGCGCTCACGGGTTCCCGGCAGTGCAGACACTGCTTCCCAGGCACCACGCAGAGCAGGGGACAACGCAAACAGCACCAACAGCCCCCCAGTCTGCCCAGGAAAGTCGTGCTTGGAGCAGTCTGTCCCTGCCCTCCACTCCCTCCCTTCCCAGGGCTGTCACAGCCCGAGGAGGAGGAGGAGGCACCGGCCGACCACAGAAGAGGGGAGCAGAAGAGGGGAGCTAAGCCTGTTGCTGCATGCAGGGCAGGGTGGGTCATGGCAGCAGAAAATGTTCTGCTGAACCCAGCAGCGATGTCTCCATCACCGCAAGGGATCCCCAGCTCACAGCGAGGTTTGGAAAAGGGCAAGGAGACTCCTCGAGAAGCTCCCCAGGCCACCGCCATCCCCAGAGGCTCAGCAAGAACAGTCCTGCCCTGGTCACTGCAGGTTCCCAGGCGCTGCAGCCATCCTGCTCCCTACCTCCAGTGCGCACATCCCGAAGGAGAAGATGTCCACAGCAGTCCCGTCAGCCTTTTCTGCAAAACCAAGCCAGAACCACATCAGGACAGAGAACAGGCCACCACCTGCTCACCCCAGGAACAGCCCCCTGCACCCTGCCTCGTCCCTACAGACGCCTCTGCCCGCACACCCCTGCCCTCACAAACCTTCCCCATTTATTCCCCTCAAATTCATGCCGAAATATTCAAGATGGGGATCACATCATGACTTTTCACATGGCACCAAGATTCTTTACTCCTTTTTCCCTCATCATTGTAACATTTTACGTGCTTTTGAGTGTTTCTGAGCCACAAGCTGATCTTTTCAGAGCTATTGGGGGCCGTGCTGCGATCTCGTTCCTAACCAGTAATTGCTAATGCACAGCCCATTCCCACATAGGCACAGCTGTTTTCCCCACGTGCACAGCTCTGCACTAATCAACACGAAATTTTACCTACAATGTTATCACACAGTCATTCCTCGTCACAAGATCTCCTGTGACTCATGGCCAACAGCTCTACTTTTGAATGCACTGAGTAATTCTGTATTGCTGCGAACACGCTGTGCCCACGTCTCGCACAGGACCCCCCCTCCCTGTTTCCCCCCGGCAGACTCACGGCCATACTCCGGGGGGAAGAAATGCAAGTTGCGTAGCTCTTCCCTCTCGATCCTGATGGGGCTCCGCAGGTCGTCCGGGAGGGCTGCGTCGGGGAACGAGAAACGTTCTGCATCACGGTGCTTCTAAGCTGTTTCCCCAGGGCTGCGAGCACAGAGGGGTGCCCCGAGGCAGCCGGGGTCTCCCTGTGTGCTCCAGCCCGTGCAGACCACCTGAGGGGCACTCGCTCTCTCAGCCCCTCTGCTCCCATTACTGGAGCAGCAATTCCCAGAGGGACAGAGGTCCCCCCGCCCATGGAGCCCAGGACCTCCTCCATGCCCGGTGCCTCACTGGTGAGAGGCGCCCAGGGCCCGCAGGGGACGAAGGGTGACCCAGGGACGGGACTGAAGCGCTGGGAGAGGTGGCAGAGGGACACTCACCATTGGCGAACACCCTGTGCCAGACTGCAGGTCAGCGCCGATCCAGAAGCAGAGCAGTAAGAAGTCATGGAGCAGAGGACACAAACAGAAGAGGAGGTGACTCCAAGCCTTGCACAGGGGATCCCCTGAGGACCCTGCAGCTTCTTCTGCCCAGCCGCAACCCCCTTGGCCCACCACCCTGCATGACTCCCCCCATCCCTCGGCCGGCAGCTTCCTACCTGAACCAATCTTTATGAGCCCGTTGTGCTGGATGAAGATGGTGTCGCTGGTGAGGTTGCCGTGGATGATGGGAGGCTCGCAGGAGTGCAGGAAGCTGGGGAAGCACAAAGCTGCCCTCAGCACATTACCAGCGAGAAGCGGGACAGCCGACAGCACAAGCAATGGGAAGCTTACCTGAGCGCAGACAGGATCTGAGTGCACCAGCGCTTCCAGGCCTAGAGCAGAGACCAGAGCTCTCCGTCAGACGAGATGCTCCTCAGAACCCAGCAGACGGATCGGGTCACTCCTACCTATTGCCCAGTGACTGGGGAAATCAGCCCTCCGCTACCCCTGCCGAGACTGTTGTCCCAGCCGCAACAGTGTCCTTCCCAACCCCTGGTCACGGAACACCATCGAAGCCGAGAACTCATCCTCACTGGCAGGCAGAGCTCTCCTGAGCCCCAACCCCCCGGTGGGAGCGTGGACAGGCACATCGCAATGGGGGCAAGGCTAGCGATGGGCATGGGGTCCATGCACATGGTTTTCTCTGTACACGCCAATTCTAGGAGTGCCTAACTGCACTGTTGTGATACTGAGCTCAAGCTTCACGTGCAGGGTCAAGCACAGGGCTCCCACAATGGTCACACAGCTACTCAGTCACGGCCGGCTGAGACCTGCCTGCAAAACCATTAGTCACACCTGTACTGAGGGGGTTTGCAGGTGAGACTGATCCCTTCAACTCAAGTAGTAGCCTAGTCACAAGGCCACCATCCCTCACTGAGGGTGGTGGAGACATGGGCCTCCTGAAGCGTGATGCAGCCCCCGGAGCAGTCAGCATCGCGGAGCTGAACCTCGCTGCAGCAGCTTCCAGCAGGTTCCCTGCTCCCGAGGTCAGATCCTGACAGCAGGATCCATGTCTGGGATGTCCTGGGGAAGTCCTGCTCCTGCTCCGTCCCTCGCCAAGATGCCATCTCCCTACAGCAGAGAGCCTCTGGGTAGCTCAGGGAGCAACCATACATCCTTGCTGTGCCTTCTGAGAGCAGAGACCCACGCTGTGCCAGCGGGCACAGAGCTACCCACTTTACCTGGGACACCCGGCACTGCCCCCAGGGAACCTACCCTGGCATTCATGGCCTTGTGGTTTTTCTTGGTTTTCTTCAGGAACTGTTTCAGGCTCCCCGAGGACACATACTCTGTGATGAAGATGACCTGGGAGGGAAGAGAGGCGTCACCTTCCCAGCCTCTCTGCATCGGCCAGCAGCTCACCACCAGCGCTGGGGTCCCCTGGCATCCCTCCCCCAGCCTCGGGACCCCCCAGACACTTTGTCTCTCCGCGCGTTCCCTACCCGCGCCTTCAAGTCTTTCACATCCAGCCAGTATTTGTGAAGCTTTACGATGTTGGGGTGATCCACAAGCACCAGCTGCTCAAACATGGTCTTGATCTTCTCCTGCAGGCAGAGAGAGGACATGTGAGGTGGCAGGTCCTGGGACGTGGCAGGACACCTCAAGGGAGGCAAGGGGACCTGGGGCTGGGGAGCAGGTTGTGCCCCCCGGTCACAGGGAAAGCTGGTTTTGGGGTACAGAGGACACATGGAGCTGTCTTTGAGAGAGATGCCAGGGTAAAGCACGATGCCGGGCAGACCGGAGCAGGCTGTGATTAGCACTGCTGATCGAGGTGTGCCCACAAGCAGCGGGGACCAACGCTGCTGGCACGAAGGTGGGATGGGTGGTCTCAGGGGAGGTGGGCACGGTCCCGCCGGGGAGCGACAGCTCACCTCGTGTGCTTTAAAGGCCTTCTTGTCAGTGAAGAGCAGCTCGTTCCACACCACCTCCACGCCCTCCTCGGTGTCCATGGCGAGGAAGGTGCTCTGGATGCCCGGCATGTTCCCCTGATTCACCTGTGAGATGCGGGAAGGCGTGAGACAGCCCGGCCACAGCCCAGCCCACGGCTCCGGGCCCTGTGAGAATGAATGTGCTGCGTGGACGGTCTCTGCTCCCACTCCTGTGGAGGACTCCAGCCTGCAGGAGACCCTGGCCAGGACATGGCGAGTGGGGCAAACCCCCGTGCCGCTGCCTGTCCTGCCCTGCCCTCAGGACCTGCCTGCTCCGGAGCACGGGCATCGCAGCAGCCGGCACTGGCGCCGTTTCTCCAGGAGGTGATGGCACAGGAGAGACCCAGCGATTCTGAGTGGTTCCCGTGCCAGCCCCTCTTGGCTCTTCTAGCCCAGTGAGAAGCTGGCGGTGACAAACACTGTCCGGCCCCGGTCCGGCACAGGGATGGGGACCCCCACGTCCCAGCAACCCACACCCACGGCTGATGGTCACACTCACGTTGGACAGGGCAAATCAGAAGGTCCAGCCAAACCAAAGCCATAACATCATGTCTTTCAACATCCCGAGGAGACTGGGGGCAACCTCCCCCATGCTCTGGGGTCTGTCTGACAACTCATAGAATCATAGAATTATAGAACGGTTCGGGTTTGAAGGGACCTTAAAGATCATCTAGTTCCAACCCCCAAGTTCCCATCCCAGAGGTCACAGAGCTGCACCCCACGGAGAGCAGCTCTGCAGACATCACCTCCGCAGGCCGCTTCCCGCAGGGACCCAGCCGTGACAGCCCCGTCCCCGTGCTGGCTCTCTGCCGACCCTGTCACCGGTCCCCAGGCCAGCCAGGGCCGCCAGGTCCCGTCTCCAGCCCAGGAAAAATCTGCTCAAAAGGCGCCTGGTTCTGATGGGGGCTCAGCAGCACAGAGACGCCCCCAGCCCAGGTCCTGCCTCCTGGGAGCGGCGCCTGCGGCACCCTGGGCAGCCACTGCCCTCGCAATGGCATCGCCGCGCAGGACCGGGGCTGCAGCCTCCAGTCTTCCCCTGCCCTCCTCCGGCACCCGGCGGGCCGCCCGGGACCGGGACCAGGATGGTGACAGGGCTGTCCCCTGCCTCGGCAGCTCGGGCAGAGGCTCCTGTCCGCCGTGCGGCAGCTTGGGCCGACAGATGAAAAGGAGGATTGTTCTGCCGCCCGGGGCTGGGATGTGGCGTCCCGCGGCCGGGCCGGCAGTGGCTCGGGGCAGCTGTGGGCGCAGGCGCGGGCACGCAGCACCCCCAGCTCATTAGCGGGGGACGGACGGGCAGCTCGTGGCCCAGTTCCTGCTGCGGACACACAAAGCACCTCTGTTACTTGTTCTCCACGCTCACAGGCTCCACGTGCTTCGCACAAAGCCCAGCACGGCCAGCCAGCGACGCGGCCGGCCGGCCTCGCTGACCACGCCTTTCCCAGCGAGTCCCAGCAGCCTCCCAGCGCTCCCAGCACAAACATCCAGCCCAGGAGATCCCATGGGAGCCACTGCCAGGGAGACGGCTCAGCCCTAACCCAGGTACCCCACAGCAGGACCGTCCCACCAGCCGCCGTGAACCCCAAGCCATGGTCCTCCTGGAGGTGCTACAGGTGGAAAGGAAGGGTGGGCTGGGACAGGAGGGTCCGCCTGGCCACGGGGAGCAGAGAGCCTCGTCAGGAGCTCCGGCAGCCGGCAGGTTGTGGTGGAGGCTGTGGCGGGAGGGAGGGCAGTCAGGGGCAAGCGCCCGGGCACCAGGAGGGTCCGCTGGTCACACAGAGCTCTGTGAAGCTGCTCTTCCAGCTCTCCCCAAAAATGCTGCTGGAAAATCAGCTCGTGGTCTTGAGAAATATCCTGTCCTGAAACCAGTGAGTGGGCACAAGGGCAAGAACAAGGAGTCAAAGGGAGAAGATGGACCTGAACACCCTTTCGTTTGCCACAAGGACACGTGGGAGCAACAGAGCTCTGCACAGAGGTTACCAGTGCCTGTCTCAAAGGCACAGCTGGGGCTGAAAACCTCAGGTGCCACCTCCTCGTCACGAGGCCACGACGTTCCTGCATGCAGAGATCAAGCCTGCAGCAGGCCCTAATCTGCAGGGTGTCCTGGTTTGAGGCCACCGCAGCCTGTGCCTCCCATGCCCATGCCGGGATGAACCGGGTGCCTGGCAGTCCCCTCCCGACCCTGGGCTGGCAATGCCACCTCCCGCTCGCTCAGTGCTCGGCGTGAGAACAGCCAGGCTGAATGCGACCGGCTGCCTGTCTGAGAGTGACCCACAGCAGAATCATAGCATGGCCCAGGTTGGAAGGGATCTTTCAGATCATGGAGTCCAACCATCAACCTAACACTGACAAAACCATCACTAAACTACAGCACTAAGCACTACGTCGACCCGTCTTTTAAATCCCTCCAGGGATGGTGCCTCAACCACTGCCCTGGGCAGCCTCTTCTAATGTTTGATAATGCTTTCAGTGTAAAACTTTTTCCTCATATCCATCCTAAGCCTCCCCTGGCACAACTGGAGGCCATTCCCTCTTGTCCCATGGCCTGTTCCTTGGGAGAAGAGCCCGACCCCCCCTGGCTGCCCCCTCCTTTCAGGGAGCTGCAGAGAGCGAGAAGGTCTCCCCTCAGCCCCCTTTTCCCCAGGCTGAACACCCCCAGCTCCCTCAGCCGCTCCTCACAAGACTCCTGCTCCAGACCCCTCACCACCTCCGTTGCC
Organism: Larus michahellis; assembly: GCF_964199755.1. Taxonomy (NCBI): domain Eukaryota; kingdom Metazoa; phylum Chordata; class Aves; order Charadriiformes; family Laridae; genus Larus; species Larus michahellis. Next base: position 170,068,899 of record NC_133897.1, on the reverse strand, counting down.
CTTCTCTGGACACGCTCCAGCACCCCAATGTCTTTCTTGTCATGAAGGGCCCAAAACTGGACACAGCACTCAAGGTGGGGCCTCACCAGTCCTGAGTACAGGGGGACCATCACTTCCCTAGTCCTGCTGGCCACACTGTTCCTGATACGGGCCAGGATGCTACTGGCCTTCTTGGCCACCTGGGCACACTGCTGGCTCATATTCAGCCGGCTGTTGACCAATACCCCCAGGTCCTTTTCCACCGGGCAGCTCTCCAGCCGCTCTGTGCCCAGCCTGTAGCGTTCATGGGGTTGTTGTGACCCAAGGAGTCTGGTGTCATCCCTTCACCACAGCCTCCCACCTTTGAACAACCCGCTCTCAGAGCCCAAAGTGGCATCCTGGTCCTTAATGCTCCGGACACTGGATCTGTTTGTATCTGGGAGGCTCTGGTATGCGGTGAGGAGCATCAGGCAGGCCTACAGGGGATGAAATGTTCCCTGTTCCGTGCAGACGCGAACGTGCTCAGTCTTGTGCTGAATGACAATAAAACTGATACTGAACAGCTGCCTCGCGCACTGAGCTCTGAGACTGCGTAAATAAATAAAAGCTGTATTATAATCCCAGAGGTGACTGGGGACAAAAGGAACTGGCCCCAGGTCACCTTGATTATCTCACGTCATGCCTTTCAGGGGTTCCTGGCACCTCCGTGTGCTGCAAATGGTGCGGCCACCACATGAAAAAGGCAAAACTCCAGAGCCAGACTGGGCGAACTCCCTGCTCAGGCTCTTCCAGAAAGCCCTTGGCAGGAGCTGAGGCCAGCCTGGAGAGATCACTGGGGATGAGTATGCCAAGGTTTACAAAAGATCGGATTGCATCTTACAATAAATCGCTCCCTTTTGAGCTTTTCACGTCAGCAGAGAGTGAAACAGCCCACAGAAAAGGGCTTAGTGATATGGTTCTGGGGCCTTAGGCGAGCTGCTGTTAAACTGGGAACGCAACGGCATTTAGACCCAATCTGGAGAAGAAGATAAGGACAAGGTATCTTGTTACCTTTCTCAGGTCACTCGAGGAGACTGGGGAAAAAGCACAGCCATGGCCCCCGGAGGAGAGGACACTCTGCCGGTCCTCTGCCTGTCCCCAAAAACCCACACTCGTGTCCTCAGGACAATATGTGCTGGTGCCGTCCCTCGGCAGGGACATCCCGCTGCTTTCCTGTGCCCTCTGGAGCACGCCTCCATACAATCTGGACCAGCACACCCCGGCCACCCCTGGGACACTGCGGACAGAGCAGTCCCAGAGGCCACCTCTGCCAGTGACCCCACTCCCAGGACCTTGGTGCAGGAGTGGGACTGGGGCAGGCAGCTTCTGGGCGAAGGAAGCCATCCAACCCCAGCAGAGCCCAGGTCCCACCGGCCCCAGGCACCCTCCCGTGCCCAAACAGCCATCTCACACCCTCAACCCCCAGCACAGATGTGTTTCTCCTGCCCCAGCTCTGCCCTCCTGCCCCTCAGAGAAGCACCCAGTAGGCTCCGACCCAATGGGCAGCCCCTCCGCGAGGGAGGCCGGTTACTGCCTGCAGGTACTTCACCCAAAGCATACAATGGTTTGGGTTGCAAGGGACCTTAAAGCCTATCGAGTCCCTGCACGGGCAGGGACACCTCCCACCAGCCCAGGTTGCTCAGAGCCCCATCCAACCTTGAACCCCTCCAGGGATGGGGCAGCCACAGCTTCTCTGGACAACCTGGGCCAGGGGCTCACCACCCTCACAGCAAACAATTTCTTCCTCAGATCTCATCTCAATCTCCCCTCTTCCAGTGTAAAACCATTCTCCCTCATCCTATCGCCCCACTCCCCGATCCAGAGTCCCTCCCTAACTTTCCTGAAGCCCCCAACTCTCTCAGCCTGTCTTCATAATTCACAAAGTTTGGCACAAGTTTACTGCTGTCTCCAAGGCAGCCGAGCAGGCAAAGCCTCAGCCCTCGGCTGTGCCATCGCCCAAGGGACATGGTGGATGGCCAGAGGTAGGGTGCAGGCTGCAGGGAGGGTGGTGGGACGGCCACCTTCACCCCCGATAACTGCAGGGTCCCATTGCCCCTACCAGGCTGTCAGTGCCAGGGGTGAGAGGCAAAGCAGCAGCAGGGAAGGGGAGGGAAATGGCATGTTTCCTTCTTACACCCTGAGCCCAGGCATTGCCGTCACAGAACCATCCTGAAAAAGACTGTAGTAACACAAACGCAGAGTTGAAGAGGCCACCAGGAGACACCTGACCAGGCTGGAGGGCACACCAGGAGGCTGACACACAGCCTCTGCGCATCCCAAGGCTGGAAGGAAGAGGACCAAACCTCTTTGGGGATTTCCTGAACCGGTGCTGAGCCAGAGACCAGGGGAAAGATGAAGTTTTGTGAATCAAAGGCCCATGAACGGGCACGACAGCAAAGCAGCTGCCAGCGCTCTGTACATGTGCCCTGTCCATAGCGGCGCTGAGCTGAGTTCAGCTCCGGAGCTGCTGCCCAGGGATGCTCTCAGGGGTTCAGCCCCGCAGGACGGAGCCCTTCCCCACCCACCGCAGCTGGCAGCAGCCCCCCAAATCCCCATGGCCCCACCATTTGCCCATGGGCTGCTGAGTCGTCCCTGGTGCAGCAGCCACCATGCCGGGTGCCACAGGCGGCCCTGGGGACAGAAGGCCAGGAGGTAAGAAACATCACCATCTGGAGGACACAGGGCAAACAGCCAAAAAGACCCCCAATGGGAGAGCCAAGCACGAAGGAGGAGCGGTTACCTGGATTACAGGGAACCGGGCTCTCCAGGCTCACTGAGACCAGCTGTGCTGTGCTGGCAAAAGCACCAGGACCCACCTGGTCGTACGGTGACGGCAGACATGTGTTGATGCCAAAGGGGACAGCCCTGTGAGCCTGTGTCAGGGAGCAGAAAGCCCTGGCTGCCGGTAACGAGAGGAGAGCTATCAGGATGTGAAGATGGTGATGCTCACTGCATTTACCTGACTCCTCGTGACACCGTGACATTGTGCCTTTTGGCGCTGGGAACTGGCAGGATTTGCCAGGGCCACCAGGCTGAGCAGGGAACACAGTGTGCCTGGGAGGGCACTTTCGCAGAGTAAATCCCAACCCGGCCCTCCGCTCCAGGATCTCATAAGCCTGGGCGACAGCGAAGGCTGTGTCTGGGCTTCTCAAGGGACTTCTGTTCAGGTCACAGTCAGGAAGGAGGCGCTGAGGCACAGGGACACACCTTGGGCAGCAGAAACCGTCCTCTCAGGGCATGTGTGCCAGCAGCAGGGACAGAGGACCGTGTCTCTGCAGGGCCCCCTCTCCAGCCCGCTGCCCCATGCCAGACCCCCCCCTTGCCTTCTCCAAACTACGTGTTCCCTGGCCCCGACAGACCCTGCACTCCCCCTCCACCACCCCATGCCGTGGCCCCATGCAGGGCAGGGGTGACTGTTGCAACACGGAAATAATTTTTTAAAATATGTAAAAAAAAACCCCAACAACAAAAAACAAACAAACACACAAACAAAGGTAAGAGAGGTGAGGGGCAAGGCCTGGCTCCGATGCCTCTGCTGCTTCCTTCAGCTCACCGAGGGACGGGGACAACTGATCACCGCTGCGCCGAGGGGCAGACGCAGGAGCAGGTCCTGCAGGAGCGGCAGCACACGGGCACCGGGCACCCAGGGGACTAATCCACGGTCCCGCTGTGGTCTCTGGGTGTGGAGCCGATGCATCCCACTGCTGAGCCCTCCCAGCCCTCTGCCTCCAGGGCCCCGTTTCAAGCACCAGACCTGCCACTTTGTCCCCAGGGAGGAGGCCGGGGACAGTGGCAGCAGCCCTGAGCAATTACGGAGCGATCTGCTCCCGAGCCTGGCTGTGCTGCTGGCTCAGTTTCACACCACGGCAGGGATGCCAAAGGCTGTGACAGAAGTGCTATCTGGGTGACATCCACCCAGCCTGCTACCTGCAGCCCACGGCAAAACAACCGGCCGAGCCTACGACGTCCTGTGGCCCTGCAGGAGCAGGACGAGGCATCTGCGGTGCCAGATAAACCTGTTCTCTCTGTGCGATCCTGTTACACAATTAGCAGGTGAAGGGAACACACGAGACGGAAAATATTTTGATTCCAGTGAAGCATTTGATCCTACCTCTCACAAAAACACATTCTCAGCACTAACTCAGAGCAGCGTGGGCACAGGGCTCACACACTACCAGCTGGAGAGACCCGGCCGAGCAGGGACAGTGGTGTGACGCTCTACAGAGCTGGGGGGCAACGGGGCAAGCTCTGCTGCGGTTGTTCAGCCTGGAGAACAGGAGGCTCTGGGGAGACCTTAGAGCCCCTTCCAGTACCTGAAGGGGGCCTACAGGAAAGCTGGGGAGGGGTGGTTTGCAAGGGCACATAGCCATAGGACAAGGGGCAATGGTTTTAAACTAGAGCAGGGCAGGTTTAGATCAGACATTAAGATGGAGTTCTTTACACTGAGGGTGGTGAGACACTGGAACAGGTTGCCCAGAGAAGTGGTGGAGGCCCCATCCCTGGAGACATTCAAGGCCAGGCTGGATGAGGCTCTGAGCGACCTGATCTAGTTGAAGATGTCCCTGCTCACTGCAGGGGGGTTGGACTAGATGGCCTTTAGCGGTCCCTTCCAACCCAACACATCCTATGATTAACACCAGTGCCACCATGGTAGAGGGGAACAGCACTCATCTGGACCGTGCTGGAGGAGCAGTGAGCCCCAGAGAGAAGGAGAAGAGCTGTGGGCAGAAAGAAGTGGCATTCAGCCATCAACCAGGAATTTCAATTCAGCCATCAACCAGCACTGGGAGTACTGCGTCCAGCTTTGGAGTCCCCAACATCAGGAGGACACGGACCTGTTGGAGTGGGGCCAGAGGAGGCCACGGAGACGATCAGAGGGCTGGAGCCCCTCTGCTGTGAGGACAGGCTGAGAGAGCTGGGGGGGTTCAGCCTGGAGAAGAGAAGGCTCCGGGGAGACCTTATGGCAGCCCTTCAGTCCCTAAAGGGGACCTACAGGAGAGATGGGGAGGGACTCATTATGAGGGGGAACGGTTTTCCACTGAAAGAGGGGAGACTGAGATGAGATATTGGGAAGAAATTCTTTGCTATGAGGGTGGTGAGTCCCTGGCCCAGGTTGCCCAGAGAAGCTGTGGCTGCCTCATCCCTGGAGGGGTTCACGGCCAGGTTGGACGGGGCTTGGAGCAACCTGGGCTGGTGGGAGGTGTCCCTGCCCAGGGCAGGGGGTGGCACTGGTGGGCTTTAAGGTCCCTTCCAACCCAAACCATTCTGTGGTTCTATAATTCTATGAAAAACCCCCAGGTGCCCAGCTGCGCTGCCGGCCGGGGAGACCCGGGAAGGGAAACACTCGCAGGCAACACAGTGGGATGTGCAGAGCTCGCCTGTCCTGGGGCACCCGCTTCACCCAGCCCTCTTCCATGAGCTCTCCCGATCCATCCCCAGGACATCCCCTGCCTGTCAGCAATGGCCGGGAGGTGGTTGTTGATACCTGTAGAGAGGGAGAGGGAGCAGGACCCGGCACAGGCCTCCTCAGGGATGCAGCCACTGGTCAACCTGTCCCCTCCGCCCGTGGGAGGGAAGGCTGGAATCTTTCCTTTCTCTCCATACCCGTGGTTGCCCTTCCCTCTTGCCCAGCAGCTGCCAGAGCAAACACTGTGATCCCTGTTCTCCTTCCACTGCTGAGAAAAAGGGACAGAGGAGTATTTTTCCACTGCCCAGATAAGAGCCAGGAGAGATCCTGCATGCCGAAGGCAATACAAGCGTTGTTATTTCATAGAATGGTTTGGGTGGGAAGGGACCTTAAAGATCCTCATTTTCCAACCCCCCTGCCCTGGGCAGGGACACCTCCCACCAGCCCAGGTGGCTCCGAGCCCCCTCCAACCTGGCCTTGAACCCCTCCAGGGATGCGGCAGCCACAGCTTCTCTGGGCACCCTGGGCCAGGGGCTCACCACCCTCACAGCAAACAATGTCTGCCTCACATCTCATCCCAATCTCCCTTCTTCCAGTGGAAAACCCTTCCCCCTCGTCCCGTGGCTCCCCTCCCTGCTCCAGAGTCCCTCCCCAGCTTTCACGGAGCCCCTTGAGGGCCTGGAAGGGGCTGGAAGGTCTCCCCGGAGCCTTCTCTTCTCCAGGCTGAACCCCCCCAGCTCTCTCAGCCTGTCCTCCCAGCAGAGGGGCTCCAGCCCTCCCGGCATCTCCGGGGCCTTCTCCGGCACCTCCGTGTCCTCCCTCCCGATGTCCCCGGGGCTGGAGGCAGCACTGCAGGGGGGTCTCCCCGAGCGGAGCAGAGGGGCAGAATCCCCCCCTCGCCCCCCTGCCCACGCTGCTGGGGATGCAGCCCGGGCTGCGGGGGGTTTCTGTGCTGCCAGCGCATGTTGCTGGCTCGTGTTGAGCTTCTCACCCACCGCTGCTGTGGGCCGCCAGTGCCCACCAGTCTGAACTGGGGACCAGCACCCAGGGACAGGCTTTGCAGGGCTCTGCCAGAAAGCAAGGGGCCACCTTGGCTGGTCATCCAGGGCCAGCTGGAAAACACCAAACAGCAGCTTTTCACAAGTCAGACCGGTCACCAGCAAGAATTACCCCTTTTCAGAATTTGGTGCGATTTACCCCATTGACTGGGTGGGCAGGGGGTTTGCCCTCCTACTGCCTTGGCACGGAGCGAGCCCACCCTGAACAGAGAAGCTGAACGAAAGCAACAAAACCACCTTGCTGACCAGGGTCTGATTGCTACGGGGAAATGCAAACCCCTGCCCTGCACGTGTGTACTGCCAAACGCCAACTCGTCCAATGGCAGATCCGACCAACAAGCGCTTTGATCATCTTCTGATCCCTTTTATAACACGACCGTGGGACGCCTCCCTTGTCCCAGAAGTGAAATAGAAAAGCCTCTGGGACTGCGCGCGTTCTCTGGTTACATCAGAGAAAAAGGAGAAAGGAGACGAGGGACACAAAAGGTGTACAAGCCTGCAAGACTCATATACAACGTCTGGCCGCTGTCAACAAAAATACCTGCTGGGAAAACCAATGAAAGGGCAAAAAAAGCCTGGTTAAAAACAGGAAAGGGAACAAAACATAGAGAATGCCGGTAATTGTAACACTTGTCTTTGGTGTCTGGTTTGGAGGGGGCACAGAAGGGGCCGCTGGGATGCCTCTGGGATGCGGTGGAGAAGCCGGAGCAGGAAGGTAGTGCCGCAGGAGCACCCCAAGCACCCCGTGAGCACCGGGTTCTGCAAATAGAAAGGCATTCTCGCAGAGAATCTGAATGAATAAAAGAGCGTGTTACCGCATGAAAAAAGGACAAGTTTCTGCACTAACCTTTACGGCCGGGCTGACGTCAGCTCCCTCCCTGGCACCGAGAACAAGGCAGGGGATTGTTGTGACCGGGTAAGATCGTGAAGGATTAAAGGCTCCTTGAAACGGAGAAAGCAGCACGGGGAAAGCGGACCTGAAGCAAAAGCAAAACAGCCATCGCCCACACGAACTAGGAGGGTGAGGAGGAGGATGCTAAATCCATCCTGCAAAGTCCTGCTTGTTGCCAGACCCACAGAATACACGCCGAGAAGAGGACCTCGCTATCTGCCCCCAGCAGAGCTTATCTACCCATGAGTTACGCCACCTCAGTTCAAACAATTTTGTCTTGCTTTTACAAAAATCCGCAATTAAAACCACCTGGGGTGCCCCTGCTCCTGTTCGGAGCCCAGAGCAAAGCTTCACAACACCAACCTGCCTGATGAGCTGAGGTCAGCGGGTTCATCAGTAAACTCATCCGGGAAAGTTAAATAACAGCAAACAAAAGCCGTAAAACCAGTGTGGGGCAGGGAAAAAAAAAATAAATAGATGGCATGAAAAGAAAGAGCTAAGTCCTTCAGCTGATCCCCTCTGCTCTGGAAAAGCACTTCACAACAAAACACACTTCAAGTCCTGGTCTCCTGGGAGGGCTGGCAACAAAGCCGCTTTTAAAAATAACTCTGGTGGCAAATATTAAATAGTTGGATGCTTTCCAAATAATCTGTCACAGAACTGGTTATCCCCACTGCAAACTGCAAACATAATTAATACCCAAAAATTGGGAACACCCTTGCACCTCAGTGTATTCAAATGCTTGGATTATTTTTCCATATTTTGTTTTCATTTTCTGATCCATGGAAACCTATAGCAACACTTCAACATCTCCCCCTCTTGCAGATTTTTTGAATACCACTTTATTTTTCTGTAAATTCTGCTTTGGCACTTCTTCTCTTTCTTTCTATTATTGTTTCCCTTTTTCCTTTCTTTCACTCTGCTGGTTTTAGGAGTTTAAAGCTCATAGTTCAAGGCCTCTGTATCTCTACACATTCAGTCATTAACCCTTTAATTAAACAAGGGGACCAAAAAGGGGAGCAATGGGCTATTCCAAGCGAAAAGCAACCAGTGCTGTTCTAGCTGCCGGCAGCCGTCTATGTGTATTATTATCTATTAATTATTATCTATTATCCATTATTATCTACTATTATCCATTATTATCTATTATTATATATTAATGCAGTGGTACCAGTGCTTGCCAACAGCAGAGCCAACAAACAGCTACTGCTCATAACAGTCCCCTCTCCAAATGGATAAAGGGTCTGTAAAAGCGAAGCAACGTGGATAAAACCAGTTTGATCTTAGTAACAAGGTGCTGGGGTTCATTCAGGAAACTGTATTCGGACGAGGAAAGCTGCAGAACTTTTAACATGAGCAGTAACCCAAGCATCTTCTCCCTTGCTACTTTTATCCACAGGGTGGATGGAAAAAGTAAATGAAGTCATCAAACCGACGCCAAAAAAAAAGCCTATCTTCCTAAATGGAAAAGTCTGCAGCAGCAGCGGCATTCTTCTGCTGCACTTTCCCTCCGATCGCAGGGGGAGAGGGGCAGGACACGGGTTGTGCTGGCGCTGAACGTGAAGCCACCCAAGGATTCACATGACTCTTTCTCCACATACCTTGCGGAGATACTGTAAGTGCTTTTATTTCCCAAACTGTTTGTGGAAATCTGTTGACTTCGTATCCAACGTGAACAAACACATCATAATCAGGCAAAGGAAGTTGTGCAGGGAAATGTTTTCTCCTGCGGTGGGCACAGACAGACCCAGCAAAGCATTAAGATCACGGCACGTTTCAGCTGTTGGGTCCGTACCTGAAACACGCTGTAACGATGCACAGCAGGGTCGTGAGCTGTATGTTCTCCCGGTACAGCTGGAGTACGGCCACAATGGCCACGTGTAAAACCAAAGGTATGGAGTCTGGAGAAGAGAAGGCTGCGGGGAGACCTTCCAGCCCCTTCCACAGAATGGTTCGGGTTGGAAGGGACCTTAAAGATCACCTGGTTCCACACCCCCTACCCTGGGCAGGGACACCTCCCACTAGACCAAGCTGCTCAAAGCCCCATCCAGCCTGGCCTTGAACACTTCCAGTCCCTAAAGGAGCTCCAGGAAAGCTGGGGAGGGACTCTGGAGCAGGGACGGGAGCCATGCGATGAGGGGGAAGGGTTTTACGCTGGAAGAGGGGAGATTGAGATGAGATCTGAGGCAGAAACTCTTGGCTGTGAGGGTGGTGAGCCCCTGGCCCAGGTTGCCCAGAGAAGCTGTGGCTGCCCCATCCCTGGAGGGGCTCAAGGCCAGGTTGGAGGGGGCTTGGAGCAACCTGGGCTGGTGGGAGGTGTCCCTGCCCAGGGCAGGGGATTGGAACGAGATGATCTTCAAGGTCCCTTCCCACCCAAACCGTTTCATGGTTCTAAGTCACCACTAGGTCAAAACAGACGGGGATTGTTCAAATGAGAAATGACCTCCAAGCCATTTCTTCGCCAAGGACAACGAGGGGTTTCAGGCTGTTTTGGTGTGTCACAGACTAACACACATCATCCAAGAGCTGTGTGAGAAAACATAACACAGCTACAGGTCAGATGGGATTAAATTACAGGGCCTTATCCAGTACGGACACCAAATGTTTCCACCACACTGCAGAGGTCATTTTAAGTCTATAGGTCTAACTGCTGGAGCATCAGGGTATTCTCAGCTAAAAAACTAGTTTCCGCACAGCCTTCCTCCCCTCCTGAGCAGCCCCGCAGAGACACCCTGGCAGAGAGACCACAGGAGAGGCAGGGTCTGTCTGTCCATCCGCTGTGCCAGTACCATTACCCCACGCCTCGCTGGCGGCATGGAGGACACACCGCATCGCCCATGCCAGCAGCTGGAGCATGGTCAGATGGAAGGCACAGCAGACAGAGGGATAGATTACGATGGAGCCAGCAGAGCCCGTCACAAAAAAGACAAATGAAACAACAGGAGATAAAGATACAGCTGTCTGACACCTCGGATGTGCCACACAGGTGGGATCTGTGACTCTGGGAGCACCAAGGACAAGCAGGGGAAGAAGTCACAGGATTTCGAATGCAGTGTCAGGTCCTGGCTCTTACCACACAGCATGGAGACGGTAGTACAAGGCTCAGGTGCCAGCCACGCCGCACGTACACCCCGGTGCAAGGCCCTGATGCGGAGAAGATGCGTGGCAGAGGTGGTCAGGTAGTAGGAACAGGAGATCAAAGGGTGACATGCGGGTGTGGAAGTACCAGAAAGCACAGAGGGACAGAAGAAGGGCAGGTGCTGATGGCACCGACGTTAGCAGGTCATCAAGATCCCAGACTGGGAAAACAGGGGACAGCCTAAACCGGGCAGCCTGACGCCAGGCTAGAGCAGGATGGACAACAGACACGTTGTTAACAGGTGATGGTGGGAAGATAAAGAACAGGACTGGCCTTGCACGGGCCTTTTACCCTTCAGAAGCTGACCGTGCCTGTGATCACCTCTCAGCGCTGTCCCACCCATGCCTGGGGCCAGGATTCACCCACCCACGCTGGTCCCTGTTCTTGGGTGCCCTGAGAGAGGCCGGGAGACCCGGGCCCCGCTGTCAGGGGAGAGGGACATTGCACCGACATGGGGCTGCGTCTGGGCGAGAGAGAGCAGGGGGGTGACGGGAGCTGTGCAGAACCCTGGCGGACAGGCTGCAGAAGGGAAGATAAGCTGAGATGGTCCAAACCCCTTCCCTGGAGAGGGGGAATCAGGTTCTCCAGCCCTGGAGGCAGCGGCGCAGGGCGGCGAGTCCCCATTCCTGCAGGAGCTGCCAGCCACCGGCCCGTGGTTACCAGCCTGTCACCTGCACCGTGCCACCAGACACAGCCCAAAGACGAGCCCAGAAAAGGCCTCCAGCACTGGGTTCGGGCATCGGTGCCCTCTGCTGAGGGCTGCAGGCCCAGGGCTGCCCCGCTCCCCAGGGCGCAGCACGGCTCCCGCACCGGGACACCCCGCACCGGGGCACAGCGACCCTGGGTCCCCGCATCGGGACACCCCGCACCGGGGCATGGCCCGGCTTCCCGCACCAGGGGACAATAAGCCTGGCTCCCGCACTGGGCAGCCCGCACCAGGGAACGGCACGGCTTCCCGCACCGGGCCACAGAGAGCCTGGCTCCTCATGCTAGGCCACGGTGACACCCCGCACCGGGACACCCCGCACCGGGGCACAGCCAGCCCGGCAGCCCCCACCGGGACACAGCCCGCACCGGGGCACGGCGAGCCCGACTTCCCGCACCGGGACACGGCCCGCACCGGGACACGGCACAGCTTCCCGCACCGGGGCACAGCCCAGCTCCCGCACCGGTACTTCCCGCGCCGGGGCACCCCTCCGCATCGGCCTCCGCCCGCCGCCATCGCCCCCGCGGCGGGCACCGGCGGCTCCCCCGGGCCGGGGTCCGCGCTGGGTGCCCCGCACCGCCCGGCGCCCACCTGCTCGCGGCGCTTCTGCCAGCGCCCGCAGGGGCTCTCCTCCAGGATCTCGCTCTCCTCCTCGCTCTCCTCCTCCTTCTCCTGCGACAGACGCGCGTCCGGCTCCGGCACCGCCATCGCCGAGCCCAGCCGAGCCGAGCCGAGCCGAGCCGAGCCGAACCGGATCCAGGCGAGCCCAACCGAGCCCGAGCGGGTGCAGGCGAGCCCAACCGAGCCGCTCCGAGCCCGAGCGGGTCCAGGCGAGCCCAACCGAGCCGCTCGCCGCGCCCCGCGGTCTGACAGCGCTGCGCGGGGCCGGCCCGGTCCCAGCCCGCCCCGCTCCGGACGTGCGGCCGCGCACGGCCCGCCCCACCCCGCCCTCCGGGGCCACGCCCACCCCGGTGTCCCCCGTCGTCCCCCCCGCGACCCCGGTTCCGGGCCCCGACTCCCCCGGCCCCGCTCCCGGTGCTGTCCCGGCTGCCGGCCCCTCCCCGGCCCCTCCCGGCGGGACCCCCCCAGTCCCCGTCCCCGCATCCCCCGCCGTGCCGGGGATCCCCCCCCACCCCCGCCCCAGCTCGCTGCCGGTACCGGGGCTGCACCCCCCGGAGCACCGGGCCCCCGAGCCCACCCTGGCACCGCGCACCCGGACGCCGCGTCCCCGGCCCCGAGCGGGGGCTCGCACGGATGTCTCCGTTCCTCGGGAAACTTTCTGGCGCGTTTCACGTTTTTCTGCTCTTTCTGTCCGTCTCCGGTTTCTTTCAGCACGGTCATTATTTGTTCCACCCCACTTCCGTGTGAGCACAGGGGCCTGCCTGCGGCGTGGGAGACACTGGAATCACAGAACCATGGAATGGTTTGGGTGGGAAGGGACCTTAAAGCCCACCCAGTGCCACCCCCTGCCCTGGGCAGGGCCACCTCCCACCAGCCCAGGTGGCTCCGAGCCCCGTCCAACCTGGCCTTGAACCCCTCCAGGGATGGGGCAGCCACAGCTTCTCTGGGCAACCTGGGCCAGGGGCTTACCACCCTCACAGCAAACAATTTCTTCCCAATATCTCATCTAAATCTCCCCTCTTGAAATGGAAAACTGTCCCCCCTCGTCCCGTGGCTCCCCTCCCTGCTCCAGAGTCCCTCCCCAGCTTTCCTGGAGCCCCTTTAGGGACTGGCAGGGGCTGGAAGGTCTCCCCGGAGCCTTCTCTTCTCCAGGCTGAACCCCCCCAGCTCTCTCAGCCTGTCCTCCCAGCAGAGGGGCTCCAGCCCTCCCAGCATCTCTGGGGCCTCCTCTGGCCCCACTTCAACAGGTCCATGTCTCTCCTGTGCCACATTCTCTTCCTCCGGACCATTACTCCTTGTAGCCATTGTGGTTAACCAAGGGAACCATGGTGACGGTGGCTACTGAATGAGAAGGCACTGATGGTGCACACCAGGTATCATGCACAAAATCCCATTCCCTGAAACGCAGCATAAACCCAACATAAGGCGTCAGATCCCATCACCACCTCCTGGGCTGTGAAAGCACGTCCCAGGCCATGGCCATCTCCAGGCACACGCACCAGCCACACCACCGCTGCCGGTCTGTAAGCCAGGTGCCACAAGCCCCCACGGTGACCTTGTCCTGTGCCTACCAGACAGGACTTGTAGAAAAGTAAACCTCTGTTCCTTATCAGAGTGGAAAGCAAAAGGTCAGCTGGGAATTAGTACAAGGAATGAAAGGGTTGGAACCAGACATGACACAGACACCACACCCCCGGCGCCTTTCCTACCTGCCGGCATCTCCGCAAGCCCCGTGGCAACCTCCCGTCTCCTGCAGCCTCTGGGTCCCCGTTGCAGCTCGGGGCGGTCGGGCTGTGCCTGATGGGGGAGAGCCTCTACTGGGGGGATCTGCCAGTTTTAACCGACCCCAGCAAATAAAACCTCCGTCCAAACAAGGGAGACAGGCCCAATGTGCACCTAAAGGGATTTCGACAAACGACTGGCCAAAAGGTTAAAAGCTGTGCTCAGAAACACTGAAGGCAAGAACTTGAGCAGAAGACACGTAGAGCCCAAGGATGACGAGGGTCTAAATGCATCACTGGAGACATGGGACTATAGTAAAAGGCAAATTCGTTCTCTGCTGTAGCATTTACTCCGTAGGAAGCCTTTCTTTACAGGAGGACAGTCTGAGGAATTGCCTCAAAAGGAGGTGACAAAGAGATCATATCACGAATCAATAATACGAATGGTGACAAATTGCCAGGCTGAGGTACTTGCCCAAGAGGTTTGAGGAATGCAGCTGTAGAATGGCCAGAGAACGCACCTCAGGCAGGCGCGGTGCCAGGCGCTGCTTCTCAACACGTTCATAAACAGTCCAGAAAAGGGATGAACAACGAGCTGGCAGAGTTTGCTGATGACACCAGACAGTGCCGGACGGGCAGCTCTAACGTGGGCTCTGAAGAGCTGCAGAGACTCCTGTGATGCTGGAAGGGGGATCAGAAGCGTGGTGAAGGCTTCGCATGAAATGAACTGCTCGGCCTGGAGAGCAGCCGCTGAGCCGGGGACACGCAGACCACGAGCACCACGGACGGCACGGCGAGAGCAGGCAGGAGAGCACGGGTTGTCCAGAGAAGCTGCGGCTGCCCCATCCCTGGAGGGGTTCAAGGTTGGATGGGGCTTGGAGCAACCTGGGCTGGTGGGAGGTGTCCCTGCCCAGGGCAGGGGGGTGGAACAAGACGGTCTTTCAGGTCCCTTCCCACCCAAACCACTCCATGATTCTGTGAATGTCTGATCACCGTTTCGCATGAAATGGTGGCTGGGATGCCTGATGAAAAGGCCAGGCAAGAGCTGTAAAAACACATGAACGGGAGTAATTTTTTACTGAGTGCTTCTTGGGGTAAAACGGTCATGGGTGACACATGGTGGAATTCATTGCCACAGGGTGTTTACAGCGGCCAAAGCTGAAAAGGATTTTAAAAGCCATTAGGCAAATCTGTGGGAGAAAAATTGATTGAGGGCTATTAAACACAAAGACGCAGATGCAGCCTCTGGCTCAAGAGGGCTCTCAGCTGCTGATCGTCAGAGGCTGCGAGCCTGCAGCTGATGGAATACTGCTGGGTCCCTGCTCGGGTTCCTGTGCTCTCCCTCGCGGGATCCGCTATCGGCCTCTCGCGAGCAGGGTGCGGGGATACCCAGGGCTGAGACCGGAACCCGGGGTGCTGCTCTCACGCCGGCTGCTGCTCCGAGATTTCTGGGGAGGAAACACTTCTGGTCTTCACGTGTTCTCTGTGGACCTCTGCTGTTTTTGTTTCACCTGTGCTGGGCATGTCCTTGCTGGACGTTGCTGTGTCCCTGGACTGGCCACACTCTGTGCTGAGGCAGCTCATACACAAACCTTTACGGTCCTTTGCAGTACAGAAACGCATGAATTGGCTGCGTCCTAGAGCCCTCTGTTCAAACTCGGTCACTCCGAGTGCAGTGTTGTCAGCGTGTGATGCCCTTGACTTCTTCGGACAAGGGAATTATGGGAGTGACTGGAGGTGATGCAGGATCTGTGGATGTTCCCACAGCAGGGATCATCCTCCACAGCATCGCTGCCCCCCATCCGGACAATGCCCCTATATCCCACCCCCTCATCCCCGACACCTCATCCACCTCAGACTAAGCTGCTTTATCTTCCTCCTATGGCTTCCTCTTTCTTTACTGGATAATGTATAGTAGAGCTTATTTGTCTTGCCTGTTCATTTTCAGGCATGAGTCGTAGGGTCTTTCATGTGCTGGTTGCGCTGACTGTCACATAACCAACAAGCAGGAGGACCCTGGCCCGTCCTGGTGGCCTGCACGCTTTTGTCCTGAAGGTGCCCTCCTGACGGAGCCACCTGCCCTGGGCTGTGCTGCAGGGTTCGAGCCACCAGCCGTTACCTGCCAGCCCGACACTCACCGTGGGCAGGGGATGCAGACACCCTGCCTTATCCCTGGACCCCTGCCCAGGGCAGCTCTCCTTCACGGTGGCTGCTGCTCCTCCTGCCTGCTTGTGCGCAGGGAATTCCTGCCCATAATTCTTATGGCAGTGACAACAGGCTCAGAGGAGCGGGCTGTGGCAAAGCAGAGGCTCAGAGCTGGGTTTCTGCTGCCTGGCACTGCCCGTTGGGTGCTGCTGGAGCGTGAGGTGCAGCCCCGCACCCCACCAGCCCAGGCAGGGTCCGGGATGGGGAGCCTGGCTCCTTGCCAGCCTGGTGGAGCCAGTGCCCTGCGGCACAACCCTGCCCCGGGCCGGCTGCCGCTGCTTTCACCAGCCCGGAGAGGCCGTTTCCTTTGGGATCCCCGCTGCGTGGCGTCCTGCAGGGATGGTCCTTGGCCTGCCCATCCCCTAGCCTCTCCCGGGTCGGTCCTCTGCCTTGTCTCACCTCCTCCTACCGCCAGTTTGCAGCCACAGGCCCCGGGGAAGGTCCGCATGGTGCTGGCAGGACAGTCAGGAGGTTTGTGGCTGCCTTTAACCCCTCTTTCCCTGAACGCTTTTGTTGTCAGGAGCAAAGGAATGCTCCCGGAGTGGCTCCGCTGGGGCAGGAGCTCTTGGCCAAGGAGGTCAGGGACCTCGGGCAGGGAGATAATGGGTCTGAAGGCAGAGGTTCTGGTTTCCATTCAGGATTCCTGCGTGCGGGAGGTGAGGCGGGGGGGATTTGCTGCGTGGGGCGACTTCTCCTTTTGCACAGTCTGGAGAGGCGAATGGACCGGTGTTGGATTGATGGTGGGACTCGATGATCTGAAAGGTCCCTTCCAACTGAGGCGATTCTGTGATTCTGTGATTCTGTGACGGGTTCTGCTCGGCAGCCCCTGGGCAAGAGGCAGGCGGAGGCGTGGGACTGGGGCTCCCTTCTGGTCTCACCCTGTTTCCCTGAGGACCATGGCTTGAACCCCGCTGCCATGCCTTCAGCCACGGACTGGCGGGGAGAGCGCGGAGGATCTGGAAGCTGCTTCTCGCCGTGGCACTCCTGCGGGGACGATCTCGCAGTGATGGGCCGCCAGCCTGGAGCTCCTTCTTTTATTTATTGTGGCTCCCAGGTATGTATCGTTTCGAGTGTGCTCCGACTTTAAACCGCCAGAGACTGAGAGGATTTTTTTAACCGCTTTCGGGGTTAATTTGCTTTTATTCCTTGCCCGAATGGGTCTGGGTTTGGCAGGAAAGCCCAGGCGACACTGCCATGCTGCTGGGACCGTCCCTCCCTCCCGGCCGGGCGATGGGGTTTACGGCACCGAGGTCTGTGCTGAAGCTCCCTCCCTCCATCCCTCCCTCCCTGCTCGGAGGCCCCTCTTGGCTTGCCGTCTATTTTTATCCACACGGGATGGACAGGGCCGGGATGTAAATGACGTCACGTGTTTTTGCACAACTTGCACTTTGTTACGGTTTAAGGTTCAGTCTGGGTGCCAGCCCGGCGCGGCAAAGCCGACAAACATCTTCCCTGCTGCTTCGTCTTCTCTCGGCGCATTTGTGAGTGGTTCCTGCGGGGCAAACGTGTGTCCGGCTCTGAGCTTCTCAGGAATCTGTTGGTGTTTGCCCAGCTGATATGTCAGGCTGCGACCTCCCCTCTTCTGCAGCTCCCCACACCCGTCCTCCACAAAGGCGTGACTGACACAAGTGCTGGTGTCAGCACGTAGTTCAGACGTGGGAGTTCTGTGAATTCAAGGCAGGGCAGGACGGGATGCATTTAATGCTGCAGGACCAGCACTCTCCCGGGAACAGAATCACAGAATGGTGGGGGTTGGAGGGGACCTCTGGAGACCACCTAGTCCAACCCCCTGCCAGAGCAGGGGCACCCAGAGCGGGTTGGATGCGTCCAGGCGGGTTTGGGATGTCTCCAGAGACGGAGACTCCCCCACCTCTCTGGGCAGCCTGTGCCAGGGCTCTGCCGCCCTCACAGCAAAGAAGTTCCTCCTCATGTTGGGATGGAACTTCCCATGTTCCAGTTTGTGCCTGTTACCTCTTGTCCTGTTGCTGGGCACCACTGAGAAGAGCCTGGCACCATCTTCCTGACACCCCCCCTTGAAGTATTTATCAGCATTGATAAGATCCCCCCTCAGTTGTCTTTTTTCCAGACTGAAAAGGCCCAAATCCCTCAGCCTTTCCTCATCAGAGAGATGTTCTAGTCCCCTCATCAAGGGGCAGAGCAGTTCCCTGAAACCTCTTCTTACCGCTCTCACTGCGGAGAGCATCTCCACAGCCACCCCTGGGATGGCACGTCGTCTGCAAACATCTCCGGGCATGGGTTCAGCCAGAGACCACGGTGAGGGGCCGTTCCCTCACCTGCTGGTTCCCACTGGCAGCTCCCAGAGGGTGCAGGGAACACGTACCCGGCCCTTCCATAAGTGTTTCCATAAGTGGAAAAAAGCCAGTCTGTGTAACCGAGCACCGCACAGACAGCAGTGAAGGACAGCAGGAACCAGGCGCAGTGTGTGGGTGTGCGCAGGGACGGGGGAATTTGCTGTGACTGGTCACAGCCCTGTGATGAAAATGGGATGGTTTGAATCCTTTTGGGAAGGCTTATCCGTCTGGGAGGGAGCAGGGGGATGCATGTCTGGGAGGGACGTGTGGGGCAAAGCTGAGGGAGAGGCCGCTTGCCCGGGCTGTGTGACCATCTGCAGGCGTGAGAGCATGGCCACGGGCTGCCGGACGGGGGATGGAGGAGCTGGAGCTAGTGGCCAGAGGCAGAGGGGCACCGCTGGGAGGGAGGCAGCATCCCTGTCCCACCAGGGGGTCTGACCTCCAGGAGGGAGCCCAGAGGGGCAGCGAGTGGCGAGGGGAGCAGGGTCAGGGTCAGGGATGATGGGGGGAGCTGGGTGTCCAAGCCCTGGGAGAGGGGAGCAGGGTCAGGGATGAGCGGGGGGAGAGGGAGGTCCAAGCCCTGGGCGCACAAAGGTAAAAAGCTGTACTCAAAAACACTGAAGGCAAGAACCTGAGCAGAAAACACAAAGAGCCCAAGGATGATGAGGGTCTAAATGGGGTCACTGGAGGGACAGGATTATAGTAAAAGGCAAAGTTTGTTCTCTGCTGTAGCATTTACTCCGTAGGAAGCCTTTCTTTACAGGAGGACAGTCTGAGGAATTGCCTCAAATGAGGTGACAAAAGAAGAGATCATATAACGAATCAATAATACGATTGCCCTGTGATTGCCCTGCCGGAGCCGGCTGCCGGGGCAGCTGAGGCTGCTGCTCCGGCCGGTGCTGCCACCAGAGACGGCTGAGTTTCATTGCGCTCGCTGCTCATAGCTGGTCACGCACAAAAGGCGCCTGCTTTATGTCAGGCCTCGCCGCCTGCTCTCCCTTTCTTGGCAGGCTCCCGCGGGCAGCTGGAAGGGCTCGGTGCCGCTCGGCAGCCCTGGTAGGGGCCTTCGGCGTTTCCTGACCCGGCGAAGGGGGAAGCCTGGCTGCTGGCAGTGCTCTGGGAGCAGGACGGCATGTTCGGCACAGCGGCACGGGGTATTTCCTGCTCTTCAGACCATGGTTTCCTCCTGCAAATCTCAGCCAATTCCTTCGGGTCCCATCCCACTTTGCCGCCTCACTGCTTCCCAGGACAGGCTGACGGAGCCCTTGTCCCCTGCTCCAGGCTCTTCCTCTGCCCCTGCTCTCCACGCCGGCCCCAGAGGATGCTGGTGGATGGTGTGCAGGGGGATGGTGCCAGGCAATGCCTCAGCTGCTGGGGACCCCGCTGGGGGTCTGGGTCTCCCCCCAGGGACGGTGCCATGTGGTGCCCCAGCTGCTGGGGACCCCGCTGGGGTCTGGGTCTTCCCTGGCATGCAGCCCTTGGGGCCAGGAGGAGGGTGCCTGCCACCGGGGCGGCTCCAGCATGGAGCACTTCGAGGAAAATAACCCTGGTTTTGTGTTATAGCAGCAAGGAGTTACGTGTAGCTTGGGCTACCACAGTACAGCTGGGGAGTTCCCTGCTCCAACAGCCTTTAAACACTTTTTTGACCTTTTATTAAGAAAAAGTAGTAGAATCAGTTAAGTGGAAAGTTAAGCAAGGCTTCCGTCGTAACAATATCTTCTGTTCCTTTTTGAGTTAAAAACTTTCATCAGGAGAAACTAACGGACTTTCGGCTGCGCATAAAGATGATGTTAGCTGTCATCTTTGGGGTTTGGGGAAAAAAAGTTAGTGGAGACACCCCGGGGCTGCTGTTGCTTTGTGCTGTTAAGACAAAACCAAGACAACTGCAGATCACAACAGCAGCGAAGCCAAAAAAGTAACTGCTGTCTCCCACAGCAGTCTGCTGCTTTGTGGGTGTAGGCACATCCCATTGCTGTCTGCCACTGGGAGACTGGATTGTGCTGGAAAGGGAATTAGAAGTGAGAATGTGGGCTCTAAGAGCCAAATTAATGTAATACTTTTATCAATGCCTTTGCCATAAATTATCAGGTGCGGGTCAGCGAGCTTAGCCGAGAGGTGAGGTAGTGGAACGGTGGAGCAGAGGCTGGAACAGCCTTCAGGGACAACGGGTGACATTGAAGGCTGAACTAACAGTCATGGGAGGAAATGGAATGGTACAAAATGCAAAGTCATGCCCTGCAGTCACTGAACAAACATTTATGCCATAAATTAGGCCCCCGATTTGGAAGTGGTTAAAGAGGAAAGGGCCTGTATGCCTTCAGCAACCTCAGGATGGATGCAGGCTACCGTGTAATGACCACGAAGACCTGGTGAATTCTCAACTCTGCAGGGATGTATCTCCAGAAAAGGCAGATAGTGCTGTGGTACGGAGCATTATTTACAGACCACGCACCAGTCCTGACCAGCCGCGCTAAAAAGCATGAATTCATTGTAGAAACGGTGCGGAGGAGAGCAACGGAGATGACTGGGGGAATGCAGAGAGGGGGTGAGAGCAGCCCAGCTTGATAGCGCGTCAAAACAGACGTTGAGGGGAGATAAGATTGCCCAGGGCAGCTTTATCAGTGAAAAACACTGGAGCAGGAGGAGATCTGCGTAAACTGATGGATGGGTTTTGCATAAGAGGAAATTGGTCTGAGCTGGCTGGAAGCGAGGAGGAGGTTTCCCGCTGCTGGAGGAGGCAGGCTGGAGGGAGCTGCCAGGCAGAGGCATGGGGAGCCTGCCCGTTTTGCCGAAGGATTTTGGTGGGAAGCGCTGCCCAGGCAGGAGCAGACGTGCTGACCCAGGACCGCCCTACCAACCGCGTTTGCTTGATTCGGGTGGGCTGGTGTGCTCCAGACGGGGCAGTGGGCTTGGCTGGCTCGATGTCCCACGCCTGAGGCCACCCTCGTGGGGGTCTATGGCCCCCACGGGTGGGGAGCGCCATCAATCCGCAGGGAAAGCTGCTGTGCTGTGGGCGCTCTACTGCTTCCCGCTCATGGCTGGGGGCGCAGCGATGGGTTTGCTGGTTTCCCGTTCCTTTTCCAGCAGGTTGGGTCCTGGGGCCTTTGCTCTCAACCCCGGTCTTCTCCCGTGAAACCGAGACCTTACCCAGACCCTGGTCTTAACCGGGACCTTACCCAGAGCATCCACTGTGGTGCGATGTCCCCGCAGGGATGGGGCAGCAGGCGCTCAGGCTGCCTGACCCTTTCCTTTCCCCTGTTGCCCCCATGCCTCCAAAGAGCGTTCGGATACTATTCAGATGCATTTGGTTACGAAACCAGCTTATAACTATGCAAATGTATGCAGCTTTTCCCTTACACAATGTCCTGTTTTCTTTCAGCTTCTTTTTTGGAAATTCAGCGCTTCCTGTGGGAGTGCGATCTGACTCCCGGGAGCCATCTGGAACCCTCCCAGCCTCGGGTCCCCAGGCAGGCTGGTGCTGGCACCGACTCCTTTTGGAAGCCTCACCACCCTGGCTGCTTGAGTCCTCCTGCCCACCATCCTCTGCTTGCCTACCCGGCCCAGGACCCTCGGTCCACCCCCGCGCCGGTGGCACAAGCTGATGCCAGTCCCCTGCAAGAAGCAAGAGCATGGAGGGGGGCTGCATCTGCATGGCGTGTCCAGCTCTAACCTGGCATCAGCCAACAGCAAGTGTGTAGGAAGCAGTGTGAGAACAAGGCAAGCACATACCAGCACTTCTCTGGTGTGTCCTCGCAGGCCCCAGGGGTTTGTGGCTCTGGGAGCTACTGAAATGGCGATCACAGAATATAGAATCATAGACTATCTCAAGTTGGAAGGGTCCCAGGAGGATCACTGAGTCCAGCTCCCTGCTACTTGCAGGACTACCTAAAACTAAACCATATGACCAAAAGCATAGACTATTTCGGTTGGAAGGGACCTACAACGATCCCTTTAAATAACAGTGCCTCTCGTTATTTAGTAGCCCTTGATGGATTTCCCTCCATGGCTTACTCCAAAAGCTTTTTGAATCCATAGAAACTTTTAGCACTAGGAACATCCTGCAGCAGGGAGTTCCTCAGCTCAGCTGCCCACAGAATTGCTTCCTTTGACCTGAACCGGCCTCATGCTGGATTCTGTGACAACCCTCAATCCTTGAGTTGGAAAAGACGGTGAACCTGTGTCCCCCCTGCCAACTGCCACACCATCCACCTTGCTCATTGCTCCATCTGGGGAGCCTACTCAGCCCTTCCTCTTTCCCTCCCTAGGTTTCATTATTCTTATTTTTCTGAGTCCCCACAAGATGGGACGATGAGATGGGACAATGAGATGGGACGAGGAATGCCTCAGGAGATGGTATTCCACTCTCTGCTCCCTTCCTAGTAATTGCCAGCAACTCCATTCCCTCTGTGGAGTGGGGTGGATGAGTCTGGGAGGTCCCTGTGCTGCTGCATGCCCACATTGTCCCTGTGTCTTCTTGTTAGTGACCTTCCACTGATGGCATGGCCCTGCTGCCCCTGCTTCTGAAGCCTCCTGTCTGATGGGAACCTCCACCAGCATCTTCCTGTGCCTCCCCAGTGGGGATGGATGCTCCTGCCGTGGGCTGTGCCCCAGGGCTGTGGGCTCTTATGGGCACAGGGCTCCTGGGCTGTCCACGTGTGTGACACGAGGGTGGCTGGCATGGGACCATTCAGCCACCCAGGGACAGCCCACGTGCCTGGCTCTCCCGGGGCTCTCGCATGGCTCTAGAGCTCTCTGCGTGTGGAACCCTCCCCAGAGGCACCTGCAACTGTGGTGGGCACATCCAGGGCTCCCCCCTTACCCTCTCCCTGTGGGTGACCCTCACTGCGGCTGTGGCATGTGCCCAGCAGGATGGCTGAGCCTGCCCGCAGCTCGGGCCACCATCCCCTGGGGCAGTGTGACCTGGCGGTGGGGCTCATCCCTGGGAAGTCTGTCCCTGCCTAAAGGACTGGATGGCGTCCTCCCTGTCCCCTTGTGACTGGAGAGCTGGCATGGCAGCAGGGATGATGCGGTGCATGAGCTCCAGAGCAGGGTGCAGTGGGGTGCTGCTCCCCATCTCTACACCAAGCTGAGTGGTTCAGTCGACACGGCTGAGGGACGGGACACCATCCAGAGGGACGTGGACAGGCTGGAGAGGTGGCCTTGTGTGAACCTCATAGGGTTCAACAAGGCCAAGTGCAGGGTGGGGGCAGCCCCCGGTGCCAGCCCAGGCTGGGGGTGGGGGGATGGAGAGCAGCCCTGAGAGAAGGGCTTGGGGGGGCTGGGGAGGGGGGGGGAAACGCTGCCCATGAGCCGGCACCGTGCGCTGGCAGCACAGACACCCCCCGCAGCCTGGGCTGCATCCCCAGCAGCGTGGGCAGGGGGGCGAGGGGGGGATTCTGCCCCTCTGCTCCGCTCGGGGGAGACCCCCCTGCAGTGCTGCCTCCAGCCCCGGGGACATCGGGAGGGAGGACACGGAGGTGTCGGAGCAGGGCCGGAGGAGGCCCCGGAGATGCCGGGAGGGCTGGAGCCCCTCTGCTGTGAGGACAGGCTGAGAGAGCTGGGGGGATTCAGCCTGGAGAAGAGAAGGCTCCGGGGAGACCTTCCAGCCCCTTCCAGGCCCTCAAGGGGCTCCGTGAAAGCTGGGGAGGGACTCTGGAGCAGGGAGGGGAGCCACGGGACGAGGGGGAAGGGTTTTCCACTGGAAGAAGGGAGATTGGGATGAGATGTGAGGCAGACATTGTTTGCTGTGAGGGTGGTGAGCCCCTGGCCCAGGTTGCCCCGAGAAGCTGTGGCTGCCCCATCCCTGGAGGGGTTCAAGGCCAGGTTGGACGGGGCTTGGAGCAACCTGGGCTGGTGGGAGGTGTCCCTGCCCAGGGCAGGGGGGTTGGAAAAAGAAGATCTTTAAGGTCCCTTCCAACCCAAACGATTCGGTGACTGCATGACTCTACCATCCCCAGACAGGGCTGGGGCACAGCTCCCTGCCGAGCCCCTTGCCCCCAGTGCCATGGCCCTGTGTGGGTGGCAGGGTCAGGGAGCCCTGACAGGCCCTGGCACAGCAGGGAGGCCACGCCGTGCCCAGCACCAAGCCCAAGGGCAGGGGTGCCTCAAGAGGGGCACTATGGGGACCATGGGGACCTGCTGGGTGGCTTGGTGAGACCCCATGGCAGAGGCACGCTGTGCTGGCAGCAGGCATCAGCCGTGTCACATGCGGTGTCACAGCCAGAGAGGCCCTGGTCACAGGGACACACACACACGCAGACACACGCACTGTTTCCCCCCTGGCACCCCCACACAGCACAGGGCTCCCTGGGGCTTGGCACCGCTGGCCCTGCAGATGGCTCTGCACACATGCGTGTGTTTGGCCACGGCACACGGCTCCATGACACACGGCTCCACAGCACACGCGTGCGCAGCACCATGGTGCAAACCCATGTGCACATGGTTCTGCGTGTGCTCTCAGGGCACGGGGCAGGGAGCCACGCTGGCCTCCGGCACTGGGCAGCGTGGGGGTGCTCCCGTGGGCGCTTCTCCCCTGTGACGGGCGGTGACCTTCCTGGGCACAGGGCTTCTGCTGGCAGGGGTTCCATGGCAGCAGTCCTGCCCTGCCTGTGGTCTCCTCTCGCCCCGCGGAACCATCGCCGACCCTGCGAGCGCAGCCAGCAGCCTCACGCCATTGCAGGCGACGCAGCCCTGGCACCAGAACCCCTCTCCCCCAGCGCTCATGGGCAGCAAGCTCCAGCAGCCCAGCAGAACCCATGGCCCCGGCAGAGCCCAAGGGCAGGTCAGGGATAAATCATAGAATCACAGAATCATAGAATTGCCTAGGTTGGAAAGGACCTTTCAGATCATGGAGTCCAACCATCAACCTAACACTGAGAAACCCACCACTACCCCATGTCCCTCAGCGCCACCCTCAGCACCCTCATGCCTGGCTTTTAAATCCGTCTAGGAATGGTGCCTCAACCACTTCCCTGGGCAGCCGCTTGCAATGTTTGACAACCCTTTCAGTGTAAAAATTTTCCCCAATATCCATCCTAAACCTCCGCTGGTGGAGGTTTCCTCCACCAGGCCTTGAGGCCGTTTCCTCTTGTCCCATGGCCTGTTCCTTGGGAGAAGAGCCCGACCCCCCCTGGCTGCCCCCTCCTTTCAGGGAGCTGCAGAGAGCGAGAAGGTCTCCCCTCGGCCCCCTTTTCTCCAGGCTGAACACCCCCAGCTCCCTCAGACGCTCCTCACAAGACTCCTGCTCCAGACCCCTCACCAGCTCCGTTGCCCTTCTCTGGACACGCTCCAGCACCTCAATGTCTTTCTTGGAGTGAGGTGCCCAAAACTGGACACAGCCCTCAAGGTGGGGCCTCACCAGTGCTGAGTGCAGGGGGACGGTCACTGCCCGAGTCCTACTGGCCATGCTGTTCCTGATACGGGCCAGGATGCTGTTGGCCTTCTTGGCCACCTGGGCATGCTGCTGGCTCATATTCAGCCGGCCGTTGACCCCAGGTCCTTTTCCACCGGGCAGCTCTCCAGCCACTCTGCCCCCAACCTGTAGCCTTCATGGGGTTGGTGTGACCCAAGTGCAGGACCCAGCAGTTGGCCTTGTTGAACCTCACACCATTGGCCTCAGCCTATCAACCCAGCCTGTCCAGATGCATAAATGTCCCCTGGGCACCCACAGCCACACGTGCCGTCCCTGCTCCTTGCCCTTCAGCAGGGCTGGGGGCTCAGCTGCCCCGAGCAGAGGTTGTCTGTCCCTCTGCGGCTCTTCTGGGGCTGCCAGTTGTGCTGCCCAAAGCTCCTGCACTGGGGTCGCTCCCGGCTCCCATTCCTGGCAGTCCCCAACCCATCCGACTTGGGTGCCAGCCCCACCTTTCCCTGTTCTTTGTCG
Source organism: Larus michahellis (assembly GCF_964199755.1). Taxonomy (NCBI): domain Eukaryota; kingdom Metazoa; phylum Chordata; class Aves; order Charadriiformes; family Laridae; genus Larus; species Larus michahellis. Next base: position 170,042,941 of record NC_133897.1, on the reverse strand, counting down.
GAACGCTGCCCTCGCTGCCCTCACCACCCTCCCTGCACCCTCCCCAGGACCCCTCCAGGAAAGTTCTGTTGGTCAAAAGAAACCTCAGCACAGCAGCAGTTGAGCCAGCAAAGAGTTTAACCAGGTACCCACCCCGTTGCATGCACAGGGTTGTCACCGCTCTTTCCTGCCCATAATTAAGTTATGTGGGGAGCAAACTCTCACGAGCACCCAGGCTGAGCCTGCCCCAGGAGATCCTCTTCTGGGGTGGGTGGTGCTAGTGGTCCTGGTGGTGTCTCTTCTTATGCTGCGGGCCTGTGACGACTGTGGTGGTGATGGTGATCTTGTTCACGGTCAGCCCTCCCGTGCCGTAAGTGTCAAGATGTGCCTCTCGTTTGTACTCGGAGACTTGCTTGGTGGAGAGGAGCTCCCACACCGACACCCTCTGCTCCTGGAACTGGCCAAAAGTAATGTAGGAGCCCTCAGACTGGAGGAGATCCACTGTCTGCTGGGGAAGGGTTGCAAGGTGCCTTTCTTTGCTGTCGGTGGCAATGCTGCTGGTGGTGCTGACCAGATCCTGAAGGGTGAGTGTCCCTGCACGGTACAGCTCCAGGAGCTCCTGCCTTTTCTCCTCAGGGATGTCGTTGGAGAAGAGCAGGTCCCACACAGAGACCTGTCTCCCCTGCAACTCACCCACTGACATCTCCACTGTGGTGGACTTCAGGGTCTCTTCCCAGGTGTTGTCCTCATGCAGGTGGGTGTCCTCAGCTTCTGCGACTGTTGTCTCTGCTCTTGGACTACTCGCATTCGCCGATTGCTCTGCCCTTGCTGCTTCTGCCTTGGTTACAATAGTGCTGACAACCATTTTCACCTGCTCGAGGGTTAACTCTCCTGCCTGGTACAGCTCCAGGAGCTCCTTTCTGTTCTCCTCAGGGATATACCTGGAGTGGAGCAGGTCCCACACAGAGATCTTGTGGCCTCGAAACTCTCCAACCTCCATGTCGACGACTGTGGTTTTCAAGGCCTTTTCCCATGGTTCTTCTTTGGGGGAGTCGCCATCCTTCTCTCCTGCTGCTGACACAGTGTCCTTGTCGGAAGTCTTGACTGCAATTAGGAATTTCCTGCCTGTAGATTCTTTTTTCTTAATGAGAGTGGTGACAACAATTATTAACCGCTCCAAGGGCAACGCACCTGCACGGTACAGCTCCAGGAGCTCCTGCCTTTTCTCCTCAGGGATGTGGTTGGAGAAGAGCAGGTCCCACACAGAGACCTGTCTCCCCTGCAACTCACCCACTGACATCTCCACTGTGGTGGACTTCAGGGTCTCTTCCCAGGTGTTGTCCTCCTGCAGGTGGGTGTCCTCAGCTTCTGCAACTGTTGTCTCTGCTCTTGGACTACTCGCATTCGCCGATTGCTCTGCCCTTGCTGCTTCTGCCTTGGTTACAATAGTGCTGACAACCATTTTCACCTGCTCGAGGGTTAACTCTCCTGCCTGGTACAGCTCCAGGAGCTCCTTTCTGTTCTCCTCAGGGATATACTTGGAGTGGAGCAGGTCCCACACAGAGATCTTGTGGCCTCGAAACTCTCCAACCTCCATGTCGACGACTGTGGTTTTCAAGGCCTTTTCCCACGGTTCTTCTTTGGGGGAGTCGCCATCCTTCTCTCCTGCTGCTGACACAGTGTCCTTGTCGGAAGTCTTGACTGCAATTAGGAATTTCCTGCCTGTAGATTCTTTTTTCTTAATGAGAGTGGTGACAACAGTTATCATCTGCTCCAGAGTTAATACTCTTTCACGGTACAGCTCCAGGAGCTCCTGCCTTTTCTCCTCAGGGAGGTAGTCAGAGAAGAGCAGGTCCCACACGGAGACCTGTCTCCCCTGCAACTCACCAGCTGGCACTTCAATCGTGGTAGACTTCAAAATGTTATCTAGTTGCGCATCTTCTGCTGAGAAACCATCTCCATTTTCCTCTGTCCTTGTCACCGCCTTGTGTGGACTTCTGGTGTTCACCATAAGTGCAGCATTTGCGGCTTCTGTCCTGTTTATGATGTTGGTGACCACAGTAGCCACCTGTCCTGTGGTCAGTATCCCTGCTCTGTACAGCTCCAGCAGCTCCTGCCGCTTCCCTTGAGGGATGTATTTGGAAAAGAGCAGATCCAACAAGGAAATGTTTTGCCCCTGGAACTCACCAGCAGTGACATAGATGGTCACAGACTTTAAGGACTTTCTCAACTGTTGCTCCTGGGAGTGCGTATCCTGAACTGGTTGTGATGCTTCCACCTCGTTGTTGGGTGTAACTGTGGATGAGCTCTTATCCCCGTTTTCCATTTCTGCCGTGGTGACGATCGTGGTGAGGATGGTGATGATCTCTGGGATGGTCACTGTCCCCGCCTTGTATTTCCTCAGCAGCTCCTCTCTCTGGTGATCAGGGATGTAGCGGGAGAAGAGGAGCTCCCAGACGGTGACGCTCTGGCCCTGGAAGAGCCCCACGCTGAGGGTGGTGCGGGCGGCCTGCAGGACTTTCCGGGCATCCTTGTTCAGCTGGTAGAGCACGGAGCCCTTGTCCATCACCTGGAGCATGAGCAGCCCCGTGTCCGGGTCGGGGACACAGCGGCGCAGGAGCTGTGTGTAAGTGAGGTTCTCGTGGGTGTTGGGGTCGAAGCAACTTCTTGTTTGATTCTTGGGGTTAGAAAGAAACTGGCTCATCTCCTGGTCGAAGTAGCCATGCTGGTGGGCCACTTCCACGGGGAGGCGGTGGCCGTGCACGGGGTCGATGATGCCACCAGTGGCGATCTGGGCCTCGAGCAGACGGATAGCGTGCTCCTTGACGATGAACTCTTTCTTCATGGCCTGGAAGAGGGAGATCTTGTGTCCTGTGTATGGCTCTGTGTACCCTGTCACTGCTCCCTCTGCCGACAGCAGCTTCTCATAAAAATCTCTGCCAATGAGTCCTGCGGTCAGCGCCTCTTTCACCGATAGTTTCTGGTTCCTCACGGGGTCGGTGAGGAACCCTGAAGCGGCCTGTGCCTCCAGCAGCACCAGGGCCGTACCTGGTGTCAGGAGCCCCCTCATCATGGCATCATAGATACTCATCTTCTTCTTCATGGCCTGGATGAAGACTCCAGCTATGAAGTTGCTCCCACCCCCACCCACCTCTTTGTGTCCATCTGCAAGCAGGTTACTGCCTATGTTGTTGCTTGACTTGTTGTCCTGAGGGGGTCCGCTCATCTTCTGCATTGTCTCTGGGAACAGTCCTGCTACTGTGGGGCACCACGTCTGTCTGAGGAGAGAGAGAAAGAAATGGCTTGGTAAGACATAGGTTCTTGTGCAGTTTTCATGGTGTGTGAGAGGAAAACCATCTCCCTGGATGTGGCGGCGGGAACCCAGGGAGAAGCGGGGAGAGGGGTCTGGGGTGTTGCTGTTGCCATCCGTCTCCCAGCAGCAACCAGGGCCAAGAGTGCCCCTCGTCCAGCTCCCTCCTGAGCTCTCTGGAAGGAGCAGTGACAGCCCAGACGGGGTCTTTGCCTTGGTCAGAGAGGTTTGAGGACCATGTCACAGAACAGCAGGTCTAGTGACAGACATGCACTCCGCAAAAAAGCATCCCATCTTGGTCCTGGGGGCCCCAAGGAATTGCCTGGTCTCCCAGACCCTGACGCTGCCTCAGACCTGTGGCCTCTGTCACCTTCCTCTTCTGTTCCTGGGTGACACAACCACTGCTCTCTTCTAGGCTGTGCCATGGGTTGCCAGCAGGCAGCATGGCCACTGCTCACCCCCCTGTTCCCCCAGCACTGGCTCCTGTGCCACCCTGGGCTGGCAGATGTAGCTGGTGGTCATTTGACAAGCACAGGCCGTGCCAAGAAGCGGCAGTGCCCTCCTGATGTGACTGCCACCAGCGACTATCCGGCTGCAGGGAGGTGCCGGCTAGTGCTGAAAGACATCTTCTGCTCTTCTCCACTTAGGCCACCACGCTGCCTGGCTTCCTGCTGGTCATGGACAGGCTGTGAGGGTGGCGGAGATCTTTCCTCTTGCACCACCCCGTCATGACACAGGACGTGGGAATGGCCTTAGTGACAGGTGAGTGGCTGGTCAGATCCACCTGCAGCAGTGGGTCCAAGTGGGCAGAGACCTTCTCTCAGGCTGTGCCTCTGCGGCAGCTGGGCTGTGCCCGGGTCTCTGCTGGTTCTAAGGCCACTGGGTTGGCAGAGCCCCCAGTACCCAGCCCATTACATTCTCCTGTCCTCCAAAACTGGGGCCCGCTGCTGCCGGCGTGCTGGCACCGCTCCTGGCCCGTGCTGACTTTGTGGGCATTGACCATGGGAGGACAAGTTGGCCCCCACCATCCCAGGGACCATTCTAACCAGTTCCAGCAACTGGGGACAAGGCAGAGTCAACAGGAGGGTTCATCTGCCTGAGTGCTCTCTCTGCAGCAGGGACAAGGCCCTCTCTACAGATTTTTAGGGAAACTGCCTTAGGAACAGGCTGGTAGAGAGCAATGCTCTGGCTGAGCCCTCTGGCACACGGCCCTCCGCTTGCCCTGGACCGCAATCTGTAGCCACCACAGGCTACAGACCTCCATGGACCCCTGCAGTCAGCTCTGCGAGTCCAGGTCTGGTGTCAGCCTCCGCAGCATTGCGAGGCAACGAGGCCCGTGATTTAATAACTCTGCACGTAGAGTATTTTCACTGGGAGCTTCTGGCTATGTGACGTCATGAATGGCCAATCTTTGTTATTAGCTAATGGCTGTGTAGGTAAAAAGGTAGATAAAATTTTATATATATATATATAAAAAAATAAAAATTAGAGAGTAGTGATGGACTAAGAGCAGGTACCTGAGGGACCCTGCTGTAAGTGGCTGCTCGCAGGGGTCTCTCCCATTTTTTGGACTTTGCAATTAGTGTGGCCAGTCACAGTCAGTTCAGTGGGTGCCCTCACCCATGAAAATGCAGCACCCTTCACCAAGACGCCAGTTGCGCTCCCTGAAGTTTTCAGGGGAAGGCAGCCATGCTCTGGAGCAGACACCAGAGTCAGGCCAAGGGTCTGTGTAGCCCCGAGTCTTGTTTCCATCTCAGAATCACAGAATCACAGAATGGCCTGGGTTGGAAGGGACCTTTCAGATCATCTAGTCCAACCATTGACCCAACACTGACAAAAGCCATCACTAAACTGTATCTCTAAGCACTGCGTCTGCCCGGCTTTTCCATCCCTCCGGGGATGGCGACTCCCCCACTGCCCTGGGCAGCCTCTTCCAACGCCCGACAGCCCTTTCCATGAAGGAATTTTCCCCAATATCCATCCTAAACCTGCCCTGGCACAACTGGAGGCCATTTCCCCTTGTCCCATCTCCTGTTCCTTGGGAGAAGAGCCTGACGCCGCCTGACTACCCGCTCCTTTCAGGGAGCTGCAGAGAGCGAGAAGGTCTCCCCTCGGCCCCCTTTTCTCCAGGCTGAACACCCCCAGCTCCCTCAGACGCTCCTCACAAGTTCTCCAGACCCTTCTCCTCCTTCTCCAGCCCCCTCACCAGCTCCGTTGCCCTTCTCTGGACACGCTCCAGCACCTCAATGTCTTTCTTGGAGTGAGGTGCCCAAAACTGGACACAGCCCTTGAGGTGGGGCCTCACCAGTGCTGAGTGCAGGGGGACGGTCACTGCCCGAGTCCTACTGGCCACGCTGTTCCTGATACGGGCCAGGATGCTGTTGGCCTTCTTGGCCACCTGGGCACGCTGCTGGCTCATATTCAGCCGGCTGTTGACCAACACCCCCAGGTCCTTTTCCACCGGGCAGCTCTCCAGCCGCTCTGCCCCCAACATGTAGCGTTCATGGGGTTGGTGTGACCCAAGTGCAGGACCCGTCCATCTTGAGCGGTAAGTGGACAACAGGAGAAGTATGAAGAATGGGGCAAAGTGTGTAAAATTTCCCTGGTTTTTGTGTCAGCCTCTGACTATTTCCAGCTCGGTGGATTTCATGAGCTGGATGCGTTTTGGGTCTGTGTAGTAATCTTCGAGGGGTGTCTCGTATGCTGTCACCTGGTCTCTTCTGGAAGCCCTGTAAACTTTCCACATCCACAACACTGTGTGGTGATGAGGCCACAGTCTTGTAAAACCGGCAAAAACAAAGTCCAAAACATTTTTTTGGGGAACACCCATCTCCCATAAACAACAGTGACTGACATTAATGATATGCTTAGCTCATTATCAGGGTCACAGCTTAATTCCCCACCTGTTTACCTAACTGGTCTAAAAGTCTCTGAGTCATTGCTTTTGGTGCATTTAAATATCGGATTGATGCTGGCGTAGATGGATCATGATGGGGGAGCGGTTTATCCCCGCAGTGACAGACCAGCCCCTGCCTCTTTGGGGACCCTGCCTGTGGGTGGCTTTGGGCTCTTCTGCAGCCAGCGGCTCTGGTCCACCCTGTGGCTCCAGCCCTGGAGAGCAGCTTCTCCTGAACCCTCCTGGGAGGTGATGGGCTGGTTGTGCTGCCGGCGCGGGTGGCACTCGGTGCAGGACAAAGCGGAGTTCTGTGTCACGCCCTGGAGCCGGCGACACCTATGTAGGACACGGATGTCGTGCAAACGCCCTATACTGGAAAGACGTTGCCCAACCGCAAGCTATCATTAGCTGGTCTCTAATCAGAGCTCCTGATGCTGGGGCTTGGCTGCACACGCAGCTCCCGGGGCAGGAGCTGCCTGTCCTTTCAAGCTGTCCCAGCAGCCCAGCCCAAGAGGTCCCAGTGGAAGCGGTTTTCCAGCCAGAGCAAGCAGGGGTGGTCCCAAGCCCCACCTGCGCCCCAGGGGGCGAAATGGCATCAGCACCCCCCAGCCCGGTGCTCGTCCCACAGCTCCAGCCGCCAGGCTCTGGCCAAGACCCACCGCGCCGGCCGGCAGCCTCCCACCGTGGTGTCTGCGGGCTTGGGCAGGTCCTGCAGCCCTGGTGGTTCCTTCCCATACCCCGATGTCCCCGTCTGTGCAGCTCTGGTGTCTGGGACACAAAGCACATCACATGGAGCAGCAGCTCCATCCAGCCCTGGTGCCACTCTGTCACTTTGTCCCTTGTTGGAAAGGACCCAGTCCTGCCTGGAGACCTCCTGCTCACCAGTCCCCTGGGTCCCAGCAGCTGATGGTTGGACTCGATGATCTGAAAGGTCGCTTCCAACCGAGGCAATTCTATGATTCTATGAACTGCCCTCCAAGCCCTAGGTTTCAGGGTAGACGCAAGGTCCCTGCACCCCTTGCAGTCCCCTGATATCTGCTGAAGTGGGGCTGAGTGGTGGCCCCAGTGTCCCCTCCAGGTGGGCTCTGTCCTACCTGCTGGGCACGTCCCCAGGGCGGCTGGCTCCCCGCAGGCTCTGATCCTCCTCCTCCTCCTCCTCCTCCTCCTCCTCCTGCTGCCTCTCAGCCGGGATGAGACGAGGCAAGCGCCCAATTTAAATCCTTCCCTTCCCCGCCCCTGGGGAAGACACGGTGGCCCTGCCCTGTGCTGAAATACAGGGACAGGCTGGTTCTGTCCCGCTGCAGGAGGGTGGCTGCCAAGGGGCTCAGCAGGAGAAAAGGCCCTTGTTCTTTGGAGCACAAGTCTGGTGAGGAGCAGCTGAGGGAGCTGGGGGTGTTCAGCCTGGAGAAAAGGGGGCTGAGGGGAGACCTTCTCGCTCTCCGCAGCTCCCTGAAAGGAGGGGGCAGCCAGGGGGGGTCGGGCTCTTCTCCCAAGGAACAGGCCACGGGACAAGAGGGAACGGCCTCCAGTTGTGCCAGGGCAGGTTTAGGATGGATACTGGGGAAAATTCCTTCATGGAAAGGGCTATCGGGCGTTGGAAGAGGCTGCCCAGGGCAGTGGGGGAGTCGCCATCCCCAGAGGGATGGAAAAGCCGGGCAGACACGGCGCTGAGGGACGCGGGGTAGCGGTGGGTTTGGCAGCGCTGGGCGGATGGTTGGTCTCCATGGTCTGAAAGGTCCCTTCCAACTGAGACAATTCTATCATTCTGTGATTCTATCTGACCATGGCAGCCCCAGCCTCGGGAGCCCAGGAGGGGTGGCAGGGTCTGGGACACAGTGACCAGCCCTGGTGCAGACGTGGGGCGCGTCTCTCCCTGGAGCTCGGGCAAGCAATAGCTGTGGAGGCACCATGAGGCTTCTGGACTCTCTGCCACCACCTTCTTCTGGCGGGTGCCCAGCATGACTGCTCCTGGACTGCCCTGCCTGTGGTCCCAACTGCCATGGAGGTCTCCACGGATCTGGAATTGTTTGATCTGCCTTTGCTCTGGCTTGACCCCCTTGGCAGCCACCCTCCTGCAGCGGGACAGACCCAGCCTGTCCCTCGCTGTCCCTCACGGTGGCCTGGGACCATGCAGGCACTGGAGAGGTGATGGCTGCTGGCATAATTTTCAATGCATGGAGTGCGTGGTCAGTGCCCAGGGTGGAAAGCTCTCACGCTCCCAGTGAGCAGGGAGGGCCAGCGTCTGCCCAGGAGCTCGGGCCACCCCATCAACCGCTTGCTTGCAGAGGGCTTGCGCCATCTGGCCAGCTGGCAGAGGCAGGCTGGTGGTCCCAGACAGCTTTGGACTGAGCAGGGCTGAAGCTCAGTCCCATGTTTGGGTCCGTTTCTGTGTCGGCGTAGGATGGGCCACATCCCATCAGACCACAGCCACGGCCCTGGTGAACAGGCTCACCAGAGCAAGGGTGGGTTTGGTTGGATTGTTGTGGTTTGCGGCCCTTTGTGTATCACAGAATCATGGAGTCATAGAATTGCCTGGGTTGGAAGGGACCTTTCAGACCATGGAGTCCAACCATCGACCCAACACTGACAAACCCACCATAACCCATGTCCCTCAGCACCGCGTCTGCCCGGCTTTTCAATCCCTCCAGGGATGGCGACTCCCCCACTGCCCTGGGCAGCCTCTTCCAATGCTTGACAACACTTTCAGTGTAAAAATTTTTCCTAATATCCATCCTAAACCTGCCCTGGTGCAACTTGAGGCTGTTTCCTCTTGTCCCGTCTCCTGTTCCTTGGGAGAAGAGATGGTGTGTGCTCGGGTGTTGAGCAGCTGAGAGCACCTGTGACCACGTCTGTGCTGCCATCCACCCGCATGTGTGTCAGCACCTCTGCGTGCGCGCGTGACGGCGCGTGCTCCTGTGTGACTCTGTGTGTGGGTGACGCCGTGCGAGCGTGTGCACGTGTAACTCTGTGTGTGTGTGTGCAAGGCACAGACGGTCCGTGTGCCCGTGGGGGGCGGTGGCTCTGTCCTCGAGTGGGTGCGCATGGCGGGGTGCCCCAGCGCGGAGGAGGTGCTGCCTGCCCCTGCCCTTCCTCCCCCGGGTGTCCTGCTTGGGGTGCACATTCCTGCCCGCGTGGGTGCTCGCCAGACTGGATGATCAGCACGCAGAGGCATTTTCCCTCTGACTCACTCAGGTTGTTTGGCTCTGGGGAACACACCTGGGCAGGAGGTCCCTCCGTTCACAGAGGAAAAGGTGGACATGGGACCCGTTTCTGTTGTCTTTACTCCCTCCTCACAAACCCTTCCTTGCCTGATATCTATTTTCAGCCTGTGTCATATCAGTTAGTTACAGATGCTGCAAATGCACTGCTAATTGCACGGCACGGTAGGGTCGGCCATTCCGGTTGGGCTATGGCCAAAGCTTTGTTTGAGCCGTGTCCTCGGCAGGAGCGGGGTGTCATGGGGTGCAGAGGGTCCCCGGCCTGGCCCAGGCAGGAGGGTCCCGTCTCTCCCTGCTCGGTACAGCACAGACCCCGTGTGCCAGCCTGAGCACCCAACGGCGGCATAGAGCTGCTCTGCGTCAGCCCCACGCGCTCCTCGGGCACAGCACGGCACTGACCGCGGCCAAGCAGGACGCTCCACTGAGCTGCGCCGCTCTGGTGACCACTGGACCACTACCTGGAGCTGGCCCAGCTTGTTTAGACACCTCTGAAGTGCGCGTAGTCGGTGGCTTCCCCTTGGAGGTGCATTACTTTGCATTTGTCAAGGCGGAGGTTGTGATTTACCTGCCGCAGTGGACGCCTCCCGCGGAGCTGGAGCCTGGGTCCCGTTATAGCCGTGGAGCACACCAGGACACTCGCCGGAGCCCGGAGCATGACTCCTCTGACCACTTACACATCTCTGCCGAAGGATGTGTCCACAGAGAAACACCAGCCGCGTGGACCTGCTCTCCCTTGGCTACCCGGGGCAGCCGGGGTGACGTGCGCCACACACAAACATCACCTGCGGTGAATCAGCCCTGAGCATCGCCTCAGCCCTGAATGTCACCTCCTCCTGCACGCGCAGGTCTCTGGGCAGCCCCACCTCCCTCAGAGGCACCAGGTGGCTTGAACAGAGTGGTGTGATGTGGAAATGCTGGTGCCTCACCTTCACCCTGCTCACAGATTGTCCCCTCGTCAGCAGAGAACAGAGCTCCCTCTCCCCCGACGAGGACCGAGTATTTAATCCCACGCTTCCCTCCCTACCTCCTAACCTGCTGCTGGGACATGATCATAGAATTACAGAATGGTTTGGGTGGGAAGGGACCTTAAAGGCCACCCAGCGCCACCCCCTGCCCTGGGCAGGGACACCTCCCACCAGCCCAGGTTGCCCAAAGCCCCGTCCAACCTGGCCTTGAACCCCTCCAGGGATGGGGCAGCCACAGCTTCTCTGGGCAACCTGGGCCGGGGGCTCACCACCCTCACAGCAAACAATTTCTGCCTCAGATCTCATCTCAATCTCCCCTCTGTCAGTGTAAAACCCTTTCCCCTCGTCCCGTGGCTCCCCTCCCTGCTCCAGAGTCCCTCCCCAGCTTTCCCGGAGCCCCTTTAGGGACTGGCAGGGGCTGGAAGGTCTCCCCGGAGCCTTCTCTTCTCCAGGCTGAACCCCCCCAGCTCTCTCAGCCTGTCCTCACAGCAGAGGGGCTCCAGCCCCCCCAGCACCTCCGGGGCCTCCTCTGTCCTGGCTCTAACAGCTCTGTGTCTCTCTTGTGCTGAGAAAAACTTTTTCTTTTCAGCCCTGAAGAAACTTAGTTCTTTCGTGATCTTCTCTAAGGCACTGTCAAAGGCTTTTTATAGAGGGATGGATTTTTGGAGATACCCAGTACTGTGTCCCAGTTATTTCCCCAGAGGACTGGGATGATGCTGCTTGTGAGCCCTGTGCCAGCTCCCGGAGCCACCACAGGGGCGGCACCCCCGGTCACAGGACAACCTGGCCTTCCACGTTCCCAGGCCCCCCTGCTCCTCTGTCACCACCTCCCCCCCAGGGAAGGGCAGATGAAGAAGAAGGGTGCCCACAAGCGCATCTCCAGGCAGACGGCCGCTCCTGTGTCCCATGGATGACTCCAGTGCCTGCACGCTGTCCCCAGGGAAAGGGGACTTGGGCTGGAATCCTCAGCCCCATTCCCAAAGTGGTCGTGCACTGGTGTGTTACAGGCACGGGGACACGTGTCCCTGCCCAGCCTGGGTGTGCGTGACTGTGCTGCCTCCATCCCTTCCCCTTGCTCCTGGGGCTCGTAGTTGGACCTGAGACTTAGAGGAAGGCTCCCGTCCCGCCGTCTGCCACCCAGGAGCATCACCAGCATCTTACCCAGTGACACAGGTATCATGGGGCACGTTCCCTGTTCTCTGGGCACTGGAAAGCACCAGCCCAATGCTGACACTTGGTTTTAGCAGCTGCAGGTGAATACTGCTGACCACGAGGCCTCGCGAGCAAACCAGGGGGTTGTTCTTGATGATGGAGTTTCTTTACAACTCCTTGAAAGGAGGGGGCAGCCAGGGGGTGTCGGGCTCTTCTCCCAAGGAACAGGCCACGGGACAAGAGGGAACGGCCTCCAGTTGCGCCAGGGCAGGTTTAGGATGGATATTGGGGAAAATTCCTTCATGGAAAGGGCTGTCGGGCGTTGGAAGAGGCTGCCCAGGGCAGTGGGGGAGTCGCCATCCCCGGAGGGATGGAAAAGCCGGGCAGACGCGGCGCTGAGGGACGCGGGGTAGCGGTGGGTTTGGCAGCGCTGGGCTGGTGGTTGGACTCCATGGTCCGAAACATCCCTTCCAACAGAGACAATGCTATGATTCTGTGATTCTACGATGCCCCTGTCCCCGCTGCGCTGGGTGACTCACCGGCTGGTCCTGCAGCTTCCCGGGAAGCCAGGCAGGGAGACACCTGGGCTCAGGTATCTGCAGCCGGGTGGCTCGGCCTCACCTGCCGGAAGGTGTAGGTGTCCTTGGCTGCAGCAGCCATGAACCACATCAGAGAGCAGGGAGATGGCTTTCTCAGGGATGCTTCAGCACCAGGGCGTTTGGGGAGTGTTGTTCTCCGTCAGCAATTGATTTGGGGAGACTCCCCTGCCAGAGCTCGGCTGCTGACTCGACTCCCTCCCAGCCGGTCCCTGCAGCCGTACGGGGGTCTTGGGGAGTTCGGGGGTCCCTGCAGTGGGTGATGCCTGGGGAGGAGAGGGCAGCCCCCATGCTGGAGCAGCCCTCCAGGGACACCCATGCAGGGGCAGCCCCCGCACACAGCAGAGAAAATATTAACCAGAAAATTAACCAGAGAATATTAACCAGAGAAAATCATCATCACCGGTGCCCCTGTGCCGACAGGACCCATGGTGTGGAGCTCGTGCACCGGCATTCTCGGCGCAGAGGTGTCCCGGGGCACAGAGCCGCCCATGCGCCGTGGACCTGCCGAGCCGTGTGCGCCGGCGGTGTGGGACCCGAGGGGGAACCTCACCTCGGCCGCAGGCACCGCACGCTGCCACGCCTGCTCTGCATGTTCTCGCCTGGCTGAGCCGCGCACTCAATGCACTTTTAAAGGAAAGAATAACAAAAACGTCCTCTGTCAAAAACCACAACGAACCAGCCAAGCCCAGCACCCAAGGGATGGGCACAGGCAGGCAACCATGGACAAACAGAAAAGACAAAAATGCTTTTTATTCTGGCTTGGAAATATGTGATTGCACAACTCTCATCTCTGTGGGAAAGAACCTCTCAAGCATCTCCTACCCTGACACGTGATTCCTGGGAAACGGATCGGCAAGACTTTGGCTAGTGCTTCAGGCCACCTGGCCCGCGGCGGGGCAGAAGATAAGCCGGGGTGTGCCACAGTGGCAACTGCCTCCTGCCACCCTTTCCAGTGAACTTGCTTATTCTTTGGCTTCCAGACTTCCCGGCAGAAGAGTTTCCCTCCTGGGCACAGCGAGGGGAAGGATGCACACTTACAGACCTGCCCAGGTCCCCCCACCAACACTCCTGTCTTCCCCGAAGGGCACATTGGGTGACGGAGACTCCCTTTTCACAAGGAGTCACACGGAAAAGACGAGGGGTGATGGGTAAAAGTTACTCCTGGGGAGATCCCGACTGGACACAAGAGGAAGATTTTTCACAATGCGAACAATTGGCATAATCACAGAATCACAGAAGGGTTTGGGTGGGAAGGGACCTTAAAGGCCACCCAGTGCCACCCCCTGCCCCGGGCAGGGACACCTCCCACCAGCCCAGGTTGCCCAAAGCCCCCTCCAACCTGGCCTTCAACCCCTCCAGGGATGGGGCAGCCACAGCTTCTCTGGGCCAGGGGCTCACCACCCTCACAGCAAAGAATTTCTTCCTCACATCTCATCTCAATCTCCCTCTTCCAGTGGAAAACCCTTCCCCCTCGTCCCGTGGCTCCCCTCCCTGCTCCAGAGTCCCTCCCCAGCTTTCCCGGAGCCCCTTTAGGGCCTGGAAAGGGCTGGAAGGTCTCCCCGGAGCCTTCTCTTCTCCAGGCTGAACCCCCCCAGCTCTCTCAGCCTGTCCTCACAGCAGAGGGGCTCCAGCCCTCCCGGCATCTCTGGGGCCTCCTCTGTCCTGGCTCTAACAGCTCTGTGTCTCTCCTGTGCTGAGGACTCCAAAGCTGGACACAGGACTCCAGAAGTACTCCAGCAGAAGTGATGGATTCCCCAGCATGGGCCATTTCTAAGACTGAGCTGGACAGGGTGCTAGGCCACATTGTCTGGACCATGCTTTGCCAGGAAAGGTTGGACCAGGTGATCCTTGAGGTCCCTTCCAACCAGGTGTTCTATGCTTCAATGACTCTATGATAAGGGTACAGCTCTCTGCTTGTGCAGCTCCTGCTCCAGTGGGGGCCACGGGACCCCTCGATGCACCGCAGCTGGTGCAGAGCAGAGTCTCGGCTGTCGGGACGTCTGCGGGGCTGACCTCGGGACACCACTGGGCTGTGCAGAGCTGAATGTTGCTGGTGGGACAAAGCAAAGGCAAATGTCCCTCTGCCAGGAGCTTGGAAATCCAGGAGGCTCTCTAGGACACGGGGCTTGCTGCGCCATGGAGAGCTGGGGCACAGGGCGATCTGGCTGCACCCTCCTCCAGAAGGCACCCAGGGCTTCCCCCAGCTCCGCTTTCGTCTGCAGGCAGGAACCTCCCTGCAGGGTCCCTACCCATCTATACCCTTGGTGGTCTCATGTTTACCCCTTCCAGCTTTGCCAGCAGCTGATCCTCGAATGTGCTGTTGGGCACTGCCGGGGCTGATGGTTGGGTTATTGAGGCTACAGACCGTCCCCCCAGGCCCCGGGGCTGCTCGAGGGTTTGTTGGCTTTGGCCAGCAAAGGTGAAGAGCAGCGAGCCGAGGGGTGGGTGGGACTGGGGCGAGCGCAGCCCCCACAGACCGTGGCACGGAGTCAGTGTGGGCGGCTTCCATGTAGGTGGTGAGGGCTACGAGCCCTCCCTGCAGGGCCGGGGAACTGCGTGGTCTGGCATCAGCACGCATGCTTCCGAGCTGGACGGGGAAGGCTGGTGCTCTGATGGGGGAGAGGTGCTGGGATGCTCATGGTTCCTGGCCAGGCTCACACGGCTCTTGTCCTGCAGGATGGTTGTCCAGGGTGGGGAAGTCCTGGCGTGGAGGATGTCCAGGGGCCAGGGAGCGTGCCGGGGTCTGTGAAACCTGGGGGACCAGCAGAGACCATGGTTCACCCTGCAATGGGGCTGGGGACAGCTCGGAGGGGCTTGAGGGGCAGCCGGATGGCTGAGCGAGGAGGATCAAGAGGAGGACAGATCTGGAGCTCAAACATGCAGCCCTGGGCTGGGCCAGGAGCCCGACGGTGGTGGCCAATGGGCCAGTGTGTGGAAAATGCTGCTGGTGTTGGTGGAGATGCTTGATGCAGGACTGGAGACATGACCATGAGTGAGACGGGGGTGAGAAGGCAGCTGAGATCTTGGGAGGAGAGGGCTGCGTGGGCTTGGAGGGATGGTGTGGAGGAAGGCAGGGCAGGAGGCGGCGCAGCACAGAGGGCAAGGTACATGTGCTCCAGAGGCGGGCAGGGGACGGGCACACCTGGCTGCCGGTGGGTGCTTTGATCTCCTGGAGGCCACAGCTCAGCACCCTTCTGGCCCAGGGGCCAGCCCCGGTTGCTGCTGGAGCCCAGTGTGGCTGGTGCATGGTGTGCCCGTGGCCATGTGCCGGTGCATGGTGCCATGCCACGGCACAGCACGGCTCTCCCGGCCCAGGCACCTCACCGTAGTCCGATGTTATGCCCAGCAGTGCCACCGGCTGCCTGGGCACCGGCACCAGCTACTCCTGTTTGCCATCATGAAGGAGGAAGTTAAGTTTCCAGGAAGGGTAAAACGGACAAAAAGGGAGGGAGAGGCTTTGAACAGGCAGACGAAAAAAGGCCAGCGGGAGCTGGCCTCCCAAGAAAGGCCACCCAGCTTCCATCATGGTCCCAAATAAAAGGCTTTGGGGCCCTCCAGCCTGAAATGGCATGTGGCAGGAAGGTGGGTGTAATGCTCATGCTCATCTTTGCAGCTTTGGTGTCTAATTATCATAGAATTGTAGAATGGTTTGGTTGGAAGGGACCTTAAAGATCATCCAGTTCCAACCCCCCTGCCCTGGGCAGGGACACCTCCCACCAGCCCAGGCTGCTCCGAGCCCCGTCCAACCTGGCCTTGAAACCCTCCAGGGATGGGGCAGCCACAGCTTCTCTGGGCAACCAAAAATTATCCACAATGAGCGTTAATTACTGCCTGGGCATGTTCCTGGATGGAGTGTCCTTTGCAAGGCAATGGTCCAGTGTGGTGAGCGGGGCCATACTGGTCCCCGGCTGGAGGAGAAGGTGGCTGCCATGAGACTGTGGCATGTCCTGGAGCAACAAGAGCGGTGCCATGCTTGTGCTGGAAGGCACGGGCCTTGGTGATAGGCAGGGGAGGGTAGAGGCTGGGGCTGCCAGGGCCACACAGTCCATGCTACTCCCTTAAAAATAACCACAAAACCAACCAAAAAAAACCCCCATGAAATCGGGATCATAGAATAATTTAGGTTGGAAGAGACAGACACTCACAGACACACAGAGAGGACACTGACACGGCCAGTCGGACGCACTGCCATCAGTAACACCCACAGACAGGACCTGCATCGCACCCAAGGGGTTACCCACGTCCCCCCCTCCCCTGGGGCTGGCAGAGGCAGGAGGTCACTAGTGCCGGCACAGACACGGCACTCGGGGTTCGTTCATGGGTCCCCCAAGTGCCATCACAGCCCCTCTGTCCACTCGGCGCCCCCTGCCCAGATCCTCGCCCAGGGGTCCCCTGCTCACCATCTGGTCCAGCTCGAAGGCTGCTGGTGAACACACACGCACCCACCACACCAGGACAGGGGAGACGCTCGCTACCCACCAGCCAACACCAGGCACGCGGGCTGTGACCCACTGTCCTGCTCCGGCCACCGGCATGGAGCCCCTCGTGCCCACCGTTCCCCCTCGGCAGCTGGTTTTGGGGACACACTCTGTGGGACCCTCCCCAGACCCAGAGAGCTGAGTCCTCTCCAGCTGCCGACGCTGAGACCGCAGGGTGACACACCAGAAGGCTGTGCCACCATACAGAGAGACCTGGAAGGGCTGGAGGGTTGAGTGGAGAGGACCCTTATGAAATTCAACCAGGGCAAGTGCAGGATGCTGCCCCTGGGGAGGAATAACCCCCTGCACCAGGACAGGTTGGGGGTGACCTGCTGGAGAGCAGCTCTGTGGGAAGAGACCTGGGAGTCCTAGTGGACAACAGGATGACCATGAGCCAGCCATGTGCCCTCATGGCCAAGAAGGCCAATGGCATCCTGGGCTGCACCAAGAGGAGTGTGGCCAGCAGGTGGAGGGAGGTCATCCTCCCCCTCTGCTCTGCCCTGGGGAGGCCACAGCTGGAGGGCTGTGTCCAGTTCTGGGCTCCCCGGGTCAAGAAGGACAGGGAACTGCTGGGGAGGGGACAGCAAAGGGCTACCAAGAGGATGAGGGGATGGAAAACCTCTCTGATGAAGAAAGGCTGAAGGATTTGGGTCTCTTCAGTCTGGAAAAAAGACGACCGAGGGGGGATCTTATCAATGCTGATAAATACTTCAAGGGGGGTGTCAGGAGGATGGGGCCAGGCTCTTCTCAGTGGTGCCCGGGGACAGGACAAGGGGTAACAGGCACAAACTTGAACATGGGAAGTTCCATCCCAACATGAGGAGGAACTTTGCTGTGAGGGTGGCAGAGCCCTGGCACAGGCTGCCCAGAGAGGTGGGGGAGTCTCCGTCTCTGGAGACATCCCAAACCCACCTGGATGCATCCGACCTGCTCTGGGTGCCCCTGCTCTGGTGGGGGGTGGCACTGGGTGATCTCCCGAGGTCCCTTCCAACCCCCACCATTCTGCAATTCTGTGACATCCGTACCAGCTGCAAGCCCTGCTGTGCCTGCTGTTCCCTGATAGCCCATCAATTAGTGCCACTGGCCAGCTTTGTCTTTGGTTACTGTCTTCATTCACACTAATTGGTCTGGTCAGGTTTTATGTCTCTGTGTTTGCCTCCTCCCTTTCCTTATTATCTCAACAGAGAGAACAAACATCCTCTGGCTCCACACATCCTCACCGACTGATGTGACCGGCCGGGTTTGTTCCCACCGCTGCCTCCCACGTCCTTTGTCGATTGGGTTTGTCCCTGTGTGTTGTCTTTGGTGGCTTCTTTGACCATATGCCCTCAAAGGAGCACTTCCCGACCACACGGCCCTACACCGCCGGAGCCACACTAGCCACCAAGGCTGGGCCACTGCTGAGGTCCTGGTTGGAGCCCCACCGAGGAGCCCAGTCTCCTCTCGGAGTATTTTGTGGTGCCTTTGGATGGACACAGGT
Organism: Larus michahellis; assembly: GCF_964199755.1. Lineage (NCBI taxonomy): Eukaryota > Metazoa > Chordata > Aves > Charadriiformes > Laridae > Larus > Larus michahellis. Next base: position 170,024,864 of record NC_133897.1, on the reverse strand, counting down.
TGTGTGCGTTATCCTGGCATGGACGTGTTCCCTCCCTAATCTTAACGTTTGATTTGCTCTGACAGTTGCTGAGCAGACACCAAAGAACCTGTTGCGGTTCCTGCTGCTGGACAGGTGCTGGGTAGGTGGACACGAGGGCTGCTTCTCCCCACGTGCGCCGCTTTACCTGCCTCGGACATAATCTGCCACTTTTGTTCCACCCTCTGTACGTTGGTTGCTCTTCCTGCAGATTTTGCAGCTGGCACTTATCTTTGCTAAGCTGAATAATTTAATACCATCTGCTCCTTCGCTGTTCGCAGCACTTCCCAGACCACGTCTGCATGTGTTGAACGGCCCAGCCCTCAGCATGGGTCCCTCTGGGGACTCCCCCGCTGAGAAGAGGGCTCACTTTTTCTTGTCTTTTCTTTTCTTTGAGCGTTTGCAGCCTTTGCCTCCGTGACATCCCAGCAGCGACCACGGAAATATTTCCTGCTGTTTCCCCACAAGCTGGTTCTTGACAGAAAACAGCAGATATCCATTCCCTGCCAGCCTTGCCCATCATTCTGTGAATGCCCTGTTATTCTGTGATTCTGTGATGTCATTTATGGTTTTATGCCCCTTCCACTTGGGGTCTGCCCTTTCTCCTGCCTGGCTCAGACCTGGCTCAGACACTCTCTCTCTGCTCGCCTTCCCCCGCCCGGCTCCCCGCAGCTGGGATTTCAGTCCAGGGTTCTGTTGGTGTATTTGTGACTTTGACCCGACTCTAAGCTCCCTGATAACAGCCCCACGCTGCCACCAGAACACCCTCCTCTACCCTCTGTGCATTTGTACCTCAGCCTCACAGCGTCCTCCTGGTGAGCCTCCTCCCAAGACGCCCGCAGCATGCCAGTGTTTCGTTGAAGAGGGGACATTCCAGTTTCTCAGCCCTATATGTAATATTCATCTTGGTTCTCTACTTTTTTCTGCGTTGTTTTTAAACAGGATTCTGCTTCTTTAGACTGCTCTTCCCTTCTCTTTTTCTCCATGCTGGTTTTCACCATATTTGAATGGAGTTTGAGTGAGTTTGGCCTCTCCTTTGCTTGGAGATGCAAAACCTTTATAACAGCATCTTTTCAGCTTCTCAGACCTGTTTCATGAACTCATGTCTCTGCTTTGTCATCTGACCTCCACAAGGTACATGGACCATTTCAGGGAATGCTGTCATGGAGAGCCTAGTTCCATTGTCCTGCATGAAGCCTACATTGTGATGCCAGAACCTCCTTCCTCCATCTTCCTCCGTGTGGGGCCCACGGTCACTGTCTCCTCCACAGCACCTATTACAGAATCACAGAATCGTAGGGTTGGCAGGGACCTCTGGAGATCATCCAGTCCAACCCCCTGCCAGAGCAGGGTCACCCAGAGCAGGTTGGATGCGTCCAGGCGGGTTTGGGATGTCTCCAGAGACGGAGACTCCCCCACCTCTCTGGGCAGCCTGTGCCAGGGCTCTGCCGCCCTCACAGCAAAGAAGTTCCTCCTCATGTTTAGGTGGAACTTCCCATGTTCAAGTTTGTGCCCGTTACCTCTTGTCCTGTCACTGGGCACCACTGAAAAGAGCCTGGCACCATCGCCCTGACCCTTTCAGTATTTATAAGTGTTCATAAGGTCCCCCCTCAGCCATCTTTTTTCCAGACTGAAGAGACCCAAATCCTTCAGCCTTTCTTCATCAGAGAGGTTTTCCATCCCCTCATCACCTTGGTAGCCCTTTGCTGTCCCCTCCCCAGCAGTTCCCTGTCCCTCTTGAGCCGGGGAGCCCACAACTGGACACAGCACTCCAGATATGGCCTCCCCAGGGCAGAGCAGAGGGGGAGGATGACCTCCCTCCACCTGCTGGCCACACTCTTCTTGATGCACCCCAGGATGCCATTGGCCTTCTTGGCCACAAGGGCACATCGCTGGCTCAGCCTTTCCAGGAACCTCCTGGGATCTGGCCACCGCATGCCCTGCAGGCGAGCCACGACGTAACTGTGGATCACAAGCCTCAAAGTTTGTTCTGCCTCAGCTCACTCTCTGGGTCCCTCATCAGGGGTAGGTCACCACCACCACTTCCCTGGTAGCTTTCACTGCCTGGTCTGGGGCAGGAATCTCTTACAGAGACACTGCTAGCTCCTGGCTGGTCAAGTGTGTGGCTGTCCAACAGCTCCTGAAGTGAGCTGTGATGGTCCATATGTCCATGGACCCCTCTCTGTTCCCCCACCAGAGGAAGAGCTGACTGTCTTTAACCAGGCAGCTTCTGCCCCATAGACTCCACCCCAGGCCCAGGCTAAGGTGGGACCCATGGAGGCTGCTCCAGCTCCAGGAGAACTCTCCAGAGCTGTCTGCCCAAAACCTGCTGAGGAGAACCATGAGTTGCTCCTGCATGGTCCTGGGAGCTCTGGAGCAGCACCGAGGGGAAGGCAGCCAAGGTTCGGTGCTGGGCCCATGCTGCCAGACCCTACCCTGTCCTCCTTTCCTTAGTGCATGCTCTTCATGCCGTGCAGCCCTCCTCCCATTCCTGATCTCCGTGTGAGACTGGCTTTTCCTGTATCCAGTGCCACAAGGTGAAATCAGCCAAGCTTTGAGGAGATGACTGTTGGCAGATGATGGTCTGGCCCAGGGCTAGGAGACCGAGAACTTCAGAATACTATGCAGTTTCCTCTCAGTTCCTTTTCTCTTGTATATCCTAGTGGATATATAAAAAATAAGCCACGAGCTTTCAGTTAGGTTCAGTTAAATGGCTTTTGGCTAGGTATGTAAGACCGAAGACCCTATCAAGAAATGGCCTTACAGTGGTTAGGTTCCATACGAAGATGAGGAAGCTGTAAGGAAGAGCTTATCACCAGGAAAGTGGCCCTGGAAAGGGGAAGGGTGAAACCAGAGCTGGAGGGCTGCAAGTGTCCATCCTGCTCCACAGGGATTGCTGGGTCTACAAGGCATGAGCTAATGAACAAGAAGGCTGGGAAAGGAGACCCTTGGAGATCAGGTGAAAAGCATGGTGGAGGCTGCAAGACGTGGAAGTAGAGACGGATGAAGAGGAGACAGTCCGAAGGCAGGAGGTGTGGGCAGGAACATGGGAATGGCTGAGATGGAGCAGGACAAGAGCCTGTCCAGCCGGTGCTTTGTCTCTTGTAGAGAGCCCTCTGACCCTGGAGCAGCATGTGGGCTCCAAGACATGGAGATGGCATAGGGCTAGAGTGTGTGAAAGACACAGCTTGGCCATTCACCCTGGATTTGGCTAAAGCATTTTCTAATCCATTTCCAGGAAAGAGCAGAAGTCTGGAAGATGAATATGAATAAGGGGAGATCTTCTCACTCTCTACAGCTCCATGTAAGGAGGAGGTAGCCAGGGGCAGTCGGGCTCTTCTCCCAAGGAACTGGCCATCGGACAAAAGGAAACGGCCTCAAGTTGCACCAGGGCAGGTTTAGGATGGATATGAGGAAAGGTTTTTTACACTGAAGGAGTTATTAAACATTGGAAGAGGCTGCCCAGGGCAGTGGTGGAGTCGCCATCCCTGGAGGGATTTAAAAGACGGGTAGATGTGGTGCTGAGGGACGTGGTTTATGGTGGTTTCTGTCAGTGTTAGGTTGATGGTTGGACTCAATGATCTGAAACATCCCTTCCAACCTAAATGATTCTATGATTCTGTGAAGCCTCTTGGTTGACGTGGGAGCCCGAATCATCGAGGCCTTCTGGAGATGGCATTACAGTGTCTGCAGGTCGGTGTGGGAAGAAGCTGAACTAACCCCCGTACGGAGTGCGGTGAGGCCTGGGAGCTGTAAAACTTCCCCGTCGTGCTCTGGCCCTTTGGGTAAACTGCAGCATTTCTGGTGCTTCCCCATGTTCGTAATGCAGATGGTGGTAGGGCAGTGGCAGTTATACCAGCCCAGAGCAGGGGGCCGTGTCTCCACTATGCTGCAGCCAGCTCTGACAAGAGCCCACACGAAGTGTGAAAGAGCAGTATGAGCCTGTACCAACTCCCCTGATCCTGTCTGCCATCTTCTAGTAACCTGCAGCCAAGGGACCTCCTGAGACGGAGGTGGGTATTTGCATCTAACAACTCTCAGTGGAATTCTCCCCCATTAATTTGACCCATCACTTTTTGAGCCCATGCAAATCTCCGGGCTACACGGCAGGTTATGGTAAGGAGTTTCACAGCTAATCTATACTTGCGTCTAGCTATCAGCTCTACAAGCTGTGGCAAAAAATCCATTTTCCAGGACGTTACTGGGTTAATGACAGCAAATAGCCTAAGGTAATGCATTTAAGGAGAGTAAGTTTCCTTCTATTAAGCAGTAGTAGAATTATTCAGCCCTGAGCTCCGCGGCAGAGTGGTTCTGGCGCTGCCTCCTCTCCCGGAGCGCGGCACATGGGCTGAGTCAGCTCAGGGCACAGGAGGGCAAAAGGAGCAGAGAAATGCGCAGAGGTCCCCAGTAGAGGGGACAGGTGCGCCAGTGCCAGCTCTGCTGAGCGCGGGCGGATGGAGGAGAGATACGGCATGATGACATCCCCCAGGGGGTCTCGGCTCTTGCGTGGCCCCCACGGCAGAGCTCTCTATAGAGGCTCCATGGAGAGCTGGAGGGAGGGGAAGCACAGCACAAGAGTGAATCGAGTGCACGTACCGGTGAGGGACCAAAGCACTCCAAGCGGAGGGTGTCTGTGCTCCAGAGGCCCCCACAAAAACTGGGCAAGCTGAGGCATAAAGAGCAAATGCAGATAATGCATCCCTCTCCAGGAACACCTAACACCACCCTGGCATATGCTCTCCACCCAAAATTCGGGTTTGAAAACCTGAAACTCTAATAATACCCTGGAAATATGCTGAGGAAAAAATGTTCTTCATGCATAAGAAAACAGACTAGAAGGAGAATAAAAATACCATTCTCACTACGCCTCATCCACCACAAAAGGCATACTTCCATTTAAGCCTCAATGAGGAAAATGAGGACAAGATGTTTCACCAAAATGACCTGAGATAACCCAGGCTGATTGCTGTGTTCCTGAATAACTACAGAAGACAAGGGCCTATTACGCTATACAAGAACGCCCGGGGGAGTCACTGAAAAGCTATAGCTGATGTGGGAACGTTATTGAAAAGGAAAGTGAAGGATAAGAAAATATTCTGAATGGAATAATATTTTTAAAAATGAAATTTAAAAAAAAACAGAAAGAAACATCCCACCATCAACAGAAATACTAACAATAGCTAAATTCCTAACCAATGCAAAAACAATGAAATAAAAGACAAAAGGTTTTACAACTGTTTTTCAAAAACATTAAGGAAATAAAGGCCAGTGTCCGGATCAATCACACAGCGGCGCAGGAGCTGCATGTAGGTGAGGTTCTCGTGGGTGTTGGGGTCGAAGAAGCCCTTGGTGTCGTCGGTGGGGTCGGAGAGGACCTGGCTCATCTCCTGGTCGAAGTAGCCGCGGCGGTAGGCCACCTCCACGGGGAGGCGGTGGCTGTGCACGGGGTCGATGATGCCGCCGGTGGCGATCTGGGCCTCGAGCAGGCGGATGCCGTGCTCCTTGACGATGAGCTCCTTCTTCATGGCCTGGAAGAGGGAGATCTGCTCGCCGGTGTAGGGGTCGGTGTAGCCCGTGACGGCCCTCTCGGCCGAGAGGAGCTTCTCGTGCAGCTCGCTGCCCACCAGCCCGGAGGAGACGGCCTCGTCCACGGAGAGCTTCTTGTTGGCGAGCGGGTCAACGAGGAAGCCGGTGGCAGCCTGTGCCTCCAGCAGCACCAGGGCCGTGCCCTGCCGCAGGATGCCCTTCCACATGGCCTGGTAGATGCTCATCTTCTCCGTCTTGGCGGGGTCGGCCTTGGAGGGCACCAGCACGCCGGCGATGCAGCCCGTGCCGTCCAGGTAGCGCTTGACGGAGGCCATTTCCGTCACCTCCTGCACCGTCTTGGAGCCCTGGACCAGGTCGGCCAGCGTGTCCTTGTCGATGATGCCCGAGTCCACCAGGTCAGAGGCGGTCACCTGCCTCCTGAGGCCCGTGAATTTCACCTTGCTGCTCCGCTCCACCGCCTCCTCGACGAGGACGGTGAGGAGCCTTGCCAGCTCGTCCAGCGCCAGGCTGCCGGCGCGCACCTGCCCCAGCAGCTCCTGCCTCTTTGCCTCGGAGACGTACTTGGAGAAGAGGAGCTCCCACAGGGAGACCTTCCTGCCCTGGAAGCCGCCCGCCGAGACCTCGACGGTGCGGGACGTGAGGGAGCGCTCCAGCTCCAGCTCCCGCTCCAGCTCCAGCTCCCGCTCCCGCTCCCGCTCCCGCTCCCGCTGCTGCCGGGAGGCCGCGGCCTCGCCGTTCTGGGCCGGTGGTGGGGCCTCCTGCTGCGTGGGCTTGCGGGCCAGGGCGGCGCCGTGGCCGTGGCCCTCGGCCCCGGTGACGATGGCGGTGAGGAGGGTGATCATCTCCGAGACGGTGAGCGTCCCCGCCTTGTACCTGCGGAGGAGGTCCTGGCGCCGGTGGTCGGGCACGTAGCGGGAGAAGAGGAGCTCCCAGACGGTGACGCTCTGGCCCCGGAAGAGCCCCACGCTGAGGGTGGTGCGGGCGGCCTGCAGGGCTTTGCGGGCGTCCTCGGTCAGCTGGTAGAGCACGGAGCCCTTGTCCATCAGCTGGAGCATGAGCAGCCCCGTGTCCGGGTCGGGCACGCAGCGGCGCAGGAGCTGCATGTAGGTGAGGTTCTCGTGGGTGTTGGGGTCGAAGAAGCCCTTGGTGTCGTCGGTGGGGTCGGAGAGGACCTGGCTCATCTCCTGGTCGAAGTAGCCGCGGCGGTAGGCCACCTCCACGGGGAGGCGGTGGCTGTGCACGGGGTCGATGATGCCGCCGGTGGCGATCTGGGCCTCGAGCAGGCGGATGCCGTGCTCCTTGACGATGAGCTCCTTCTTCATGGCCTGGAAGAGGGAGATCTGCTCGCCGGTGTAGGGGTCGGTGTAGCCCGTGACGGCCCTCTCGGCCGAGAGGAGCTTCTCGTGCAGCTCGCTGCCCACCAGCCCGGAGGAGACGGCCTCGTCCACGGAGAGCTTCTTGTTGGCGAGCGGGTCAACGAGGAAGCCGGTGGCAGCCTGTGCCTCCAGCAGCACCAGGGCCGTGCCCTGCCGCAGGATGCCCTTCCACATGGCCTGGTAGATGCTCATCTTCTCCGTCTTGGCGGGGTCGGCCTTGGAGGGCACCAGCACGCCGGCGATGCAGCCCGTGCCGTCCAGGTAGCGCTTGACGGAGGCCATTTCCGTCACCTCCTGCACCGTCTTGGAGCCCTGGACCAGGTCGGCCAGCGTGTCCTTGTCGATGATGCCCGAGTCCACCAGGTCAGAGGCGGTCACCTGCCTCCTGAGGCCCGTGAATTTCACCTTGCTGCTCCGCTCCACCGCCTCCTCGACGAGGACGGTGAGGAGCCTTGCCAGCTCGTCCAGCGCCAGGCTGCCGGCGCGCACCTGCCCCAGCAGCTCCTGCCTCTTTGCCTCGGAGACGTACTTGGAGAAGAGGAGCTCCCACAGGGAGACCTTCCTGCCCTGGAAGCCGCCCGCCGAGACCTCGACGGTGCGGGACGTGAGGGAGCGCTCCAGCTCCAGCTCCCGCTCCAGCTCCAGCTCCCGCTCCCGCTCCCGCTCCCGCTCCCGCTGCTGCCGGGAGGCCGCGGCCTCGCCGTTCTGGGCCGGTGGTGGGGCCTCCTGCTGCGTGGGCTTGCGGGCCAGGGCGGCGCCGTGGCCGTGGCCCTCGGCCCCGGTGACGATGGCGGTGAGGAGGGTGATCATCTCCGAGACGGTGAGCGTCCCCGCCTTGTACCTGCGGAGGAGGTCCTGGCGCCGGTGGTCGGGCACGTAGCGGGAGAAGAGGAGCTCCCAGACGGTGACGCTCTGGCCCCGGAAGAGCCCCACGCTGAGGGTGGTGCGGGCGGCCTGCAGGGCTTTGCGGGCGTCCTCGGTCAGCTGGTAGAGCACGGAGCCCTTGTCCATCAGCTGGAGCATGAGCAGCCCCGTGTCCGGGTCGGGCACGCAGCGGCGCAGGAGCTGCATGTAGGTGAGGTTCTCGTGGGTGTTGGGGTCGAAGAAGCCCTTGGTGTCGTCGGTGGGGTCGGAGAGGACCTGGCTCATCTCCTGGTCGAAGTAGCCGCGGCGGTAGGCCACCTCCACGGGGAGGCGGTGGCTGTGCACGGGGTCGATGATGCCGCCGGTGGCGATCTGGGCCTCGAGCAGGCGGATGCCGTGCTCCTTGACGATGAGCTCCTTCTTCATGGCCTGGAAGAGGGAGATCTGCTCGCCGGTGTAGGGGTCGGTGTAGCCCGTGACGGCCCTCTCGGCCGAGAGGAGCTTCTCGTGCAGCTCGCTGCCCACCAGCCCGGAGGAGACGGCCTCGTCCACGGAGAGCTTCTTGTTGGCGAGCGGGTCAACGAGGAAGCCGGTGGCAGCCTGCGCCTCCAGCAGCACCAGGGCCGTGCCCTGCCGCAGGATGCCCTTCCACATGGCCTGGTAGATGCTCATCTTCTCCGTCTTGGCGGGGTCGGCCTTGGAGGGCACCAGCACGCCGGCGATGCAGCCCGTGCCGTCCAGGTAGCGCTTGACGGAGGCCATTTCCGTCACCTCCTGCACCGTCTTGGAGCCCTGGACCAGGTCGGCCAGCGTGTCCTTGTCGATGATGCCCGAGTCCACCAGGTCGGAGGCGGTCACCTGCCTCCTGAGGCCCGTGAATTTCACCTTGCTGCTCCGCTCCACCGCCTCCTCGACGAGGACGGTGAGGAGCCTTGCCAGCTCGTCCAGCGCCAGGCTGCCGGCGCGCACCTGCCCCAGCAGCTCCTGCCTCTTTGCCTCGGAGACGTACTTGGAGAAGAGGAGCTCCCACAGGGAGACCTTCCTGCCCTGGAAGCCGCCCGCCGAGACCTCGACGGTGCGGGACGTGAGGGAGCGCTCCAGCTCCAGCTCCCGCTCCAGCTCCAGCTCCCGCTCCCGCTCCCGCTCCCGCTCCCGCTGCTGCCGGGAGGCCGCGGCCTCGCCGTTCTGGGCCGGTGGTGGGGCCTCCTGCTGCGTGGGCTTGCGGGCCAGGGCGGCGCCGTGGCCGTGGCCCTCGGCCCCGGTGACGATGGCGGTGAGGAGGGTGATCATCTCCGAGACGGTGAGCGTCCCCGCCTTGTACCTGCGGAGGAGGTCCTGGCGCCGGTGGTCGGGCACGTAGCGGGAGAAGAGGAGCTCCCAGACGGTGACGCTCTGGCCCCGGAAGAGCCCCACGCTGAGGGTGGTGCGGGTGGCCTGCAGGGCTTTGCGGGCGTCCTCGGTCAGCTGGTAGAGCACGGAGCCCTTGTCCATCAGCTGGAGCATGAGCAGCCCCGTGTCCGGGTCGGGCACGCAGCGGCGCAGGAGCTGCATGTAGGTGAGGTTCTCGTGGGTGTTGGGGTCGAAGAAGCCCTTGGTGTCATCGGTGGGGTCGGAGAGGACCTGGCTCATCTCCTGGTCGAAGTAGCCGCGGCGGTAGGCCACCTCCACGGGGAGGCGGTGGCTGTGCACGGGGTCGATGATGCCGCCGGTGGCGATCTGGGCCTCGAGCAGGCGGATGCCGTGCTCCTTGACGATGAGCTCCTTCTTCATGGCCTGGAAGAGGGAGATCTGCTCGCCGGTGTAGGGGTCGGTGTAGCCCGTGACGGCCCTCTCGGCCGAGAGGAGCTTCTCGTGCAGCTCGCTGCCCACCAGCCCGGAGGAGACGGCCTCGTCCACGGAGAGCTTCTTGTTGGCGAGCGGGTCAACGAGGAAGCCGGTGGCAGCCTGCGCCTCCAGCAGCACCAGGGCCGTGCCCTGCCGCAGGATGCCCTTCCACATGGCCTGGTAGATGCTCATCTTCTCCGTCTTGGCGGGGTCGGCCTTGGAGGGCACCAGCACGCCGGCGATGCAGCCCGTGCCGTCCAGGTAGCGCTTGACGGAGGCCATTTCCGTCACCTCCTGCACCGTCTTGGAGCCCTGGACCAGGTCGGCCAGCGTGTCCTTGTCGATGATGCCCGAGTCCACCAGGTCGGAGGCGGTCACCTGCCTCCTGAGGCCCGTGAATTTCACCTTGCTGCTCCGCTCCACCGCCTCCTCGACGAGGACGGTGAGGAGCCTTGCCAGCTCGTCCAGCGCCAGGCTGCCGGCGCGCACCTGCCCCAGCAGCTCCTGCCTCTTTGCCTCGGAGACGTACTTGGAGAAGAGGAGCTCCCACAGGGAGACCTTCCTGCCCTGGAAGCCGCCCGCCGAGACCTCGACGGTGCGGGACGTGAGGGAGCGCTCCAGCTCCAGCTCCCGCTCCAGCTCCAGCTCCCGCTCCCGCTCCCGCTCCCGCTCCCGCTGCTGCCGGGAGGCCGCGGCCTCGCCGTTCTGGGCCGGTGGTGGGGCCTCCTGCTGCATGGGCTTGCGGGCCAGGGAGGCGCCGTGGCCGTGGCCCTCGGCCCCGGTGACGATGGCGGTGAGGAGGGTGATCATCTCCGAGACGGTGAGCGTCCCCGCCTTGTACCTGCGGAGGAGGTCCTGGCGCCGGTGGTCGGGCACGTAGCGGGAGAAGAGGAGCTCCCAGACGGTGACGCTCTGGCCCCGGAAGAGCCCCACGCTGAGGGTGGTGCGGGCGGCCTGCAGGGCTTTGCGGGCGTCCTCGGTCAGCTGGTAGAGCACGGAGCCCTTGTCCATCAGCTGGAGCATGAGCAGCCCCGTGTCCGGGTCGGGCACGCAGCGGCGCAGGAGCTGCATGTAGGTGAGGTTCTCGTGGGTGTTGGGGTCGAAGAAGCCCTTGGTGTCGTCGGTGGGGTCGGAGAGGACCTGGCTCATCTCCTGGTCGAAGTAGCCGCGGCGGTAGGCCACCTCCACGGGGAGGCGGTGGCTGTGCACGGGGTCGATGATGCCGCCGGTGGCGATCTGGGCCTCGAGCAGGCGGATGCCGTGCTCCTTGACGATGAGCTCCTTCTTCATGGCCTGGAAGAGGGAGATCTGCTCGCCGGTGTAGGGGTCGGTGTAGCCCGTGACGGCCCTCTCGGCCGAGAGGAGCTTCTCGTGCAGCTCGCTGCCCACCAGCCCGGAGGAGACGGCCTCGTCCACGGAGAGCTTCTTGTTGGCGAGCGGGTCAACGAGGAAGCCGGTGGCAGCCTGCGCCTCCAGCAGCACCAGGGCCGTGCCCTGCCGCAGGATGCCCTTCCACATGGCCTGGTAGATGCTCATCTTCTCCGTCTTGGCGGGGTCGGCCTTGGAGGGCACCAGCACGCCGGCGATGCAGCCCGTGCCGTCCAGGTAGCGCTTGACGGAGGCCATTTCCGTCACCTCCTGCACCGTCTTGGAGCCCTGGACCAGGTCGGCCAGCGTGTCCTTGTCGATGATGCCCGAGTCCACCAGGTCGGAGGCGGTCACCTGCCTCCTGAGGCCCGTGAATTTCACCTTGCTGCTCCGCTCCACCGCCTCCTCGACGAGGACGGTGAGGAGCCTTGCCAGCTCGTCCAGCGCCAGGCTGCCGGCGCGCACCTGCCCCAGCAGCTCCTGCCTCTTTGCCTCGGAGACGTACTTGGAGAAGAGGAGCTCCCACAGGGAGACCTTCCTGCCCTGGAAGCCGCCCGCCGAGACCTCGACGGTGCGGGACGTGAGGGAGCGCTCCAGCTCCAGCTCCCGCTCCAGCTCCAGCTCCCGCTCCCGCTCCCGCTCCCGCTCCCGCTGCTGCCGGGAGGCCGCGGCCTCGCCGTTCTGGGCCGGTGGTGGGGCCTCCTGCTGCGTGGGCTTGCGGGCCAGGGAGGCGCCGTGGCCGTGGCCCTCGGCCCCGGTGACGATGGCGGTGAGGAGGGTGATCATCTCCGAGACGGTGAGCGTCCCCGCCTTGTACCTGCGGAGGAGGTCCTGGCGCCGGTGGTCGGGCACGTAGCGGGAGAAGAGGAGCTCCCAGACGGTGACGCTCTGGCCCCGGAAGAGCCCCACGCTGAGGGTGGTGCGGGCGGCCTGCAGGGCTTTGCGGGCGTCCTCGGTCAGCTGGTAGAGCACGGAGCCCTTGTCCATCAGCTGGAGCATGAGCAGCCCCGTGTCCGGGTCGGGCACGCAGCGGCGCAGGAGCTGCATGTAGGTGAGGTTCTCGTGGGTGTTGGGGTCGAAGAAGCCCTTGGTGTCGTCGGTGGGGTCGGAGAGGACCTGGCTCATCTCCTGGTCGAAGTAGCCGTGGCGGTAGGCCACCTCCACGGGGAGGCGGTGGCTGTGCACGGGGTCGATGATGCCGCCGGTGGCGATCTGGGCCTCGAGCAGGCGGATGCCGTGCTCCTTGACGATGAGCTCCTTCTTCATGGCCTGGAAGAGGGAGATCTGCTCGCCGGTGTAGGGGTCGGTGTAGCCCGTGACGGCCCTCTCGGCCGAGAGGAGCTTCTCGTGCAGCTCGCTGCCCACCAGCCCGGAGGAGACGGCCTCGTCCACGGAGAGCTTCTTGTTGGCGAGCGGGTCAACGAGGAAGCCGGTGGCAGCCTGCGCCTCCAGCAGCACCAGGGCCGTGCCCTGCCGCAGGATGCCCTTCCACATGGCCTGGTAGATGCTCATCTTCTCCGTCTTGGCGGGGTCGGCCTTGGAGGGCACCAGCACGCCGGCGATGCAGCCCGTGCCGTCCAGGTAGCGCTTGACGGAGGCCATTTCCGTCACCTCCTGCACCGTCTTGGAGCCCTGGACCAGGTCGGCCAGCGTGTCCTTGTCGATGATGCCCGAGTCCACCAGGTCGGAGGCGGTCACCTGCCTCCTGAGGCCCGTGAATTTCACCTTGCTGCTCCGCTCCACCGCCTCCTCGACGAGGACGGTGAGGAGCCTTGCCAGCTCGTCCAGCGCCAGGCTGCCGGCGCGCACCTGCCCCAGCAGCTCCTGCCTCTTTGCCTCGGAGACGTACTTGGAGAAGAGGAGCTCCCACAGGGAGACCTTCCTGCCCTGGAAGCCGCCCGCCGAGACCTCGACGGTGCGGGACGTGAGGGAGCGCTCCAGCTCCAGCTCCCGCTCCAGCTCCAGCTCCCGCTCCCGCTCCCGCTCCCGCTCCCGCTGCTGCCAGGAGGCCGCGGCCTCGCCGTTCTGGGCCGGTGGTGGGGCCTCCTGCTGCGTGGGCTTGCGGGCCAGGGCGGCGCCGTGGCCGTGGCCCTCGGCCCCGGTGACGATGGCGGTGAGGAGGGTGATCATCTCCGAGACGGTGAGCGTCCCCGCCTTGTACCTGCGGAGGAGGTCCTGGCGCCGGTGGTCGGGCACGTAGCGGGAGAAGAGGAGCTCCCAGACGGTGACGCTCTGGCCCCGGAAGAGCCCCACGCTGAGGGTGGTGCGGGCGGCCTGCAGGGCTTTGCGGGCGTCCTCGGTCAGCTGGTAGAGCACGGAGCCCTTGTCCATCAGCTGGAGCATGAGCAGCCCCGTGTCCGGGTCGGGCACGCAGCGGCGCAGGAGCTGCATGTAGGTGAGGTTCTCGTGGGTGTTGGGGTCGAAGAAGCCCTTGGTGTCGTCGGTGGGGTCGGAGAGGACCTGGCTCATCTCCTGGTCGAAGTAGCCGCGGCGGTAGGCCACCTCCACGGGGAGGCGGTGGCTGTGCACGGGGTCGATGATGCCGCCGGTGGCGATCTGGGCCTCGAGCAGGCGGATGCCGTGCTCCTTGACGATGAGCTCCTTCTTCATGGCCTGGAAGAGGGAGATCTGCTCGCCGGTGTAGGGGTCGGTGTAGCCCGTGACGGCCCTCTCGGCCGAGAGGAGCTTCTCGTGCAGCTCGCTGCCCACCAGCCCGGAGGAGACGGCCTCGTCCACGGAGAGCTTCTTGTTGGCGAGCGGGTCAACGAGGAAGCCGGTGGCAGCCTGTGCCTCCAGCAGCACCAGGGCCGTGCCCTGCCGCAGGATGCCCTTCCACATGGCCTGGTAGATGCTCATCTTCTCCGTCTTGGCGGGGTCGGCCTTGGAGGGCACCAGCACGCCGGCGATGCAGCCCGTGCCGTCCAGGTAGCGCTTGACGGAGGCCATTTCCGTCACCTCCTGCACCGTCTTGGAGCCCTGGACCAGGTCGGCCAGCGTGTCCTTGTCGATGATGCCCGAGTCCACCAGGTCAGAGGCGGTCACCTGCCTCCTGAGGCCCGTGAATTTCACCTTGCTGCTCCGCTCCACCGCCTCCTCGACGAGGACGGTGAGGAGCCTTGCCAGCTCGTCCAGCGCCAGGCTGCCGGCGCGCACCTGCCCCAGCAGCTCCTGCCTCTTTGCCTCGGAGACGTACTTGGAGAAGAGGAGCTCCCACAGGGAGACCTTCCTGCCCTGGAAGCCGCCCGCCGAGACCTCGACGGTGCGGGACGTGAGGGAGCGCTCCAGCTCCAGCTCCCGCTCCAGCTCCAGCTCCCGCTCCCGCTCCCGCTCCCGCTCCCGCTGCTGCCGGGAGGCCGCGGCCTCGCCGTTCTGGGCCGGTGGTGGGGCCTCCTGCTGCGTGGGCTTGCGGGCCAGGGCGGCGCCGTGGCCGTGGCCCTCGGCCCCGGTGACGATGGCGGTGAGGAGGGTGATCATCTCCGAGACGGTGAGCGTCCCCGCCTTGTACCTGCGGAGGAGGTCCTGGCGCCGGTGGTCGGGCACGTAGCGGGAGAAGAGGAGCTCCCAGACGGTGACGCTCTGGCCCCGGAAGAGCCCCACGCTGAGGGTGGTGCGGGCGGCCTGCAGGGCTTTGCGGGCGTCCTCGGTCAGCTGGTAGAGCACGGAGCCCTTGTCCATCAGCTGGAGCATGAGCAGCCCCGTGTCCGGGTCGGGCACGCAGCGGCGCAGGAGCTGCATGTAGGTGAGGTTCTCGTGGGTGTTGGGGTCGAAGAAGCCCTTGGTGTCGTCGGTGGGGTCGGAGAGGACCTGGCTCATCTCCTGGTCGAAGTAGCCGCGGCGGTAGGCCACCTCCACGGGGAGGCGGTGGCTGTGCACGGGGTCGATGATGCCGCCGGTGGCGATCTGGGCCTCGAGCAGGCGGATGCCGTGCTCCTTGACGATGAGCTCCTTCTTCATGGCCTGGAAGAGGGAGATCTGCTCGCCGGTGTAGGGGTCGGTGTAGCCCGTGACGGCCCTCTCGGCCGAGAGGAGCTTCTCGTGCAGCTCGCTGCCCACCAGCCCGGAGGAGACGGCCTCGTCCACGGAGAGCTTCTTGTTGGCGAGCGGGTCAACGAGGAAGCCGGTGGCAGCCTGTGCCTCCAGCAGCACCAGGGCCGTGCCCTGCCGCAGGATGCCCTTCCACATGGCCTGGTAGATGCTCATCTTCTCCGTCTTGGCGGGGTCGGCCTTGGAGGGCACCAGCACGCCGGCGATGCAGCCCGTGCCGTCCAGGTAGCGCTTGACGGAGGCCATTTCCGTCACCTCCTGCACCGTCTTGGAGCCCTGGACCAGGTCGGCCAGCGTGTCCTTGTCGATGATGCCCGAGTCCACCAGGTCAGAGGCGGTCACCTGCCTCCTGAGGCCCGTGAATTTCACCTTGCTGCTCCGCTCCACCGCCTCCTCGACGAGGACGGTGAGGAGCCTTGCCAGCTCGTCCAGCGCCAGGCTGCCGGCGCGCACCTGCCCCAGCAGCTCCTGCCTCTTTGCCTCGGAGACGTACTTGGAGAAGAGGAGCTCCCACAGGGAGACCTTCCTGCCCTGGAAGCCGCCCGCCGAGACCTCGACGGTGCGGGACGTGAGGGAGCGCTCCAGCTCCAGCTCCCGCTCCAGCTCCAGCTCCCGCTCCCGCTCCCGCTCCCGCTCCCGCTGCTGCCGGGAGGCCGCGGCCTCGCCGTTCTGGGCCGGTGGTGGGGCCTCCTGCTGCGTGGGCTTGCGGGCCAGGGCGGCGCCGTGGCCGTGGCCCTCGGCCCCGGTGACGATGGCGGTGAGGAGGGTGATCATCTCCGAGACGGTGAGCGTCCCCGCCTTGTACCTGCGGAGGAGGTCCTGGCGCCGGTGGTCGGGCACGTAGCGGGAGAAGAGGAGCTCCCAGACGGTGACGCTCTGGCCCCGGAAGAGCCCCACGCTGAGGGTGGTGCGGGCGGCCTGCAGGGCTTTGCGGGCGTCCTCGGTCAGCTGGTAGAGCACGGAGCCCTTGTCCATCAGCTGGAGCATGAGCAGCCCCGTGTCCGGGTCGGGCACGCAGCGGCGCAGGAGCTGCATGTAGGTGAGGTTCTCGTGGGTGTTGGGGTCGAAGAAGCCCTTGGTGTCGTCGGTGGGGTCGGAGAGGACCTGGCTCATCTCCTGGTCGAAGTAGCCGCGGCGGTAGGCCACCTCCACGGGGAGGCGGTGGCTGTGCACGGGGTCGATGATGCCGCCGGTGGCGATCTGGGCCTCGAGCAGGCGGATGCCGTGCTCCTTGACGATGAGCTCCTTCTTCATGGCCTGGAAGAGGGAGATCTGCTCGCCGGTGTAGGGGTCGGTGTAGCCCGTGACGGCCCTCTCGGCCGAGAGGAGCTTCTCGTGCAGCTCGCTGCCCACCAGCCCGGAGGAGACGGCCTCGTCCACGGAGAGCTTCTTGTTGGCGAGCGGGTCAACGAGGAAGCCGGTGGCAGCCTGCGCCTCCAGCAGCACCAGGGCCGTGCCCTGCCGCAGGATGCCCTTCCACATGGCCTGGTAGATGCTCATCTTCTCCGTCTTGGCGGGGTCGGCCTTGGAGGGCACCAGCACGCCGGCGATGCAGCCCGTGCCGTCCAGGTAGCGCTTGACGGAGGCCATTTCCGTCACCTCCTGCACCGTCTTGGAGCCCTGGACCAGGTCGGTCAGCGTGTCCTTGTCGATGATGCCCGAGTCCACCAGGTCGGAGGCGGTCACCTGCCTCCTGAGGCCCGTGAATTTCACCTTGCTGCTCCGCTCCACCGCCTCCTCGACGAGGACGGTGAGGAGCCTTGCCAGCTCGTCCAGCGCCAGGCTGCCGGCGCGCACCTGCCCCAGCAGCTCCTGCCTCTTTGCCTCGGAGACGTACTTGGAGAAGAGGAGCTCCCACAGGGAGACCTTCCTGCCCTGGAAGCCGCCCGCCGAGACCTCGACGGTGCGGGACGTGAGGGAGCGCTCCAGCTCCAGCTCCCGCTCCAGCTCCAGCTCCCGCTCCCGCTCCCGCTCCCGCTCCCGCTGCTGCCGGGAGGCCGCGGCCTCGCCGTTCTGGGCCGGTGGTGGGGCCTCCTGCTGCGTGGGCTTGCGGGCCAGGGCGGCGCCGTGGCCGTGGCCCTCGGCCCCGGTGACGATGGCGGTGAGGAGGGTGATCATCTCCGAGACGGTGAGCGTCCCCGCCTTGTACCTGCGGAGGAGGTCCTGGCGCCGGTGGTCGGGCACGTAGCGGGAGAAGAGGAGCTCCCAGACGGTGACGCTCTGGCCCCGGAAGAGCCCCACGCTGAGGGTGGTGCGGGCGGCCTGCAGGGCTTTGCGGGCGTCCTCGGTCAGCTGGTAGAGCACGGAGCCCTTGTCCATCAGCTGGAGCATGAGCAGCCCCGTGTCCGGGTCGGGCACGCAGCGGCGCAGGAGCTGCATGTAGGTGAGGTTCTCGTGGGTGTTGGGGTCGAAGAAGCCCTTGGTGTCGTCGGTGGGGTCGGAGAGGACCTGGCTCATCTCCTGGTCGAAGTAGCCGCGGCGGTAGGCCACCTCCACGGGGAGGCGGTGGCTGTGCACGGGGTCGATGATGCCGCCGGTGGCGATCTGGGCCTCGAGCAGGCGGATGCCGTGCTCCTTGACGATGAGCTCCTTCTTCATGGCCTGGAAGAGGGAGATCTGCTCGCCGGTGTAGGGGTCGGTGTAGCCCGTGACGGCCCTCTCGGCCGAGAGGAGCTTCTCGTGCAGCTCGCTGCCCACCAGCCCGGAGGAGACGGCCTCGTCCACGGAGAGCTTCTTGTTGGCGAGCGGGTCAACGAGGAAGCCGGTGGCAGCCTGCGCCTCCAGCAGCACCAGGGCCGTGCCCTGCCGCAGGATGCCCTTCCACATGGCCTGGTAGATGCTCATCTTCTCCGTCTTGGCGGGGTCGGCCTTGGAGGGCACCAGCACGCCGGCGATGCAGCCCGTGCCGTCCAGGTAGCGCTTGACGGAGGCCATTTCCGTCACCTCCTGCACCGTCTTGGAGCCCTGGACCAGGTCGGCCAGCGTGTCCTTGTCGATGATGCCCGAGTCCACCAGGTCGGAGGCGGTCACCTGCCTCCTGAGGCCCGTGAATTTCACCTTGCTGCTCCGCTCCACCGCCTCCTCGACGAGGACGGTGAGGAGCCTTGCCAGCTCGTCCAGCGCCAGGCTGCCGGCGCGCACCTGCCCCAGCAGCTCCTGCCTCTTTGCCTCGGAGACGTACTTGGAGAAGAGGAGCTCCCACAGGGAGACCTTCCTGCCCTGGAAGCCGCCCGCCGAGACCTCGACGGTGCGGGACGTGAGGGAGCGCTCCAGCTCCAGCTCCCGCTCCAGCTCCAGCTCCCGCTCCCGCTCCCGCTCCCGCTCCCGCTGCTGCCGGGAGGCCGCGGCCTCGCCGTTCTGGGCCGGTGGTGGGGCCTCCTGCTGCATGGGCTTGCGGGCCAGGGAGGCGCCGTGGCCGTGGCCCTCGGCCCCGGTGACGATGGCGGTGAGGAGGGTGATCATCTCCGAGACGGTGAGCGTCCCCGCCTTGTACCTGCGGAGGAGGTCCTGGCGCCGGTGGTCGGGCACGTAGCGGGAGAAGAGGAGCTCCCAGACGGTGACGCTCTGGCCCCGGAAGAGCCCCACGCTGAGGGTGGTGCGGGCGGCCTGCAGGGCTTTGCGGGCGTCCTCGGTCAGCTGGTAGAGCACGGAGCCCTTGTCCATCAGCTGGAGCATGAGCAGCCCCGTGTCCGGGTCGGGCACGCAGCGGCGCAGGAGCTGCATGTAGGTGAGGTTCTCGTGGGTGTTGGGGTCGAAGAAGCCCTTGGTGTCGTCGGTGGGGTCGGAGAGGACCTGGCTCATCTCCTGGTCGAAGTAGCCGCGGCGGTAGGCCACCTCCACGGGGAGGCGGTGGCTGTGCACGGGGTCGATGATGCCGCCGGTGGCGATCTGGGCCTCGAGCAGGCGGATGCCGTGCTCCTTGACGATGAGCTCCTTCTTCATGGCCTGGAAGAGGGAGATCTGCTCGCCGGTGTAGGGGTCGGTGTAGCCCGTGACGGCCCTCTCGGCCGAGAGGAGCTTCTCGTGCAGCTCGCTGCCCACCAGCCCGGAGGAGACGGCCTCGTCCACGGAGAGCTTCTTGTTGGCGAGCGGGTCAACGAGGAAGCCGGTGGCAGCCTGCGCCTCCAGCAGCACCAGGGCCGTGCCCTGCCGCAGGATGCCCTTCCACATGGCCTGGTAGATGCTCATCTTCTCCGTCTTGGCGGGGTCGGCCTTGGAGGGCACCAGCACGCCGGCGATGCAGCCCGTGCCGTCCAGGTAGCGCTTGACGGAGGCCATTTCCGTCACCTCCTGCACCGTCTTGGAGCCCTGGACCAGGTCGGCCAGCGTGTCCTTGTCGATGATGCCCGAGTCCACCAGGTCGGAGGCGGTCACCTGCCTCCTGAGGCCCGTGAATTTCACCTTGCTGCTCCGCTCCACCGCCTCCTCGACGAGGACGGTGAGGAGCCTTGCCAGCTCGTCCAGCGCCAGGCTGCCGGCGCGCACCTGCCCCAGCAGCTCCTGCCTCTTTGCCTCGGAGACGTACTTGGAGAAGAGGAGCTCCCACAGGGAGACCTTCCTGCCCTGGAAGCCGCCCGCCGAGACCTCGACGGTGCGGGACGTGAGGGAGCGCTCCAGCTCCAGCTCCCGCTCCAGCTCCAGCTCCCGCTCCCGCTCCCGCTCCCGCTCCCGCTGCTGCCGGGAGGCCGCGGCCTCGCCGTTCTGGGCCGGTGGTGGGGCCTCCTGCTGCATGGGCTTGCGGGCCAGGGAGGCGCCGTGGCCGTGGCCCTCGGCCCCGGTGACGATGGCGGTGAGGAGGGTGATCATCTCCGAGACGGTGAGCGTCCCCGCCTTGTACCTGCGGAGGAGGTCCTGGCGCCGGTGGTCGGGCACGTAGCGGGAGAAGAGGAGCTCCCAGACGGTGACGCTCTGGCCCCGGAAGAGCCCCACGCTGAGGGTGGTGCGGGCGGCCTGCAGGGCTTTGCGGGCGTCCTCGGTCAGCTGGTAGAGCACGGAGCCCTTGTCCATCAGCTGGAGCATGAGCAGCCCCGTGTCCGGGTCGGGCACGCAGCGGCGCAGGAGCTGCATGTAGGTGAGGTTCTCGTGGGTGTTGGGGTCGAAGAAGCCCTTGGTGTCGTCGGTGGGGTCGGAGAGGACCTGGCTCATCTCCTGGTCGAAGTAGCCGCGGCGGTAGGCCACCTCCACGGGGAGGCGGTGGCTGTGCACGGGGTCGATGATGCCGCCGGTGGCGATCTGGGCCTCGAGCAGGCGGATGCCGTGCTCCTTGACGATGAGCTCCTTCTTCATGGCCTGGAAGAGGGAGATCTGCTCGCCGGTGTAGGGGTCGGTGTAGCCCGTGACGGCCCTCTCGGCCGAGAGGAGCTTCTCGTGCAGCTCGCTGCCCACCAGCCCGGAGGAGACGGCCTCGTCCACGGAGAGCTTCTTGTTGGCGAGCGGGTCAACGAGGAAGCCGGTGGCAGCCTGCGCCTCCAGCAGCACCAGGGCCGTGCCCTGCCGCAGGATGCCCTTCCACATGGCCTGGTAGATGCTCATCTTCTCCGTCTTGGCGGGGTCGGCCTTGGAGGGCACCAGCACGCCGGCGATGCAGCCCGTGCCGTCCAGGTAGCGCTTGACGGAGGCCATTTCCGTCACCTCCTGCACCGTCTTGGAGCCCTGGACCAGGTCGGCCAGCGTGTCCTTGTCGATGATGCCCGAGTCCACCAGGTCGGAGGCGGTCACCTGCCTCCTGAGGCCCGTGAATTTCACCTTGCTGCTCCGCTCCACCGCCTCCTCGACGAGGACGGTGAGGAGCCTTGCCAGCTCGTCCAGCGCCAGGCTGCCGGCGCGCACCTGCCCCAGCAGCTCCTGCCTCTTTGCCTCGGAGACGTACTTGGAGAAGAGGAGCTCCCACAGGGAGACCTTCCTGCCCTGGAAGCCGCCCGCCGAGACCTCGACGGTGCGGGACGTGAGGGAGCGCTCCAGCTCCAGCTCCCGCTCCAGCTCCAGCTCCCGCTCCCGCTCCCGCTCCCGCTCCCGCTGCTGCCGGGAGGCCGCGGCCTCGCCGTTCTGGGCCGGTGGTGGGGCCTCCTGCTGCATGGGCTTGCGGGCCAGGGAGGCGCCGTGGCCGTGGCCCTCGGCCCCGGTGACGATGGCGGTGAGGAGGGTGATCATCTCCGAGACGGTGAGCGTCCCCGCCTTGTACCTGCGGAGGAGGTCCTGGCGCCGGTGGTCGGGCACGTAGCGGGAGAAGAGGAGCTCCCAGACGGTGACGCTCTGGCCCCGGAAGAGCCCCACGCTGAGGGTGGTGCGGGCGGCCTGCAGGGCTTTGCGGGCGTCCTCGGTCAGCTGGTAGAGCACGGAGCCCTTGTCCATCAGCTGGAGCATGAGCAGCCCCGTGTCCGGGTCGGGCACGCAGCGGCGCAGGAGCTGCATGTAGGTGAGGTTCTCGTGGGTGTTGGGGTCGAAGAAGCCCTTGGTGTCGTCGGTGGGGTCGGAGAGGACCTGGCTCATCTCCTGGTCGAAGTAGCCGCGGCGGTAGGCCACCTCCACGGGGAGGCGGTGGCTGTGCACGGGGTCGATGATGCCGCCGGTGGCGATCTGGGCCTCGAGCAGGCGGATGCCGTGCTCCTTGACGATGAGCTCCTTCTTCATGGCCTGGAAGAGGGAGATCTGCTCGCCGGTGTAGGGGTCGGTGTAGCCCGTGACGGCCCTCTCGGCCGAGAGGAGCTTCTCGTGCAGCTCGCTGCCCACCAGCCCGGAGGAGACGGCCTCGTCCACGGAGAGCTTCTTGTTGGCGAGCGGGTCAACGAGGAAGCCGGTGGCAGCCTGCGCCTCCAGCAGCACCAGGGCCGTGCCCTGCCGCAGGATGCCCTTCCACATGGCCTGGTAGATGCTCATCTTCTCCGTCTTGGCGGGGTCGGCCTTGGAGGGCACCAGCACGCCGGCGATGCAGCCCGTGCCGTCCAGGTAGCGCTTGACGGAGGCCATTTCCGTCACCTCCTGCACCGTCTTGGAGCCCTGGACCAGGTCGGCCAGCGTGTCCTTGTCGATGATGCCCGAGTCCACCAGGTCGGAGGCGGTCACCTGCCTCCTGAGGCCCGTGAATTTCACCTTGCTGCTCCGCTCCACCGCCTCCTCGACGAGGACGGTGAGGAGCCTTGCCAGCTCGTCCAGCGCCAGGCTGCCGGCGCGCACCTGCCCCAGCAGCTCCTGCCTCTTTGCCTCGGAGACGTACTTGGAGAAGAGGAGCTCCCACAGGGAGACCTTCCTGCCCTGGAAGCCGCCCGCCGAGACCTCGACGGTGCGGGACGTGAGGGAGCGCTCCAGCTCCAGCTCCCGCTCCAGCTCCAGCTCCCGCTCCCGCTCCCGCTCCCGCTCCCGCTGCTGCCAGGAGGCCGCGGCCTCGCCGTTCTGGGCCGGTGGTGGGGCCTCCTGCTGCGTGGGCTTGCGGGCCAGGGCGGCGCCGTGGCCGTGGCCCTCGGCCCCGGTGACGATGGCGGTGAGGAGGGTGATCATCTCCGAGACGGTGAGCGTCCCCGCCTTGTACCTGCGGAGGAGGTCCTGGCGCCGGTGGTCGGGCACGTAGCGGGAGAAGAGGAGCTCCCAGACGGTGACGCTCTGGCCCCGGAAGAGCCCCACGCTGAGGGTGGTGCGGGCGGCCTGCAGGGCTTTGCGGGCGTCCTCGGTCAGCTGGTAGAGCACGGAGCCCTTGTCCATCAGCTGGAGCATGAGCAGCCCCGTGTCCGGGTCGGGCACGCAGCGGCGCAGGAGCTGCATGTAGGTGAGGTTCTCGTGGGTGTTGGGGTCGAAGAAGCCCTTGGTGTCGTCGGTGGGGTCGGAGAGGACCTGGCTCATCTCCTGGTCGAAGTAGCCGCGGCGGTAGGCCACCTCCACGGGGAGGCGGTGGCTGTGCACGGGGTCGATGATGCCGCCGGTGGCGATCTGGGCCTCGAGCAGGCGGATGCCGTGCTCCTTGACGATGAGCTCCTTCTTCATGGCCTGGAAGAGGGAGATCTGCTCGCCGGTGTAGGGGTCGGTGTAGCCCGTGACGGCCCTCTCGGCCGAGAGGAGCTTCTCGTGCAGCTCGCTGCCCACCAGCCCGGAGGAGACGGCCTCGTCCACGGAGAGCTTCTTGTTGGCGAGCGGGTCAACGAGGAAGCCGGTGGCAGCCTGCGCCTCCAGCAGCACCAGGGCCGTGCCCTGCCGCAGGATGCCCTTCCACATGGCCTGGTAGATGCTCATCTTCTCCGTCTTGGCGGGGTCGGCCTTGGAGGGCACCAGCACGCCGGCGATGCAGCCCGTGCCGTCCAGGTAGCGCTTGACGGAGGCCATTTCCGTCACCTCCTGCACCGTCTTGGAGCCCTGGACCAGGTCGGCCAGCGTGTCCTTGTCGATGATGCCCGAGTCCACCAGGTCGGAGGCGGTCACCTGCCTCCTGAGGCCCGTGAATTTCACCTTGCTGCTCCGCTCCACCGCCTCCTCGATGAGGACGGTGAGGAGCCTTGCCAGCTCGTCCAGCGCCAGGCTGCCGGCGCGCACCTGCCCCAGCAGCTCCTGCCTCTTTGCCTCGGAGACGTACTTGGAGAAGAGGAGCTCCCACAGGGAGACCTTCCTGCCCTGGAAGCCGCCCGCCGAGACCTCGACGGTGCGGGACGTGAGGGAGCGCTCCAGCTCCAGCTCCCGCTCCAGCTCCAGCTCCCGCTCCCGCTCCCGCTCCCGCTCCCGCTGCTGCCAGGAGGCCGCGGCCTCGCCGTTCTGGGCCGGTGGTGGGGCCTCCTGCTGCGTGGGCTTGCGGGCCAGGGCGGCGCCGTGGCCGTGGCCCTCGGCCCCGGTGACGATGGCGGTGAGGAGGGTGATCATCTCCGAGACGGTGAGCGTCCCCGCCTTGTACCTGCGGAGGAGGTCCTGGCGCCGGTGGTCGGGCACGTAGCGGGAGAAGAGGAGCTCCCAGACGGTGACGCTCTGGCCCCGGAAGAGCCCCACGCTGAGGGTGGTGCGGGCGGCCTGCAGGGCTTTGCGGGCGTCCTCGGTCAGCTGGTAGAGCACGGAGCCCTTGTCCATCAGCTGGAGCATGAGCAGCCCCGTGTCCGGGTCGGGCACGCAGCGGCGCAGGAGCTGCATGTAGGTGAGGTTCTCGTGGGTGTTGGGGTCGAAGAAGCCCTTGGTGTCGTCGGTGGGGTCGGAGAGGACCTGGCTCATCTCCTGGTCGAAGTAGCCGCGGCGGTAGGCCACCTCCACGGGGAGGCGGTGGCTGTGCACGGGGTCGATGATGCCGCCGGTGGCGATCTGGGCCTCGAGCAGGCGGATGCCGTGCTCCTTGACGATGAGCTCCTTCTTCATGGCCTGGAAGAGGGACATCTTTTGTCCTGTGCATGGATGGGCATAGCCCGTGACGGATCTCTCCGCACAAAGAAGTTTCTTTTGTAGCTCGCTGCCCACCAGCCCGGAGGAGACGGCCTCGTCCACGGAGAGCTTCTTGTTGTTGATTGGGTCAATGATGAAGCCGGTGGCAGCCTGCGCCTCCAGCAGCACCAGTGCTGTCCCTGGTCTCAGGATTCCTTTCCACATGGCCTGGTAGATGCTCATTTTCTCCATCGTGGTGGGGTCGGCCTTGGAGGGCACCAGCACACCAGCGATGCTTCCAGTTCCCTCAAGGTATCTTCTCACACTTTCCATTTTTGCTATTTCTTGGGCTGTCTCTTTCCCTTCATGGAGTTTTTCCATTGTTTCTTCTGTTATTATCTGTGCACTGAGGAGTTCTGATGCTGTTATTTGTTGTCTCAGTCCTTGGAACCAGACATCACTTCTGTCCTCTTCCTTTTCTTTAATGATATTTAGTATTGTTTCAATGATTCCTTGTATAATGTGATGGGATTCCTCTTTATATTTTTTCACTAGTTCTTTTCTTTTCTCTTCTGTGATGTACTCAGAACAGAGAAGTTCCCACAGAGATAACACATGTCCTTTGTATTTCCCAACAGTCACTTGTACCTTTGTAGATAATAGGGCATTTTTTGTTTGCTCATCGATATAGAAATAGTCATCTTGTTTTTCCATGACCTGCAGTAGGTACAATCCAGTATCTCTGTCTTTGGAACATCTCTGTAGGAGCTGACTGTAGCTGATTTTCTCATGAGTGTTTGGATCTATAAAACCTTTGCTACCATGATCTGGATCAGAAAGTAGGAGAAACGTATCATCATCCAAGTAGCCACGGCGGTAGGCCACCTCCAGGGGGAGGCGGTGGCTGTGCACGGGGTCGATGATGCCTCCAGTGGCCAGCTGGGCCTCAAGCAGGCGGATGCCGTGCTCCTTGACTGTTATCTTCTGCCTCATGGCCTGGAAGAGGGATATTTTATTTCCTGTGTGAGGATCTGTGTATCCTGTCACAGCTTTCTCTGCCAACAGGAGCTTGTCATGCAAGTTGCTACCCACCAGCCCGGACGAGACGGCCTCATCCACAGAGAGCTTCTTATTTTTCACTGGGTCAATGAGAAAACCAGTGGCGGCTTGTGCTTCCAGAAGCCCCAGTGCACATTGTTCTGTGAGGAGGCCCTTCTCCAGTGCCTGGTAGATGCTCATCTTCTCTTTCCTTGATGGTAGTAGAACTCCGGCAATGCATCCGGTGCCATCCAAGTACCTTTTGATGGTGTCCTTTTTTGTGAGGCTGGCAAGGGTGAGACTCCCATCCTGCAGCTGATCTAGAGTTTTCTTGTCAATTATCTCAGAGTTAAACAATTCTGATATTGACACATCCCCCCGGAGTCCTTTAACCTTGAGGGCTTCCGCTCTTTCCTCTGTATCCTCAATTATTTTGAGGATGAGGGCTACAAGATCTTCCAGTGTGAGGGTTTTGCATTTGTACTGCATCACTAGTTCTTTCCTTTTCTGCTCAGAGATGTAATGAGAGCAGAGAATTTCCCAGATGGAAACTGTTTGGTCCTTAAACTTTCCAACTTTCACTTTGAGGGGCTTTGAGCGCAAAACCTGTTTCGTAGACTCATCGATGTAGAAGTACTTTCCTCCTTCCTGTACAACCTGTAGCATGTACAACCCAGTCTCTGAATCTTGGACACATCTCTCCAGGAGCTGCATGTAGGTGAGGTTCTCGTGGGTGTTGGGGTCGAAGAAGCCCTTGGTGTCGTCGGTGGGGTCGGAGAGGATCTGGTTCATCTCCTGATTGAAGTAGCCACGGCGGTAGGCCACCTCCACAGGGATACGGTGGCTGTGCACGGGGTCGATGATGCCGCCGGTGGCGATCTGGGCCTCGAGCAGGCGGATGCCGTGGCTCTTCACAATCAGTCCTTGGTTCATAGCTTCAAACAGGGACATTGGGGCTTTTGTGTAGGGGTCAGTGTAGCCCGTCACAGCTCTTTCTGCACAGAGCAGCTTTTCAAAAATCTCCCCTCCGATTAGACCTGCAGTTAATGCTTCCTCCACTGAAAACTTCTTGTTTTTCTCTGGGTCAATGATGTAGCCCGTGGCAGCCTGTGCCTCCAGCAGCACCAGTGCTGTACCTGGCCTCAGGATGCCCTTCCTCATGGCCTGGTAGATGCTCATCTTCTCTTTGCTTGGCTGTATAAGGACCCCTGCTATGAAATTGCTGCCCTCCAGGTACCTGCGGACAGAGTCCATTTCGGTGACTTCTTTGACTGTTTTCTTCCCTTGGTTGAGCTCATCCAGGGTTTTTTTGTCTATCAGTTGAGACTGGAAGAGGTCGCTAGCGGATACTCTTTTCCGCAGGCCCTTGAATGCAAACTTCTTGCCTTGTGTCTCTGTCTCTTTGATGATTGTGGTGACAGTTGTTATGATTTCATGTAGCACTTCAGCATTCTCATCTTTATATTTTTGCACTAGCTCTCTTCTCTTGCTGTCTGAGAGGTATTCAGAGTTGAGAAGGTCCCAGACTGACACCGTCTGTCCTTTGAACCGCCCTATGTTGACACAAACAGTCACAGATTTCAGCACCTCCATGGTTTGTTCATCTACACAGAACATGGCGTTTTCCGACAGAGGAAGGAGCCAGAGACCTGACTCAGCCTCCTGAAGGCACCTGTCCTTCAGCTGCTGGTAGGTCACGTTCTCTTTTGTGTTTGGATCAAAAAAGATTCTGGTGCTGTCATTCAGCTGAGAGAGGGTTTGGTTCAGGTCCTCGTCGTAGAAGCCATATCTACATGCAGCCTGGAGCGGAAGGTGGTGGTGGTGAATGGGATCAATGACCCCTCCTGTGGCCAGCTGGGCCTCTAGCAAGGGAACAGCATCCCCCAGGGGAACCAGCTCTTTCCTGAGCGCTTGGCACAGTGAGATGGAGCTCCCCGTGTAGGGGTCCGTGTAGCCGGTCACTGCCCTCTCAGCTAGAAGCAGCTTCTCGGTGAGCTCTTCACCGACAACAGCTGCTTTCACAGCATCCCTCACGCTGAGTCTCTGGTTTGTTGTGGGGTCAGTTAGGTATCCTGTGGCTGCCTGAGCTTCTAGCAGCCTCAGAGCAGCCCCAGGGAGGAGGAGATTGTTTTTCATGGCATCGTAAAAGCTCATCTTCTTTTTGGATGCCTCTATGAACACCCCGGCGATGCTGCCTGTGCCCTGCAAGTACCTCTTCACACTCTCCATTGCAGCCACTTCCTTGGGAGTTTTTATGCCTTGAGCCAGTTCTTCAAACGTCTTCTCAGTAATGATGCCAGCGTCCAGCAGCCAGACTGCGGGGACGCTGCCCCGCAAGCCTTCCAAGGTGATCTGGGTGCGGGCTTTCATTTCCATCTCCCCAACCAGCCTGAGCACAAGAGCAACCAGCTGCTGCAGTGACATTTCCTCAGACCGGAACCTCTCCACGAAGTCGCTCCTCTGCTCCTCAGTGAAATACCCGGAGTGGATTAGCTCCCAGAGGGAGACCCCTTTTTCCTTCACCACCATTTCCTTAAAAATCTGTTGGATTTGCTCGTCGGTGTAGGCAGGAGCCACTGCCTGTGGCAGAGGCAGCAAGTGGAAGCCAGAGATCTCATCCTTCTGGCAGCGTTTGATTAGCTCGGCGTAGGTCACCGTCTCTTTGCTGTCTGGGACGCAGAAGGCTCTGTTGCTGTCACTGGGCTTAGAAAGGGCCTTGCTTGTGTCCTCATCCAGGCACCCTCGCTTCTGGGCAGATTCCACGGGGATATAGTGGCCACATGTTGGGTCAATGATGCCTCCTGTAGCCATCTGCACCTCCATCAACTGCATGGCCTGTTTGTCAGCAATCAGGCCCTTCTTCATCGCCTGGAAGAGGGGGATCTTCTTCCCTGTGAAAGGATCTTTATAGCCTGTTACAGCCCCTTCTGCGTGCTGCAGCTTCTCATGGACTTCTGGCCCAATGACGCCCTCCTTGATGGCATCATCCACACAGAGTTTCTGGTTGTTCACAGGGTCGATGATGAAGCCTGTGGCAGCCTGGGCCTCTAGCAGTGGGAGGGCTACTCCTGGTACCATGATGTTTTTCTTCATGGCCTCGTAAATGCTTATCCTCTGGTTCGACGGCTGGAGTACGATCCCCCCGATGCTGCCAGAGCCATAGAGGTACTTCCTGACAGAGTCCATGTGCAGGACTTCCTCTGGTGTGACGGATCCTTCCAACACCTTCTCAAACAGGGCCTTGTCAATGACACCTGTTTCCATCAGGTGGTAGGCGCTGACGCTGCCTCTCATGGCTGTGAACTTGATGGGGGCCCATTTTTTAATTTCCTCCTCTAACATGACGCGAATTTGCTCCAGAGTGAGCTTCCTCAGCTGGTAGTGGTTGAATATCTCCCGGCGCCTTCCCTCGCTGAAGTACTCAGAGTTCAGCAGGTCCCACACAGAGACCTTCTCCCCCCGCAACCGCCCAAACCTGACCGGCAGCCAGGAGCTCCTGAACACCCGTCTGGTGGTGTCATCGACGAACTGGCGCTTCCTACTGTTCAGAGGAAGGAGGCAGAGCCCAGTGGATGGCTCTGTGATGCACTTCTCCTTCAGCTGCAGGTAGGTGAGGTTCTCGTGGGTGTTGGGGTCGAAGAAGCCCTTGGTGTCATCACTGGGATCCAAAAGGATTAAGTTCATCTTCTTGTCGAAGTAGCCACGGCGGTAGGCCACCTCCACGGGGATGCGGTGGCTGTGCACGGGGTCGATGATGCCACCGGTGGCGATCTGGGCCTCGAGCAGGCGGATAGCATGCTCCTTGACAATGAGCTCCTTCTTCATGGCTTGGAAGAGGGAGATCTTGTCCCCTGAGTAGGGGTCTCTGTAGCCGGTGACTGATTTCTCTGCAGTCAATAGCTTGTCATAAACATCTGGGCCAATGACATTCGCTCTTAACGCCTCATCCACAGAATACCTTTTGTTGGCAGCTGGATCAATGATAAATCCAGTAGCAGCCTGTGCCTCCAGGAGGATCAGTGACGTTCCTGGCCTTAAAAGTCCTTTCCGCTTTGCCTGGTAGATGCTGATCTTCTCCTGGGAATCAGGAAGCAGGAGCCCACCAATGCTACCCGTCCCTTGCAGGTA
The DNA here is from genome assembly GCF_964199755.1 of Larus michahellis. Classification (NCBI taxonomy): domain Eukaryota; kingdom Metazoa; phylum Chordata; class Aves; order Charadriiformes; family Laridae; genus Larus; species Larus michahellis. The sequence goes on along the minus strand of NC_133897.1, from coordinate 169,995,336 downwards.
CTTCTTGACAGTGTCCATGCTGACGACTTCTTTGGCTGATGTTTCTCCCTCCTTCAGTTTCTTAAACAAATCTTTGTTGATGATTTCAGAGCTCAGGAGCTGGTCAGCTGTCACCCGGTCCCTCAGTCCTTCAAAGGTGACATTAGCGGTGGAAGCCATTTCCTCAATGGTGGCACTGACTGCCTTACCCAGTTCTTGCGTAGAGAGTGTTCCTGCAAGGTACTGCTGGGTGAGAGCAGCTCTTTGCTCACTCTGGATGTAGTCTGAGAAGAGGAGTTTCCAGAGAGACACTGACTTTCCCTTGAATTTACCTAAAGCAATGGGTAATTCTGTGTTTTCCAAAGCTGTTTGGGTCCTGTGGTCAAAGAAGAGGTGGGTTCCCTCGGCTCCTTCTCTGCTTTCTCCACCAAGTGGCAGCAGAAGGAGACCCGTGTTGGGATCAGTGACGCAGCGCTTGAGCAGGTCTGCGTAGGTCAGCTTCTCCTTGGAGCTGGGGTCGAAGAACCCTTTCGTGTCATCAGTAGGACTGGAGAGGAGCTGTCGTGTGGCCTCGTCCAGGTACCCCCACCTGCAAGCCATCTCTGTGGGGACACGGAGGTGCCTGCCTGGAGCAATTATACCCCCTGTGGCCATCTGAGCCTCCAGAAGGCAAATGCCGTGATCCTTGGGGATAAAGCCCTTCCTGGTGGCTTGGAACAGAGAGAGCATTTCTCCAGTGTAGGGGTCCTTGTATCCAGTGATGGCCTTCTCAGCTGAAGACAGTTTCTCATGGAGCTCTGGGCCAACGAGACCGACCCTGACAGCCTCATCAGCTGAGTAGCTTTTGTTCTTTATGGGGTCTGTCAGGCTGCCGGTGGAGGCCTGGACTTGCAGGAGCATCAGAGCAGCACCAGGCATGAGGAGATGCTCTCTCAGTGCCTGGTAAAGGCTTTTCCGCTCACCAGAAGGCAGGACAACACCAGCCACGCTCCTTGTCCCTTGCAGGAACTGCCGAACGGAGTCATCCTCTGCTACCTCCTGGGCAGAAACTCTTCCCTCCTCCAGACCTCTGAACGTGTCAGGGCTGATGATGCCGGAGTCCAGCAGGTCCCTGCTGCTCACCCTCCCTGCCAGCCCCGGGAATGTGATTTGCAGGGGCAAGAGGAGGAAGCCTGAGGCCGGATCAACAACACATCTCTTCATAAGCTCCATGTAAGTGACCCTCTCCATAGTACTGGGGTTGAGGAAGCCTTTGCTGTCCTCGTTGCTGGGGTCGGAGAGGAGCTGGGTCATCTCTTCATCTAAATGCCCCCTCTCACAGGCAACATCTGCTGGCAGCCGGCAGCCGGTGGCTGGGTCAATGATGCCTCCGGTTGCCATCTGGGCCTCCAGCAGCCGGGTACCTTGCTCCCTCCCAACCAGCTCCTTCTGGATCGCCTGGTAGAGGGAGATTTTCTCTTCTGTGTAGGGGTCCACAAAGCCAGTAGCAGCTTTCTCTGCGGAGAGCAGCCTCTCCTTCAGCTCCAGCCCCACCAGCCCCAGCTGCACAGCTTCTGCTACGGAGACATGCCTGTTCTTCACCGGGTCGGTGATGAAGCCCGTGGCTGCCTGGGCCTCAAGAAGAGAGAGTGCTAAATCCAAGCTTAGGAGATGCTCTCTGGTGGCATCATAAAAGCTCATTACCTTCTTGGAAGTCTCTACAAACACTCCAGCAATGCTGCCAGCTGCCTCCGAGGGCTCGCTGGAAGCATCCATCACCGTCACATCCCCATCAGCCGCTATTTTCTGCTTGCGAGGCAGTATGTCCTGGCACGAGTGGTTTGCTCCTGGCACGTCCTCCTGGGGAGAGAGGGGGGCAGCATGGCCGTTCACTGCCGGCATGCTCTCCATCTTCCCTGCTTTCACAGCTGACGAGACTGTCTGGAGAGAGGGCAGAAAAAGGGAAAGCTCAGTGAGAAATCAGTTTTTCTATGGTGTCCTGGTTTGAGCAACACAGGACGACTTTCTCTGTCAGTAATTTTACTTTTCAGTAAGGTCTGTTCTAACGCTTGGGAAAACTGCACTTTTAGAAGACTTTAGTGGCTGAATTTGTGAAAAGATTTACTTTATAGCCAGCTATGGTATGTGGGTTTCGAGGTCTTGGTGGTTTTGTGCTCACCAGGTGCAGGGATGAGGAGGAACAAGACGCGGGCACTCGACCCGAGGTGGCCAACAGGATTATTTCATGCCGTGAATGTCACATTCAATATAAATTAGAAAGTTTGCTGAAGTTCTCCCTCTCCCTTGATGGCGATGGTCCAGAGAACTCCTTGCCCTGGAGCCGGACCCCTGAGCCCTGCCCTTCCTCCCAGCAGTGCCCAGCTTCCTACTGACGTCATTGGCTGAGTCTAATCCTTGCCTATTTTATATTGGTATTGGGATCAATATTGGATCTTTAATGTTATTAATGTTGATTACCTAGTCTTATTCTATTAAATCCGTTTATATTTAAACCCTCGGGTTTCCTTGTTTTTTCCCTGATTGCCCTTCCTGGGTGGGGAGGGCTCATCGGGTGATGGAATGTTTGTGACAATAACTTGTTGTGGATTCCTCAAACCATAACATGTGATTTGCATGCTAAATACGGGGAAAAAAAGACAAAGGGATACCTCAGAGGCAGGAGGACGTAACAGCCAAAGTCTGAGTGTGTTCGGGGCAGCGTGATCGTCCCTGGCCCTGGCCCCAAGTTGCACCAGGGCAGGTTTAGATTGCTAGGAAAAATTTTTACACTGAAAGGGTTATCAAGCATTGGAAGAGGCTGCCCAGGGAAGTGGTGGAGTTGCCATCCCTGGGGGATTTAAAAGCCGGGCAGACGTGGTGCTTAGTGATAGTTGTGGCAGGGGAGGTTTAGATTAGAGATTAGGAAGAATGACTTTACTGAAAGAGTGGTCAGGCACTGGCACAGCCTGCCCAGGGAGGTGGTTGAGTCACCATCCCTAGAGGTATTTAGGAAACATCTAGATGTGGCGCTTGAGGGCATGCTCTAGTGGCAGGGATTGTAGAGGTTGGTTTTGTTTGTTTGTTTGGTTTTTTGGTGTGTGTATGGTTGGACTCGATGATCTCAAAGGTCCTTTCCAACCATGAAGATTCTGTGATTCTATGATATGGTTTAGTGATGGCTTTTGTCAGTGCTGGGTTGATGGTTGGACTCCATAACCTGGAAGGTCCCTTCCAACCTGGGCAATTCTATGATTCTGTGATTCCATGCTGTGCCAGACCTGCCAGAAGCAGGCACCTGAGCCAGACTGGCTGGGGGCACTGGGACGTCTCAGCGAGAGACCGGAGCAGAGGCACTGGTGGGACCCGTGGAGCTCTGGGTTGAGGTGGGACTGTGTCCTTTGGGGAGCAAAGCCCCCCCAGCTTCAGATGCATTTCAAAACCCATCTCTACAGGGCTCGTCTCTCAGTGCTTCAAAGGTTTGGAGCGCAGCAGGGCTTGGGACAAAACACCAGCCAAAACCAGCAACCCCCAGGGATAGCGGCACTCGCTCAGGCTGCGGCTGGCACAGGGATGAGCAAACCCCGAGCCAGCGCAGAAAGGCTGCTCCCCTCTTGTCCTGGTTTGAGTGACTCGGGACTGAGGGGCTGAGGAGAGAAGGGCCTGGCCCTGCTACGCCGGGCAGCAGAGACAGCACCTTATTCCCTTGTGAGTCCCATCCCTGGACGCAGACCCCCTGGCACCGGAGCAGAGTGGGGTGTGCCGGGGCTGGACCGGCCCTACGGAGGCCACGGGACCGAGCACGAAGGGCTGCAGCAGACTGAGGAGAGCTGCTTGCCTGGGCTGCTGCAGCCGAGTCGGCTGGGTCGTGGTGCTGCCCGCTGGCTTAGAGTCATAGAATCAGCCATAGAATCGCGGAATGGTTTGGGTGGGAAGGGACCTTTAAAAGCCACCCAGTGCCACCCCCTGCCCTGGGCAGGGACACCTCCCACCAGCCCAGGTTGCTCCAAGCCCCCTCCAACCTGGCCTTGAACCCCTCCAAGGATGGGGCAGCCACAGCTTCTCAGGGCAACCTGGGCCAGGGGCTCACCACCCTCACAGTAAAGAATTCTTCCCAATATCTCACCTAAATCTCCCCTCTTTCAATGTAAAACCATCCCCCCTCGTCCTGTGGCTCCCCTCCCTGCTCCAGAGTCCCTCCCCAGCTTTCCCGGAGCCCCTTGAGGGCCTGGAAGGGGCTGGAAGGTCTCCCCGGAGCCTTCTCTTCTCCAGGCTGAACCCCCCCAGCTCTCTCAGCCTGTCCATTACTGGGTTACAGAATGAGAGAATGGTTTGGGTGGGAAGGGACCTTTAAAGCCCACCCAGTGCCACCCCCTGCCCTGGGCAGGGACACCTCCCACCAGCCCAGGTTGCTCCAAGCCCCCTCCAACCTGGCCTTGAACCCCTCCAGGGATGGGCATCTCTGGACCTGGTTCCAAGGCCACAGCCAGAGCACCCCGTGGTACGTGCGGCTGTCCATGGCAGTGGAGGGGAAGGGCGCTGGCACAGCAGCCCCAGGGTAGCCAGCCCCATGCTGACCCTCCCGCGGTGGTCGCACTGAGTGGGGATGGTGCCAACCAGCCGTATCTCACTGCCCGCACCGGCACTGGGGCGTGGATCCTGCCTGGGGCTCACAGACCCACGTCCTTCCCCATTCCGCCCGTGCAAACACACCCGGGTGTGCAGAGCTGTGCCTGGGGCCCTGCTCACCGCGACACCCGCCTCTCGACGGGGCTCTGTCCCTGCGTGCCCTCTCCCGCTCGTCCCGCGCCCCCGGGCCAGGCCAGCACCTTTCCCTCACAAGGGCTCCTCTGTCCCCGCCGTGCTCCAGCTCGTGCTGCCCGTCCCAGGGGGAAAGGTCCCGACAAGCCCCGGCTCCGTGCGCGTGGTGATGTCAGCGTGAGCGCGGCCGCGCGGGCTTGGATCTGCCCAGGCAATGCTGTTTGTGTTTGCAGGTCCAGGATTGCAGCTGGCTCTGGCGCCAAGAGGCGGGGACGATGGGTGGGACGGCTTTGGGCGCTGCTCCTGCCCCTGGGAAGGGCAGTACAGACCCACACGGGGCGAGGGGATGCGCAGGTACAACGCACAGTGGGGCTGGCGGCACCGCACCGCCGGCTCTGCCCACCCGGTGCCAGGGCCGTGCCGCCTCGCGGGGACAGGAAAGCTGCTCCCGGCCCCGCAGCCCTTTGGCAGAGAGGTGCCGGGTGAGATGGCGCAGGCTGTGCCGTGCTTGGGAGGAGCTGGGCTCAGCCCAGCCACGCCGCCACGCCATGGCACCGGGGTGGGCAGCACCAGTGCGGCTGCAGAACCCAGAGACCCCCGGGCAGATCCCCGTGCTTCCCAGACCCGCGTCAGCCACTGGCACCAGCCTGCAGAGGGGATTTGGGCACTGCCACCTGTAAGACGGTGGCAGCTTGAAACCCCAATTCTCACCGGGGCTGGGGGACAGGGGCAGGAACCCTCAGGGCTGCGGTGGAGCCCCCTGCCCTACACAGGCCGGGGAGCAGGCAACGGGTTTGCGGGCGGCGCAAGGGCTCTTTTCTTTTCCCTTTAGTCAGAAGACGTCAGCCCCATGGAAACTTTTAGTAACCAGCTCTGCCTACAAAGCCAGGGAGATTCCTGGCGGAGGTCCAGGCGTTGGCACCTGCAGCCCCCCCCGGGGCCACAGTCTCTCCCCGACGTGGGCAGCTCCCCCCGGCAGCGGCGGCCGCTGCGCCGCACCTCTCGTCGCTGCCTGCGTCAGGAAACGTGCTGGCACTGGTATGAGCGCCGGCACGGGACGCGCGGCTCCTTGGCACTCACCGGCACCGCCGGCCCCCGTGCACACCTCCCTGCCCGCCTGAGTCACTGCGGCAGCTCTTCGTCCTACACCCAGCGCAGGGGCGTACGCCAGGAGCGGTGCAGCTACCCCAGTCCTGCGTCCCATGGGACGACCCTGCACCTCGGCACCCGCGGGGTGGGGAGGGAGAGGCTGCCGGGGGCTGCAGGGAGGGACGGGGAGAAGGGACAGGTTGTACCGGCAGAGCCGGGGTCGCGGTTTCAGGGAGAGGGTGACGGAGGAAGGGGCCGGGGCTGTGGGTGGGAGGCTGGTGGGGGTCTGTGGGGGCCTCTGATGGGACGGACTGAGACCGGGGGCGTTTCAGGGGGAGGGAGAGCTGGGGAGTTGGCTGGGGCAGTGATGGAAGGGTGACAGGGACAGGGAGGGCAGCTGGGGCACTTTGGGGGACCTGGCAGGGCTGGGGGCAGCCAAGGACTCCTTCCCGAGCGGTGCTGCCAGCCCGGCTGCCTCCGAGCAGGGACGCGGTGCCGGGGTCCCACCGATGGCCGGCGGCATTCGGGCTCCTGCCGGCTGACAGGCCCCGTTAGGTGCCAGGAGCGGGGCTGCTCCTCCGCTGCAGCGGTGGGACGGGGTCGCACCCTGCCCACGGGAGGGGATCCCACACCACCGTGTCCCCGCCTCGCTGGGCACCAAGGAACGGTGTTACCAGTCCCTGCGTGCCCTGCCCCACTGCCTGCCCCTTCCTCGGCACCCGCCACCCCACCGAGCCCCAATGAGCCCGTCGGAGCCCCGAGGCAAGAGGGGCTTTTCCCTGGGAGCTGTGGCCTCCTGTCCCGATCCCGGGGCACATCAGGGTCAGGGACCAGCATCCTCCTGCCGTGCTCGGACACAAGGGCTGTCGGTGCCCGCCGACCGCAGCACCGTGCGCCTGCGGCCCTACGCCCACTGTCCCGCCCCAGCATCTGGCTGCAGCCCAGCCAGACCGGCGGGCGCAGGCAGCGCCGCATTCCTGGCATAGCCGGCACCGGTGGGAGCGCCTCGGTCGGCTGTGGCCCCCCAGCATGGCCCCGCGGCTGGGCCCATCTCCGCCGGACCTCGCCTACCTGCCCGCGGTGGTCGCCGGACGGGCTCGCCTGGCAGGTGCCCGCAGTCCCGCTGCTTCGCCGCTGCTTCCTGCCTGCGACCGCAGCAGGTTTAAAACCTGGCCCTTCCCCGCCCCTGGGGATGACACACCGGCCCAGCCCTGCCAGAAACACGCAGGCCAGCCCTCCCTACAGCCCCCACCGGGTCCCCGGGTCCCCCTTGCAGGGGGTCCGGCTGCACTGGCCCCTGTGACCCCATCGCTGCCCTCCCTGCACCGTACCAGCAGGGCTGGGAGCAGGAGCGAGGGGTTCGCCGGTCCCTGAGGGGCTACGGTGTGGGCCAGTGGCCCTGTCCTGGCAAGTAGCCATCTGGTCCAGCAGTGCCCTCCGCAAAGGGAAGTCGTAGTGTTTAGTGATATGGGTTAGTGATGGGTTTTGTCAGTGCTGGGTTGATGGTTGGACTCCATGACCTGGAAGGTCCCTTCCAACCCAGGCCATTCTGTGATTCCAAAGGAGGCGAGAGAAAGAGGGGAGAGACCCCCACGGGGCCAGCGTGCCTGCGCTGCTCTCGTCCCCAGCCGCCACATCCTTCTGCCCATCGCCCCGTGACCACCCCCTGCCCCAGCAGCCCCAGCAGCCCCAGCACCTCGTCCTGCTGTGGCTCCTCTCCCAGGGCAGCCCCTGCAGCCCTCCCCACCCAAGCCCACCGGGAGCCCATTTCCCGTCCAACCGGCTGCGCCGTGGTGTCTACGTGGCCGGACCCCGGGCTGCGGCTGCAAGGGTGACAGACCCCAGACTTCCAGCTGCAGGCCTGACCCTGGCACCATGGCAGACGAGGTGGAGAGGGGGACCCTTCCCCGCTCCCCCCCCACAAACCTTGCCCACATCCCTGGATGTACAGGTAGAGCCTGAATTGCCCAAAACATGCCCAAGCCACCCCGTTGCCACCTGAGTCACCCCAAACACCCCTGCCCTGCCTCCGTCATCAGCCCCACACCCTCTCCCCAGACCCTGCACCCAGCTCCCGCTCCACCCCGGGCACCCCCTCGCCTCTCCCCGCTGCCACGGGTGCTCGGTGGGCACCGAAGGAACGGTGGGCACCGCACTCAGGGCAGGGTCCCTCCGGGGCTGCGGGGTGGCCCTGCAGCCCCCTCCCGGTGCCAGCCCTGCGTGGCAGAGTGCTGAGGAAGGGATGCGCCGCTTGGGCAAGATGTTTATGGTGCGTGGGAGTGTGTTGTCTGGAGAGCTGCCGGTATCCAGGCACAGGGCTGGCCGGGCGAGCCCGCGGCGTGGCACGGCGTGGTCCAGCGGGCATACAGCCCTGGCGCCTGCTGCTGGTGTGGTGAACCCCGGCAGCGGCAGAGGGGCATTCCCCCGGCAATGGCATGGCTGAACCTGTGGCAGCGCCAAGCCGGTGGTCCCGGGAGGGCAGATGGACCCTCGGAGGGTGTCATCCCGGAGCAGGCAGAGCTGCAGTGCCAAGAGAGGCTGGCCCGGACGATGCCCCACACCCGTGGGGCCATGTCCCAACCGGGGGAGCATCGGCAGGGCCAGGAGAGCAGCAGGGGCCGTGTCCCCCCCCAGCAGGGCCAGCAGCCACCGCCGTACCCGTGCCCCATGCCTGTGGCACTCGGAGAGGAGGTTGTGTCCCAGAAACCAGCATGGGTTCCCGATGGCTGCACAGGCGCTGTCGATGGTTGTTGCAGCGGTGCCGCTCTCGGGACGTGCTGAGGAGCCTTAATCCCAAGGCAAACAGGGATGAGTGTTTGCCGCTGCCGCAGAGGGCTTGGCACCAACGCGCTGGAGTGGTGCCGCCACAGCAGAGCGTCCTGATGGCAAGGCAATGACCGGGGTCTGGGCCAGCCGAGCCCCCCTGCAGCCTGCCCAGCAGCGAGGACAGCCCCAGGGCCTGGCACGGGCATGGCCGGCCAGTGACCGGCACAGGTGGCCAACGGGGCATCATCTCCCTGCCTTGCTGCAGGGACAGGCAGGAGGGGAACCTGCTGCCCCAGGCAGTGCACAGTGCTGGTCCATACTGGGTCATACTGGGCCTTACTGGGTCATAGTGGGCCACACTGGGCCATGTTGGGCCGTGCTGGGCCATATTGAGCCATGCTGGACCTTACTGGGCCATACCGGGACATATTGGGCCGTGCTGGGCCATACTGGGTTGTTCTGCTGCTGCTCCTGCCGATGCTGTTTTGGTTTCCCCCTTGGGCCCGTGGCCCAGAGGCAGAGGCCGGGCTCTGGTTACGGTAATTAGCAGTAACGTGTGGCTGCAATTCCCGCGGACATTCCAGCTAACCATACGCGGCTTCACCAACACACCTCGGCTACCGACGAAGACAAGGAGCGGCCTGGGCACCTCGCCCTTGCCCGTGGGCGGCCGCGGTTGGGGCTGGAGGTGGCCGCCGGCTCCCAGGAGCTGCAGTGACACCGCTGCTGCGCCGGCAGCCGATCCAGCGGGGCCGTTTGCTGTAGGGAAGGGGAAAGCCCAGTGGGGCAGGCACCGGGACGTGGTCGCTCAGCGTTCCAGGAGTCGTCCCACAGCGGGACACGTGTGGGTCGGTGAGGGATGGCCGACCGAGCTGGGTGTCACAGCGGCAGATGGCTCCCAGAGGAGGGGGCTCACTGCCATCACTGCGCGGTGCCATCACGGGGCCTGGCAGCTGCCGCTTGTCCCCACTGCCAACCGCGCTGCCACCCACCGGGACACGCCGTCCAACGCTGCCCTGCTGCCTGGCATCACCAGGCTGCACGTCCTCCCTGCTCCGTGTCCGTCTGTCCCAGCTGCCAGCCATGTGGGGCCACAGACACCCCAAGGTCCAGCCCCACACTCTGGGGGCTCCTGAGTGCCGCTGGTGGCACCGGTGGGATGGCAGCGAGGACAGTCCGGCTCGGGCACAAGTCACTGCAGTCCCCGTCCCCCTGGCACGTACTGAGGAAGGGGCAAGGCAGTGCGGGAGTGCGGCACGTCGCCGTCTGGGACAATCCTTGCCGGGGCTGAGGCCAGACGCTGAGCTCAGCGCCAGGAGATGCCTGCCGGGGCTTTGCCGCCCGATACCTGCACCCACACACGCCGTCGCGCAGGTGAAGGCAGGTGCTCACGCACCATCAGCGCCGCGCGCACACATCGGCCGTGCAAGGGGCTCTGTGCGCACACACGCGTGCGCTCGCACACCTGCCGGCCCCAGCCCGGCAGCAGAGCAGCGTGCCCACGCCGACACCGACGCCGACCTGTGCGGCACCAAAGCTGCCAGCCCCGCCATCCTCCATCCCCACTGTGCCATTGCCTCCAGCGCCGCCAGCGTCCTGACCCTGTGCCCTCTTCCCAGAGCAGGCTGGGGGGGCTCTGGGCCACGGGATCTCACCGGTACCCAGCAGCACCGTACCCAGGCGCTGGGCAAGGGCTTTACATGGGATGCGGGTCCAAATAGCAGGCAGGAGAGCCCCATGCCTGCCGGAGGGAGCCAGAGCAGCCCGGGGACACCCCCGCGCCGGGCACGGGAAAGGCAGGAGCAGTGCGCAGGGAGCTGGGGCTGTGCGCGCCGGGGATGGAGGAGCTGCCCCGGCACCGGCGGTCACTGGGGCCCCCGGGGTTCACACCTCTCGATTCCTGGAGAGGGGACAGGAGGTGTCTGGGGAGACGTTTGAGACGTTGCCCTTTGCCAGGCCCAGGGCATGGCGGCTCTCCCCCGCGGCGTGGCCGGGCTCTGTGGGGTGGGATGGAGAGGCTGCCGCCAGCGCGTGGCTCCAGTCTGGGGCTGGGGCGGCTGCGGGGGCGCAGGGTGGGCCCGTCACACCCGGGATTCCCACAGCCAGGGCAAGTGTTGGGGCGGTTGGGCAACAGGGTGGCACCCGCCTCCCCCTCGCCGTGGCGGGGGCCGGCCGGCTCCCCGAGGTGCCTGCCGGCAGGGGGGACACCCCACTGTGGGAGCAGCACCCCCCACAACCGGCTCCAGCAGACGGCATGGCTACGGGGGCTTGGGTGAAGCACCTGGCCATGATGGTGCCTGTTTGGGACCGAGCCTCCATCCCTGCTCTCCCGCTGCCCCGGGAACCGCTCCTGCAGCCAAGCACCGGGAGATGCTCCTCTCCCAGCCCGGGCTCTGCCAGGGCACCCCCGCTCTGCGCCGCGTCTCCCCGCAGACGGTGCAGGCTCCCTTGGACTCTCCGTCCCCATCCACGCGCTCCGGGTCTGCATCTCTGTCCATCACGTCGCCCCCGTCCCCGGGTGCAGCCCCGAAGAAGCCGCGCCGCCGGTGTTTGCCTGGCTGCACAAACATTTTGCAAACAGTTTGCGTGTGCGTCCCGGCCACCCCCGCCGCCTGTTGTCTTTGCTTCCCGGGCCAGAGTCGCTGCCTGGGGCTCTGGATGTGGCTGGCGCAGGCCGGTGGTGCCGGTGGTGCCGGGTGTGTTCCCCCGGCTGGGAGTGGTGGGTGAGATTTCCATAGGCAGAGGAATGTGCAACGCAACTCGTGTCGGCGGTCCCAGCCCGCGCCGGCAGCGCCGCGTGGACCGTCCCGAGAGGCGTTGGTGGATGCTCTGCTCCACGGAGCGCCGTGGGGCTCAGTGCGGTGGGGCAGTGCCAGCGGCGAGGGGCCCCCACCCGCATGGGGGGGCTTGCAGGGCTCCTCCGCGCGTGGACGGGGGAACATGCCCCATCACAGGGTCTCCGGCCGCCTTTGGCTGCTGACCAGTGCAGAAGTGTTTGTTCAGAAAGAAGTTGAGTGTGGAAACAGTTTTAGGGGACAACAGCGCAGAAACGGGACCGAAACCCCTGGGGGGGCGGCTGGCCAGCCGACGGGGACAGGAGGAGGGAGGAGGGAGCCAGGCAAAGTCCCAGCCCTGGTGGGGGCTCACAGGAGGACGGCGGCAGCCCCGGTACGTGCGGGTCTTGGACTGCCCCGAAGCAGGGGGTGCCGGGCAAGGGCCGTGCTGCTGCGCTGCCTGGGGACAGTCCCTGCACACGAGGTGTCCCCGACCTGCCAGAGTGGGGATGCAGCCAGCGTCTCCAGCTGCACCAACCCGAGTGGCGCGGGACCCTGCGGATGGACGCCCCGGGGACGCCGGGACCACGCTGGCCGGGGGCCGCCTGGACGCTCCCGGTGTCCCCGGGGGCTGCGGGGTGGCGGGAGGGCAGCTGGCAGACGGGGCTGGGGACGCGACGTCTCCCCGCGCTGCGTGCCCTGGGTGTGGGCTCCCAGCCCCAGGCAGAGGCGCTGGGGCACAGCAGGAATCCCAGCAACGCTTCCTCGGAAAGGAGGCAACACGGCGCGGCGCCCGCTGGCACCCGCTGCGACGCCCCAGGCTTGCCAGCTTCGGCTGCGGCGCCGGGCGTCTCTGCCGGTGGCACCGGGCTGGAGGCATGCCCGGCCGTGCCCGGCCACCGCGTGCCACCATGGCTTCGGCCACGCTACACCCCCCCCACACCACCCGGCGGCAGGGTGAGCGGACGGACAGAAGGACAGACGGCAGCGAGCCCCAGCTGCTCGTAGAAAAAGAAACCTACTCTTTATTGAGGCTGGCGGGGCCGTGCCCGGCCAGGGTTACATTCAGCTCTACTGCTGTCCGGTTAGCGGGGCGACGTGGGCATGCGGCGGCAGGGCAGGGGTCCCCCGGCCCAGGCGGGACGGGGTGCGCGGGGGACCCCCCGCCCGTGGCAGCCCCAGCCCCGCCGGGGTGGGGGGCAGCTGTAGCCGGGGCCCCGTGGGCAGACACCGAAGGGCCGAGGGGGGAGGGTTAGCACCAGAAACGGGGCTCTGCGTCCGGCGAGGGGCCCCGCTGCCCCGGTACCGAGCCCGGCCACCTCCCGCCGGGGTGCGGGCGGCAGGACCCCCGCCAGCGATGCCAAATGCCCCCGGCAGCCCCGGCAGCCCCTCCGCCGGTGTGGGAGCCTGGGGGAGAAGAGAGAGCCCAGCCCGGGGACATCTGGGCTGCGGCAGCCCCCCGGGCGCTCAGAGAGGGGCACTGGGGCTCAGAGCGGCCCACGCTGTCCGGTGGGGCAGTGGGGCAGGGGGGGACCATGGCAGCCAGAGCCTGGGGGCAGTTTGGTGTCTGTTGGAGGGGGGGGATGCTTGCATATATGCCGGGGCCAGGCCCAGGGGGATCGGTGACGGACAGAGAGCTGGGACCGTGCAGGTGGGTGCCCGCGGGGGTCCGCAGCGCCGGGCCGGAGAGCCGTGGGGCGCGGGGCCGCGGCTTCGCCATCCTCCGGCCTCGGGGAGGAGAGTCCTGAGTGGGGCCGGCCGAGGGTGCTGGGCGCAGGGCGGGCGGCGGGGCGGGGGTCAGCGGCAGGGGCTGCAGCGCTCCGGGGGCGACCCTTCGGGCGGCTCTGCAGGGACACCGAGAGGTTTAGGATGGATATCGGGGAAAATTCCTTCATGGAAAGGGCTGTCGGGCGTTGGAAGAGGCTGCCCAGGGCAGTGGGGGAGTCGCCATCCCCGGAGGGATGGAAAAGCCGGGCAGACGCGGCGCTGAGGGACGCGGGGTAGCGGTGGGTTTGGCAGCGCTGGGCGGATGGTTGGACTCCATGGTCTGAACGGTCCCTTCGAACCTGGGCCATCCTCTGATTCTGTGATTCTATTCTGTGACTCTAACACTGCCCAAACCACCACTAACCCACATCCCTCGGCACCACGTCTTAAATACCCTGGGGATGGCGACTCCCCCACTGCCCTGCGCAGCCTCTTCCAACGCCCGACAACCTTTTCCATGACGAAATTTTCCCCAATATCCATCCTAAACCTGCCCTGGCGCAACTGGAGGCCGTTTCCTCTTGTCCTTGTCAGATTAATGGTTGGACTCGATGAAGATCTTTTCCAACCTCGACGATTCTACCGTTCTACTCTGGGATTCTGCCACACAGAGGGGCTGGAGCAGCGTCCTCTCCTGCACCCCTCCCCGTGCCGGTGCTCCTGGGGCCGGGGGGCAGCCCCACTGCCCTGCCCCACACCGCCCCAGCGCCTGCGGCTCCCCTGTGCCACCCCATCCCTCCCCCAGCCCCGTGGGGTGCAGCCTGCAGCCGTGGCCCCCCCGCAGCGGCCCGGTCCTCACCTGGGGGCGCGACGGCCAGGGTCTCCTCGGCAGCGGTGAACTGCAGCTCAGCCCCGTCGGGCAGCAGGGAGCCGCGGGAGCGGGGGCACCGGTCACCGGAGCGCGTCCTCCGCAGCACCGACTGGGGAGGGAGAGGGTCAGCCCCCGCCGCGGCTGGGCTGGAGGGGTCAGGGCTTCTGGGGGGGCCGCCCCCACCCCTCACCTTCCTGGCCAGGGGGCTGCTGGGGGCCGAGGCGCTGCTGTAGAGGCTGAGGCTGGAGTTGGAGCGGCTGGGCGACAGCACTTTGGAGGAGGGGGCTGACTGGGCCCCCGCACACTTGGCCGCGGCGGCCCCGAAGGCGTCTGGCGACAGGTACTTCTCGTTGATCTTCAGGTTGGTCCTTCCCTTCACTGGGGGGCGACAGAGGCGGTGGGGGTCTGGGCGGGGTTCCCGCAGCCCGGGGAGCCCGGTGGGCTGCGTCCCCCGTGGGCAACACGGCCCCGCAGGCACCGCACCCGGGCACAGGGACGCCCACCACCCCGACGCCAGGGCGCCCGGCGTGGGACGCGCGTACCCACCTCTGCAGGGGTCGTTCTTCACCAGGAACTCGTCCAGCGCGATCCAGCCCCCCCCGACCCGCACCATCAGGGTGCTGCGCAGGATCCGCACCATCCGCAGCTGCTGGGACTCCCCGAACTGCGGGGGATCGGGACGTCAGGGCAAGGTGGGGGGGCTCGGGCAGGGCTGGGAGGGGGGTGCCAGAGCAGGTACCAGCACCCACATCTGCCCGTCACCAGGCCACCGGGTCGGCACTTACCCGGTACCTGTTGGCGCTGATCTGCTCCACCTGGAAGCGCTTGGCGCAGTTGCACTGGGCCACTTGCCTGTTCACCTGGGGACGGCATGCTCAGCTCAGACCCACGGCGGGGACCCCCACCCTGCCCGGCCCCGGCCCCCCCGCCGTACCTCATCCTGGATCTGGTCGGCGTCGGCGATCCGGCGCAGCGGGTCGCGGTTGGGGTGCAGGGCGCTGACGAACTCGTAGTAGTCGATGAAGCCGTCGCCATTCATGTCGAAGATGTTCGCCACGGCGTTCATCTCCAAGACATTGGTGGGGAACTCTGGGGAGGGGAGGGGACCCTCAGCCCGCGGTGCCCTGTGCCAAGGCCAGCCGGTGACAGCACCAAAGCCTGGCCCCCCTCCAAGGGGGGTCACAGAATCACAGAACTGCCCAGGTTCTAAGAGACCTTTCAGACCATGGAGTCCAACACTGCCAACTCCACCAACCCACGTCCCTCAGCGCCGCGTCTGCCCGGCTTTTCCATCCCTCCGGGGATGGCGACTCCCCCACTGCCCTGGGCAGCCTCTTCCAACGCCCGACAGCCCTTTCCATGAAGGAATTTTCCCCAATATCCATCCTAAACCTGCCCTGGCGCAACTGGAGGCCGTTCCCTCTTGTCCCGTGGCCTGTTCCTTGGGAGAAGAGCCCGACCCTCCCTGGCTGCCCCCTCCTTTCAGGGAGCTGCGGAGAGCGAGAAGGTCTCCCCTCAGCCCCCTTTCCCAGGGTCCCGGCTGGCAGACCCTGTCCCTCCCCATCTCTGCCAGCACTGCCCCACCTCTCCCCACACTGCCCTTCCCCGGGCTCTCGGGGGGGGTAAAAAGCTCCAGCCCCAGCCCCGGGCACTCACTGGAGGAGAGGACGCTCTCGATGAACTCCCGCTGGCTGATGCGCCCGTCCTGGTCCCTGTCGATGCCTCGGAAAACGTCCAGGACTCGGGACTTCATTTGGCCGATCCACTGCATGTAACGCTTCCTCCAGACTCCGAAGTCAAAGTGAGCAAACTCCTCCAGCTGGGAGAGGCGCAGACGGGGGTTAATGCGCCAGCAGCAAAGCCCCCCCGAGCCCCCAGGTGTGGGGGACCACGCTGTGCCCCACGCAGCACCCATGCCGGGGCTCAGCCCCGCTGCCGTGCAGCCGGTTTGCTCCCAGCCCTGACCCACTGGGGCTGGCCAAAGGGTCTCTTTGGACCCAGGACCCCCAGCTCTGGGTTGCCAGGGGCTCCAGCAGCCGGCTCGTGGCTGCCAGGGGTCTCCCGGCTGCAGGGATGGGGTCTGGGAAGGCGCCTGGGTGCTGCCCACTCCATCCCCCCCAGCCCTGGAGACCGCCCCCCTCCGCGTCCAACCCCGCGGCACCGCCGGCATGGCTACCCCTACCTCTCGCAGGCGCTGCATGGCCGTCTCCAGCCGGTACTGCCGGTCCAGGGCCAGAAGCCAGAGCTGCTGCCAGCGGTGCAGGAGCTGGGCCATGAGGGGCGTCTGGGGCTCCAGCCCCCCGAGCGGCACCACCAGCGCGCCCTGCGCCTTCCCAGTGCTGCGGCGCCCTGCAGCCAGCGGAGACGGGCGGTGAGGGCAGGGCCGGGGGTCCCGGGGCACGGCACCGCGCAGGGGGCAACGGGGGCCCTTACTTGTGGCCAGCCGGCGGGCAACTGGCGGGCCCAGCTCCGTGGCCAGCTTCCGCTTGCCGCCTTTGGTGACCTTCTCCACGTCGGGCTGCTTGCGGTTCAGCTCCTCCATGAAGACCTGCCGCAGAGCGCCGGGGCTGAGCCGTGGTCCCCATCGCTGGCCGGCCCTGCCGGCACAGCTGGGGCAGGGGACTGACGCCGGAAGCGTGGCCACCCACAGCCCAGCCCTGCTGGCCCCATCAGTAGCCATTGGCGCAGAGCCGGTGGGCTCGGGCTGCGAAAGGTGCTGTGCTGCGCACACGAGGGGCACTCACGGCCTTAACCAGGGGCACCCGAAAGTCCTCGGTCGGGTCGAGCCCTCGCCCAGGGCCAGTCAGGGTGTGGGGACCCCGGCATGGCCCCCGGCAAGGTGGGGAGCAGGGCACGGGGTCCCTCACCGTGTGCTGGGCGTTGAGCTCCTCCAGCTGCTCGGCCTCCTCCGGCAGCGGCTCCTGGTCCCGCAGGCTCAGCGCCTCCTCGGCGGCCGTGATCCAGTCCACGAGCTGCGCCACCTCCTCCCGCTCGGCGGCCAGGCTGGCCCGCTGCACCTGCAGCCGCTCGCCCTGCTGCTGCGCCCAGCTCAGCACCTGCGGGCACAGCCGGGGGGCAGATGGGCCACCGGGGCTGGCGGGGGGACGGCTGCGGACCCCGGTGGGACACCGCTTCGAGGGGGACAAGTCTCCACCCGGGGAGCCTTGGGGCAGGCACGCGGACCCCCGGCCAGCAGCCGTGGTGACTATGGGGCAGGGACGTGGGGCTCCAAAGCCCACCCGTGACCACGGGGCAGGACCGAGTTCCCGCAGCGCAGCCCCGCAGGTGCCGAGGGGACTTTGCAGCTCCTGGGTGCTGCCGCCGCCGCCGCCCTGAGCTCCGGTCCTCGGCCCATCCCTGCGACCAGTGGCCGGACGTGCCAGTAGCCAGGTCTGCGCCGCAGCGGACGTGCCGGTTGCCCTCTCAGCAGGGCTGTGCCGCGTCCTCACTACCCGGGGGGAGCGGGGGGAGCGGGGCGAGCAGGGCAGCCCGCGGGCGGCCGGACCCCGGAGCAGATCCAGATCAGATACCGCGGCGCTCTGCTCACCAAGGGCTTTGTGCAGAGCAGGGAGAGGATGGACCGAACCCGTCAGACCCGTTCAGGGAGGGCCGGCAAACCCTGGATGCCAGGGAGGCTCCGAGCCGCCGCGGGAGGGAGGTGCGGGATGGGGATCCCCGGGACACTGCTCGCCGGGGACCTCCTGCGTGGGCTGCGGGGCATCTGCCATCTCGGGTGTGTGCAATGAGCCACCACCGGCCGGGTGGGACCGGAGAGGCCCCGGGTGACCCCTGGCGTGGCTCGGGGATGGGGGAGCAGGGGTGGGAGCGAGGGGATGGACAGGGCTGGCCGGGGCGGGGGGTCCCGGCGGCTCACGGAGGGCAGGTCTGTGCAGGAGGAGCTGAGCCAGGGCCGTCCCGTCACGGGCAAGACCAAGACCGTCTGTGTTGGCCGGGGCCGGGGTTGACATCCCCAGCTCCCCACAACGTGCCGGTCAGGACGGCTGTGCCGAAGAGGCACCGGCGGTGGGAAAGGCGTGGGGCTGTGCTCGGCGCGGGGCTGGGTGCAGACCGGCTCCGTGCCCGGGGAGGGATGGAGAAGGGGCGCCCAGCTCACCTCCTGGTAGCGGCTCTTGACGACCGTGACCCAGGACTTGATGGTGATGATGGAGTCGGGGTGGCAGGTGGCGAGGATCTCCTCCCCCAGCGAGGTGATGCACTCCAGCTCCAGCTGCTGGCACTGCAGCGACTTCATCAGCTCCTGGGGGAGCGCAGGGAGCGTGGTACTGCCGGCTCGCAGCCCCCACGCCCCACGGCGCACCCCGGCGCCGCAGGGACCAGCCCGCACCCAGCTGGGTGCGCGGGCGGGAGAAGGCCGCTGGGTGGAGTGGGCACGGCTGCCTTCACATGGGGTGCTGGGGACCCCGAATCTCCACACCCTGGGGTGCCTGGGGCCGCAAGCACTGTGTCTGGGTGGGATGGGACCCGACGTCCCACGTCTCGGTGGGGTGCACCCCACGCCCTGGCTGGGGCCGGCTGACCCCGGCAATGGGACGTAGCGGGGAAAGGATGGAACTACCCTGGAGGTGGGGACTGGTGGGGGCTGGTGGGGGCTAATGAGGGCTGGCAGGGGCTAACAGGGACTGGTGGGGGCTAATGAGGGCTGGCAGGGGCTAACAGGGGCTGGTGGGGGCTAATGAGGGCTGGCAGGGGCTAACAGGGGCTGGTGGGGGCTGGCACTGACCTGCAGCTGGTTCTGGCACTCCTGCACCGCCGGCTCCTCCTCAGGGAAGACGCCGTACTTGAGGGCTTTCTCCGACTCGGCGAGGCGACCCAGGAAGGAGTGCACCAGGCTGTGAAACTCCTCCGCCTGCCACCGACAGCCAGGGACCCGCTCAGCGCCCACCCTGCGCCCACGGCCCCCGGTCCCGGCCCCCGAGCCCCCTGGCCAGACCCCAGGCCCTGCAGCGGCCGCTCCTGCCCGGGGTTGGGCAAGTGCTGCGCAGCCCCGGGCCCCCATGGGAGAGCTGCTGCCAGCCCAAGCTCGCGCCCCACGGCAGGGCAGAGAGGATGCTCGTCACCCCACCTTGGCACCTGGGGGACACCCCCATCAGCACCTCCCCATCGAGCAGGACACCCCACACAGCACCCCAACACACGCAGCCGTGTCCCCCCCCTGCCCCGGGCACCCTGCACGTGGGCACACCTACCGCAGGCGCCCGCGGCACCCAGCCTGGCACCCGGCCACGGCACCTTGCGACATGCAGCCACCCACCGCCCGGCCACCCCACGGAGCACCCCACGGCATGGCCACCCACTGCCTGGCCACCCCACGGAGCACCCCACGGCATGGCCACCCACCGCCCGTGCACCCCATGGAGCACCCCGCAGCGTGGACACCCGCAGCCCTGGGCACCCCAGACGCCTGCAGAGCCTTCCCACCAGGACGCACCGGCTGCGGACCCCAACATTTCCACCCGGGGAGTCCCTGGGACGGCTGCTGCCCCCCGGCCACCCCTCGCCCGGCTCTCACCTGCCGGAGCGCGGCCTCCAGCCGGGCCTGC
Organism: Larus michahellis; assembly: GCF_964199755.1. Classification (NCBI taxonomy): domain Eukaryota; kingdom Metazoa; phylum Chordata; class Aves; order Charadriiformes; family Laridae; genus Larus; species Larus michahellis. Next base: position 169,975,852 of record NC_133897.1, on the reverse strand, counting down.
TTGGAGACGGAGAGCTTGCAGACCAGGTCCCAGCGGGAGCTCAGCTCCTCCATCTGCTTCTGCAGCCACTGGGAGTCGACGCTGCTGCTGCCGCGGGTCAGGTCCCGCACCGAGCGCTTCAGCATCTTGATGCAGCTGGCCCGCTTGCCCAGCTCCTTCTGGAAGACCTGGCGAGAGGACAGGAGCGGGTGGGGGATGCCGGGGGGTCCCAGCAGCCTGCCCCAGCCCCTGTTACTGCGCAGGGCCCCCTTGCAGCAGGGGGAGTACATGGGGTACCCCAGCACTGCCCCAGAGACCGGGGGCTGCCCCGGTGGGCAAAGCCCATCCTGCCCCTGGCTGTTCATAGAATCATGGAACGGTTTGGGTGGGAAGGGACCTTAAAGCCCACCCAGTGCCACCCCCTGCCCTGGGCAGGGACACCTCCCACCAGCCCAGGTGGCTCCGAGCCCCGTCCAACCTGGCCTTGAACCCCTCCAGGGATGGGGCAGCCACAGCTTCTCTGGGCACCCTGGGCCAGGGGCTCACCCCCCTCACAGCAAAGAATTGCTTCTGTTGTCCTGCCCCGCGCTGGAGGGGCGGCAGGGCTGGGGCAGGGGCTAGTGCAGAGCCTGGGGCTCCCCAGGACCCCCCCACCACGGCTGGGGACACCTACCTTGTGCTTGTCCATGAGGTCACTGACCAGGTCCCGGTCCCCTCCAACGGGCACGTCCTCGCTGAGCTGCGGCTCAGCCCGGTACAGCCAGTCCATGAGGGCCTGCAGCGCGTCCGTGAACTTGCCCGAGAAAAGCAGGTTCTCCTCCAGCTTGTGCTGCCTGCAAGGAAGGGCACAGGCAATGCCAGCAGCGCCCGGGGGCCGGGAAAGGCTGCCCCATGGGGAGCCCGGCACGGCTGGGGACGGATCCTTGCTGCACCCCCAGGGGCCAGAGCCCAGGGCAGCTGGGGCAGGAGGTCCCGGAGCAGGGAGCAGGATGCCCAGGGAGGAAGGGCAATGCCATGCCCCCAGCCTGGGGCCTGCATGGCAAGCAGAGGACAGGAATCCCATCCCATCCCATCATATCCCATCCCACACCATCATATCCCATGCCATCTCGTCATATCCCAACCCATCATATCCCACCCCATCCCCATCCCCAGCCCATCCCGTGCCATCATATCCCATCCCATCCACATCCCATCCCATGTCATCCCATCCACATCCCATCCCATGCCATCCCATCGTATCCCAACCCATCAAATCCCATCCCATCCCCACCCACCCCATCATATCCCATCCCCATCCCATCCTGTGCCATCGTATCCCATCCCATCCCCATCCCATCCCATGCCATCCCATCATATCCCAACCCAACATATCCCATCCCCATCCCCATGCCATCCCACCCATCCCCGTCCCATCCCCATCCCATCCCATGCCATCCTGTCCCATCCCGTCCCATCCCGTCCCACGCCACCCCATCCCCTGCCGCCCCCCCCGTCCCCCCCTCACCTCTCCACCGCCCGGCTGCACAGGGCGTCCCAGCGCTCCTTCAGCTCCCCCAGCAGCTCCTCCAGCGGCTGCAGGTCCTCGGGGAGCCGGGCTCTCTCCCGCAGCGCCCGCCCGCTCCGCAGCGTGGCCTCGTACACGGGCCGCTTGGAGCGCAGCACCTTCTGGAAAGCCTGCGGGCACAGGGGGTGAGCCCACCCAGACCCCCAACCCGGGTGCTGGCCCCAGGGGGGCTGCGGGGACACACCTGCCTCCCCCAGCGCCACGGGGCAGCTCGGGGTGATGGAGCCCCTTGGCTGGGGGCTCCCCGCTCTGCAGAGATGGCCCTGGGAGGACATCGGACCACCACGGCACCGAGCACATCATACACTCATGGAATCATGGAATGGCTTCAGTTGGAAAAGGCCTTTCGGACCATGGAGTCCAACCATCCGCCCAGCGCTGCCAAACCCAGCGCTACCCCACGTCCCTCAGCGCCGCGTCTGCCCGGCTTTTCCATCCCTCCGGGGATGGCGACTCCCCCACTGCCCTGGGCAGCCTCTTCCAACGCCCGACAGCCCTTTCCATGAAGGAATTTTCCCCAATATCCATCCTAAACCTGCCCTGGCGCAACTGGAGGCCGTTCCCTCTTGTCCCATGGCCTGTTCCTTGGGAGAAGAGCCCGACCCCCCCTGGCTGCCCCCTCCTTTCAGGGAGCTGCGGAGAGCGAGAAGGTCTCCCCTCGGCCCCCTTTTCTCCAGGCCAGAGGCTCTGCCGTCCCGCTGGGCGCTGGGGACCCCTCCCCTGACACCCCACAGCCCCCCGGCTCCGCGCCCCGCATCCAGGACCCCCATCTCGGCGGGGCCGGGGCGCGGGGCCGTGCCCCCACCTTGTGCTCAGCCAGCTGGCACTTGATCTCCTCCTGGCTGGTGGCGGCGTCCTGTGGCACCTCCAAGCTCTGCTCCACCTCGTCCATCCAGTCCAGGAGCAGCCGCCGGGACTCGCTGAACTGAAAGGGAGGGAAGGGGCGGGGGGTGGGTCGGGGGGTCCTTGTGTGGAGAGATGCGGCCGCGGCGACCCGGATGGTGGGCCACACGCGACAGCGCTGCATGGTGCACCACCCCGGGGCAAACCATGGTGCCCGCGGCTGTCGCCCCAGCACGGCTCCCCGCCGGAGTCGCGTCCCCCGGCGCGGTGTCCGTACCTGCTTGGCGCGCTTGCGGGCCTCCTCCAGCGCCGCGCCGCGCTCCGCTGCCCGCTGCAGCACCTTCCCCAGCCGCTCCCGCGCCGCCAGCACCAGGCTCTGGATGACGGCCCCGTCCTGCTGCCTGCTGAAGTCCTTCAGGCGCCACGCCACGGCCTCCAGCCCGCTCAGCTTCTCCCCGCGGGCGTTCGCCTCCTTCAGCAGGGCCTGCGGAGAGCGGAGGTGGCAGGGGGACGCGCGGGCGGGCGGCCCCGGGCTGGGAGCGGACCCTTGGCGCCCAGCCGTCGCCGGGACGGGACGCGGAGCCGCTCGCTGCGCCGCTGCGGGGACAGACGTCCTGCCGGCAGCCCAGGGGACGCGGCCACCATCGGTGCCACACGGGACCCCTGCGGACCCCAGCCCCACGGGGTCCCCTGCCGGTACCTTCCCGGGCACCGCACTCACACCCGCCCTAATTAAATAACGGACATAACGGACCCCCGACTTATTACTCGCAAAGCACCGACGCGCCAACAGCAGAAGCGGCCGGCGACTGCGGTGTGGCCGCCGTGTGCAGTGTTTCTGTCGTTAGGTTTCTCAGGAGCTAAGTCACCGGAGACGATAATTGTAGGACAAAGAAGTACTTTGATAATAAAATTCTTTGTGTTTTTAACATTACGGTGCCGCGCAGCAGCTGAGCCTACCAGCGATCTCTGCTTTTGAGAAAGGCAGCCGTGAAATGCCAGGCTGTAAGTCCGCAACGTTCGGCCTGGTCTATTCGACTAGGGACAGATACTTGGCTAAAAACTTCAGATTTTTTTCCCCCTCTGGTTTAATCTGAAAACATGAGAAACTACCCTTGGCCAGAACACACAAGAATAAACCCCCAGGGCAGGGGCTTGGAACGAGATGATGTTTAAGGTCCCTTCCAACCCGAACCCTTCCCTGATTCTGTGACTCTAAACAAAACAAACGGGAGTTATTGTGCGGGGGGGAGGTGCAATCTGAGGCGTAGTTCCTATCGATCAAGATAAAGGTAACGGGAACAAACGGCTGAAATTCCTCAAACTTAAATTAACTCTTCTCAATCCCCTGCTCGGTAACCAGATGGCCTGTAAGGAGACTCTGCGCCACCGCGCCGAAAGGCCCCGGCCTGCGCGTGTTTGACAGGGAATAAATTCAGTTTCGCGGGTTGTTGAGTGTTTAAATGAACCGTGGAGGAAAACCCTCGGTAACCGACACAAAAACTTCGTCATAAATAAAAGCTGAAGCTGCCTTAAAAAAAATTAACACCCGCCGAACTGGTGTTACTGAAGGCAGTAAGAACGAGGTCCTCAAAGGGCTACGAGGATGATGAGGGACGGGAGCATCTCTGTGACGGGGAAAGGCTGAGGGATTCGGGCCTTTTTAGTCTGGAAAAAAAGACGGCTGAGGGGGGATCTTATCAACGCTGATAAATACTTCAAGGGGGGTGTCAGGAGGATGGGGCCAGGCGCTTCTCGGTGGTGCCCGGGGACAGGACAAGGGGCAACGGGCACAAACGTGACCATGGGAAGTTCCATCCCAACACGAGGAGGAACTTCTTTGCTGTGAGGGCGGCAGAGCCCTGGCACAGGCTGCCCAGAGAGGTGGGGGAGTCTCCGTCTCCGGAGACATCCCAAACCCGCCTGGACGCATCCGACCTGCTCTGGGCGCCCCTGCTCTGGCGGGGGGTGGCACTGGGTGGTCTCCCGAGGTCCCTTCCAACCCCCACCATCCTGGGATTCTGTGAACGGTCCCCGGCATCGTCTGGCACCGGGGCACACCGGGACGGCGCCGCCGGCTCAGCCTGCACTTGCCTTGTGCTCCTGGATCTGCGCGGTGACGGTGCCCAGGACGAAGCTGGGCGGCGCGGGGGAGCCCAGCAGCTCCTCGGCGTGAGCCACCCAGCGCAGCAGCTCCTGCACGGTGCCGTGGAACTCGGTGGTGACCGTCAGCCCCTCGGCCAGGCGCTCCTGCGGGCGAGGGGGGGAGGCGCTGATGCTGACGGACCCCCCGCAGCCCCCCCACGGCCGGGGCAGGGCCGGCGTCGCCCCCCACCCTGCGCACCTTCCTCTCCTGGGCCTCGGCGTGGACGCTCTCCCACTTCTGCTCCAGGATGCGGAGGCTGTGCTCGGTGCTGCAGGGCCGGCCGGCGCGGCAGGAGGCCAGCAGCCGCTGCAGCCGCTCCCGCAGCCCGCTGTACGCCTCCTGCTTGGACTCCATCTCCTTGCACAGCTCCTGCCGAGGGGGACGCGGGGAGTCCCGGGGTCACCGCCCCGCGGGGGGACAGGGACGGGGATGGGGAGGGCTCCCGCTCCATCCCGGGGGAGCTGGAGGGGGGCAGGAGGGCTCTGCCCGGTCGCGGAGGGGAGAAGGCAGAGAGGGGTCCCGGCATCTCGGTGCAGAGAGGATTTGGGGCACGCGTCCCCCCAGGGGACACCTGGGGACGTCCCTGCAATGGGGAGGGGGGTGGCACGGCCCCAGTGCTCACCAGGTGCGCGGTGAGCGTCTCTTTGGTGGTGTCGGGGTGGCCCCACGCCGGCTTGGAGAAGAAGAGCTGCAGCTCCACCTGCTCCAGCCACTGCAGCAGCTCCGTCATCTCCAGCGTGATGTCCTGCACCTGGGGACGGCCCCGGGGGCTCAGCGCCGCCCCGGCCAGCGGCAGCGCCGCAGCGGGCAGCCCCGGCACGCCGTGCCCCGTACCTGGCTGAGGTTGTTCTCCAGCTCCAGCTGGCGGCTCTCGGTCTCGCTCTGCACCAGGTCCCAGCGCTGGCCGAGCTGCTGCAGGCTGCGCTGCAGCCCCTCCACGCTGTCCCCCAGGCTGGAGAGCAGCAAGCCCTGCCCGGCCTCCTGCACCGACTGCACCGTGCGGGCGTGCGACATCACGTCGTTCCGCAGCACCTGGGGACCGGCCACCGCCGTCACCGCCGGCACCCCACACCCCCGGCCGCCTGCCCCCGCGCCGAGCTCTGCGCCACCACTGCTGCCCACGCCAACGCTGACACCGCGGCGTCGCCACAGTCCGGGGAGTGATGTGCCAGGGGGTGGGGATGGCACCGGGGATGCCCTGGCATCGGCGCCACGGCTCTTGTCCTCAGCATGGCACGGGGCAGGTGCGAGGCACCAAATTCATCGCTTCATGGCAAGGAGGTTCCTGGGACGGGGCACGGAGGAGACCTCGCCTGCGTCAGACGCGGGGTGAGCGTGCCCGGGCACGGGGACGCAGGGCTGGGAGACAGCTCATTCCTTCCATGCTGTCACCGCGGGAGGGGACATGTTCTCACGCCGCCCGCCCCAAGCCGCAGCCTGCCCGATCCGGCCGCCGTCGCCCCGGGGGGGACTCGATGGTGGGGCCGGGAGGAGGCCAGGCAGCGGCACTGCAGCCGGGGCACCGCGACAGGGAGCGTGACGGGTGCCCCCAGCAAGACTGTGCCATGCATCCCCCCCACCCCTGGGAGCATTTCGGGACGCGGCAGCCCCGTCCTGCTGCCGCCCTCACCTTGTGCTTGGCCAGCTCGATCTCGCAGCTCTGCAGGTCGGGGCGCAGCAGCGCGGGGCCCTGCAGCTGCTCGGCGGCGCGGCGCAGCCACTGCAGCAGCTCCTCCAGCTGGTGCTGGAACTGCCCCAGCCCCAGCAGCGCCGCCTCCAGCTGGTGCTGCCCCGGCGCGGGCGGAACCGGGCGCCCGTCAGCCGGCAGCACCCGCAGCCCCCGCCGCGCGCGCCCCCCCGCCCTGCGCCCACGCGGCCGCGACACGCACCCGCCCGGCACCACACGCACCCGCACGGTCCCCACGGACGCAGCACCCACCCGGCACCCCATGTACCTGCATGGCCCCACACACCCAGCACCCACATGGGACCCCATGCACCCGCACGGCCTCCGTGCACCCACACGGTCCCCACGGACTGAGCACCCACCCGGCACCCCACGCACCCGCATAGCTCCCATGCACCCAGCACTCACATGGGACCCCGTGCACCCACACGGTCCGCATGGACTGAGCACCCACGTGGCATCCCACGCGCCCGCGTGGATCCACCCGGCACCACACCCCCCACGTGGCTCCCGCAGACCCAGCACCCCACCTGTCCGGAACCCCATGCACCCACGCAGCCCCCACGCATCCGCACAGTCCCCGCGGACCCAGCACCCATCCGGCACCCCACACCCCTGCACAGCCCCCAAGCACTCACCCACCAGCACCGTGCACCCAGCACCCACTGGCACCCACATGGCACGTGGCCATGCACCCACCCACCACAGACCCAGCACCCAGGTGGCACCCCGGGCACCCACGCAGAACCCCACGCAGCCCCCATGTGCCAGCACGGCCCCCACGCAGCCAGCATCCACCCGGCGCCCCATGCACCTGCACAGCCCCAACACACCTGCATGGCCCCCACGCACCCACCCGGCACCCCACGCACCCACATGGCTCCCACGCACCCACCCGGCACCCCACGCACCCGCACGGCCCCCACAGATCCAGCATCCACACGGCACCCCACAAACCAGCACGGCCCCCCCGGCACTGCCCCAGCCGCGGCTCTTGCCCCGTGCGGGTGGTAGATGCTGCCCCGCAGCCCCCGGGCGCCGTCCCTACCTGTCGGCTGACCATCTCCTCCTCCAGCCGGTCCCAGCGCCGGCGGAAGTCGTTGAGCGCGGCCGGGGGCTCCCCCTGCCCCCCGCCCCCCGCGCTGCCCGGGTGCCGCAGGCTCTCCACGTCCACCTTGCACTGGTAGAGCTCCCTCTTGAACTCCTGCGGGGCAGCGTGAGCGGGGACCCCCGGCCCCGCACGCGGAGGTGTGGGTCTGACATGCCATCAGGCAGGGCATGGCATGGCACAGCACGGCATGGCATGGCACGGCACAGCACGGCACGGCACGGCACGGCACAGCATGGCACGGCACAGCATGGCCCGGCACGGCACAGCATGGCATGGCACAGCACGGCATGGCACGGCATGCCGTGTTTGGGTCTGGTTTGTCACAGCACGGCACAGCTTGGCACAGCTTGCCACGGGCACCTGGGCCCCGAGCTCCTCCTCGTGGGGAGCTCTGCCCTGCTCGGGGCACCTCGGCATGGCAGGATGTGGCCACCCCGGGCAGGCCTTGGCCACCCGGCGCCCACCACCCAACGTGCCACCCTTCCATCCCACAGCCGCCCACAGCCCCCCGCCTGCCCCCCCCAGGGCCTGGGGCCCCTCCTGCAGCCCCCCCCGCCCCACCTTCAGCTCCGCCAGCTGCTGCTGCACCATGTCCAGGTCCCCGCCGACGAGGAACTCCTCCGCCATGCGCAGCTCGGCCGCGTCCAGCCACTCCAACAGCCGCTGGCGACCGAGAGGGACCCTGGGCTCGGGGAGGGGGGTTCCTCCCCCCGACACTGTCCCCAGCCCCAGCCCCGTGTGCCAGACAGGTCACCCCTGCCAGGACCGCCGTGCACAGGGGGCACGCTGACCCCTGCGCCCCGCAGCCCCGTGGCCCAGAGCGGGGCCGGGACCCGCCGTGGTCCCCAGGGAGGGACGGAGGATGCCCCATCCCCCCCGCCACCGAGGGGAACCGCCATTTGGGGACGTCACGCTGGGGTAGGGCATAGGCACAGCCGGCCCCGCAGCCCCGCCAGCCCCCCACCCAAGGCACCATCACGGCCCTATGGCCCAGCTGGCCCCACGTCCCCGAAGTCCTGCCCAGCCCCACCGCCAGCTCCTGGACCACCACGGTGGCCCCGCGGTGCCCCCGCGGCCCCGAGCGGGGACAGGAGGGTGACGCGGGTGGGGGGCAGGCCCCTGTGGAGGGTGTCTGCCCGCACGGCCCCCGGCTCCCCACCTGCATGGTCTCCTGGTAGCTGATGGCGGCCTGGAGCTGCTCCTCGAGGCGCGCGAACCGCTCCGTCCACACCTTGCTCAGGCCATGCCAGGAGCAGTAGAGCTGCGGCCGGGCGCGGGGTCAGCAGCGCCGCCGGGGTCCCTCCCGCGGGGACACCGGCCCGGCACGGCCACCCGCCCAGCCCCGCACCGGGACACCCGGGGGACTTCGGCAGGGTCCCGCCGCGGCTCAGCCCCGGGAACCCCCCAGACCCCCACGTCCCTCGCCGGCCCCACGCCCGCCGGCACTCACATCGTCCAGGCTCTTGGTGACGTCGGGCTTGTCGGGGTCCCCGCAGGAGGACATCAGCTCCACGCCCAGGCTGCCCAGCGCGTCCAGCTCGCCCTGCAGCGCGTCGATCTCCTCCCGCAGCGCCTGCGGGACGCCACGGGGCTCGGCCCTCACCGTGCCGGGGGCCGGCTGGGCCATGGGGCTACCTGTGCTGTGGGGCTGGCTGGGCTGCGGGGCTGGAAGGGGCTGGGCGCTGACTGTGCCATGGGGCTGTCTGGGCTATGGGGCTACTCATGCTGTGGGGCCGGACATGCCGTGGGGCTGTCTGGGCTGTGGGGCTACTCGTGCTGTGGGGCTGGACATGCCGTGGGGCTGTCTGGGCTGTGGGACTACCCATGGTGTGGGGCTGCCTGTGCCGTGGGGCTCCCTGTGCTATGGGGCTGCCTGTGCCACGGGGCTGCCCACGCTGTGGGGCTGCCTGTGTCTTGGGGCTGTCTGACCTACGGGGCTCCCTGTGCTGTGGGGCTCCCTGTGCTATGGGTCTGGCCATGCCGTGGGGCTGCCCGTGCCACGGGGCTGCCCACCGAGCGCCCCCCCACCCCGCGGTACCTGCATGGTGCGCAGGCGGGCGCGGATGGCCTCGGGCTCGCCGCCCGCCTCCTCCAGCCCCAGCACCAGCTGCTGGGTGTCGCTGAGCGTCAGCGCCAGCTCGGCCAGGCCCTGCCAGAACCGCTCGGCCAGGGCCAGCAGCTCCCGCAGCCACCGCTCCTGCTCCTGGCAGCGGCCCCGCAGGCTGCCCCAGCGCGACAGCAGCTCCGCCGTCCGCTCCTGGATCCCTGCGGGGCGACAGGGGGACGGGGCTCAGCCCGGGGCTCCTCGGGGCGCCGACGGGGACCCGGCACCCCGACACAGCCCCGCCGGGACGCTCCGGGCGCGGGGACGCACGGCTGTGTCGGTACCTCTGGCAGCGGCATCGGAGTTGGCCGCCTGCATGCTGGCCAGCAGCTCGCCGCCCTGCGCCCGGACGCTCTCCAGGGCCACCCCGAGCTTCTCCAGCTCGCCCAGGGCCAGGCTGTTCTCCCGGATCTGCTCCCGCAGGTGGTCCGTGTCCCCGCGGACCGGGGGCTGGCTCTGCAGCCGGCTCTGCAGCCGCTCCAGGCATTCCAGCAGCAGGTCCATGCGCTCCGTCAGCTGCGGGGACACCGGCCCCGTCACCCGATGGGGAGCCCCGGGGGACCCCAGCCCCCCGGTGCCGTGGCCGTACCTGGCTGTAGCGCGGCAGGGCGTCCTCCAGCAGAGCCGCCGCCTGCCGCACGCGCTCGCGGACACGGCCGTACTGCTCCTCCGCCTCCCGCCAGCGCTGCTGGAACGCGGCGCCCTGCTCCGGGCTCAGCTCCACCAGCTGCGCCGAGACGCGCTGCAGCTTCCCCATCAGGGGCCGGTGCTCGGCGATGGCCTCCCGCAGGCACTGGGGGCAGGGGAAGGGCCGTGGGGGGGCGCAGGGACAGGACGGGGCGCGCAGGGACGTGTCCCGGTGCTGCCGCCGGGCTGAACCCGCACCCTCGCCCGGGCGCAGTCCGTGATGGACAGTGTCCGTGCCCCCCGGCTACCGCACCGGTGCCACCTCGCCCGGGCTCCGCTCACGGCAGATGGTGCCTGTGTGTGCCGGGTACCGCGCCAGTGCCCCCTCCATCCCGTGCACCATCACTCCACTCCTGACACTGCACACGGGCTCGGTTCATGACGGACGGTGCCCAGGCGTGTCGGGTACCGCACCGGTGCCCCCTCGCCCGGGCTCCGCTCATGACGGATGATGCCCACGCACCTTGGGGACCGCACTGGTGCCCCCTCCATCCCACGCGCCGCGGTCTCTCTGCTACCGACCCTGCACACAGGCTCTGCTCATGACGGACGGTGCCCACGCGTGTCGGGTACCGCACCAGTGCCTCCTCGCCTGGGCTCGGTTCATGATGGATGGTGCCCGTGCACCTCGGGTACCGCACCGGTGCCCCCTCCGTTCATGCCCCACCACTCCCGACCCCGCCGAGCGCGTCCCTGCCCTCCCCTTCCCCACCTCCCCCCTCACCTGCAGCAGCGCCTGCTGCTCCTTGAAGGCCTCGTAGCTGATGGCGTTGGGGGAAAGCTGCACCCCGAGGCCCTGCGTCTCCTCCAGCCACGGCGACAGTTCCTGGTGGGCCTCGGCGAACTGGGCCAGCAGGGACTGGGCGTGCTCCAGCTGGACGGCGCAGGCTCCGCAGCGCAGGGAGAGCTGCTCCGTGCGCTCCCGCAGCACCTGCACCGAGGGCTGCGGGGACGGGCGGCTCACCGCGGCGCCAGGGACGCTGGGCGCCGGCAGCGGCAGCAGCAGCCCACCCAGCATCGGTGGCAGCAGCGTCCCCCCGGGCACCAGCGGGCACCACGCGGGTGCCATGCGGGTGTGTTTGGCGCCGTGCGGGTGTGTTTGGCACCATGCAGGTGCTGGGCTCACCTGGAGGCGCAGGCGCAGGGGCTCGGGGCAGGAGCGGAGCAGTGGGTCCGAGACCCCCAGCAGACGCTCCGCCAGCCCCCGGTGGTGCAGGACCTCGGCGGAGAGCAGCTGGAAGGACGGAGGCGTGTGGGTGCCGGGTCCCGCACAGACGGTGGCGGTTCCACCCCATTTTGGGGGGGGGGTCAGGAGCCCAGCGGGGCAGGGACGCAGAGCGGGGTCCCCAGGGACCTCCAGGCACCCCTTTGGGGTGGGGGTACGTGGGGCGCAGCCGGCGCAGACCCACCTTCTGTTCGGAGAGCTGGGAGCGCAGGGCCTGGGCGTCCAGCTGCACGTGGCCGATCTCCTCCAGCCGCTGGCCCAGCCCGGCCAAGTGGGCGAGTTGGGAGTCCAGGATCTGCTCGAACTGCGGGGGAGAGGAGAGGAGACCCCTCAGGGAGGGCAGGAGCACCGGGGCGGCCGCTCCAGGACACCGCCCCCGCCGCTGGTCACCGCCGGCACCTGCTGCCATGACCCGGCGCGCCCCTTCCCCGCCACGCCGGGGAGCGGTGACGGGGGCAGAGAGCGACGGTCGCCAGCGCCCCGCGCCCCGCACCTTCTCCCCGTCGCTGGCGCTGAGCGGGGGCTCCTGGCTGTCCCAGGAGGCCACCTCCTTCTCCAGGCGTCCCAGCCACAGCGCCAGGTCCTCCTGGGCAGTGCCCAGGCGGGAGGAGGCCTCCAGGGTCTGCCCCAGACGGTGCACGGTGTCGGCGCTGCTCTGGCCCAGGATGAGGTACCGCATCCGCAGGGACTCCATCTTCTCCTGCGCCAGCTGGGCCTCCTCCCCTGCGGCAGCACCGCAGCCGGCATCAGCGCGGCCGCTCACGGCGTCCCCGGGGACGGGGACCTGCCGCAACGATGCCTTCCACCCCTCGCCACGGTCCCTCTGTCCCACCTGTCCCCCTCCTCTGCCTCCCCTGGACCCCTTTCCCCCGCAGGAGCCGAAACGCAGCTCCCGGACACCCCCGGCTGCCGGCGCACCCTGTCCCACCGTGCCCTGACCCCCCGTCCCCTCTCCATCCCCCAGGATGCTGCCACCCCCACGGCAACGCCGCGCTCCCGCAGCCGCTGGCAGCCTCACAGCGCCCCGCGGATGCCCATCGCCCGCGGTGCCCGCGGTGCCGGCACCCCCAGCGCTCTCGGTTCCCTCCCTCCCACCTCCCGGCCCCGCAGCCGCCGCCGCCAGCCAACGCCACTCGCCTGTCACCATCTCCAGCACCCGCTGCCCGCTCTCCAGGGCGACGTCCAGCTCTCCCAGCCGCCCGCGGATCTCCTCGCAGAGGGCCTGGGCGAGAGGCTCCGGTGGCAGCCCGTCCCCGCCGTCCCCCAGCCCTCCCCATGGCGCCCGTGCCGCGGCGGGTGCCGGCGCCCACCCGAGCCCTGACCTGGGTTTGCCGGTGGGCGTCCTGCACGCGGGCGACGCAGCCGTCGGCGCGCCAGAGCTGGGCCAGCTGCCGCTCCGTGGCACCGAGCCACTCCTGGAAGGAGTCCACCGCCTCCTGGAAGGCCTGTGCCGCCGGCAGGATCCGCTCCAGGCGGCCGTACCTGCGCCGGGAAGGACGGGTGAGCCGGGGAGGGCGACAGCGGGCGCCGGACCGAGGTGCTGGATGGAGACGCCGCCTGTCCCCCTGCCACCGGGGCCGGGTGGCCAATTCCCAGCTCTGGGGTCCCTCCGTCCCCCGCCCCAAAGGTTCCCACCCCACGTGCGAGGGGGGAGGTGAGGCCGGCACCCCCCGACTGGCCCAGGCAGCGCCGGGAGCACCGCGAGGGGAGGCTGACGGTGCCTGGGCCTTCGTCCCGGTGAGGGGTGGGGACACGGGGACGCAGGATGAGGCAGCCCCTGCCTGGCTCCGTCACCCATCGGCTGCCCGTCCCCGCAGGGCAGGATCCCCCCTGCCCCGCCATCACGCTGCCAACCAGGCTGGGCACCGGCATGGCGACACTGCGGCACGCAGCCACGCTGCTCCGCGCCAGGCCCAGCCGGACCCCAGCTGCCGGCGGCCAAGGACCGGCTCTCGCCCTGGAGCTCCCCGGCCTCATGCCGGAGCAGCGGCAGAACCACGAGACACCGGGGCCAGGAAGGAGGGGAGAGACGTGGCGAGAGCCGGTGCCGGAGCAGAGCCCTCGCCCGCCGCTCGGCACCATGCCCGAACCGCTCCGGACAGAGCCCCTCATTGCCGGCGGTGGGGAGGGCTGGGCAGTGCGGCGACGGCAGCCGGCAGAGCCCGGTGAGGCCATGGAGACCAACCCTGCACCGCGGGCAGCAGGTCTGCGGGGCACAGTGCCGCCCGGCACGGGGGGATGGTGATGGTGCCTCTGCCAGGGCAGCCCCGGCGCCAGGGGCAGAGCGCGCCGGGACGGCACAGGGGGACACAGCACCGCAGACGCTGCCGGGAGTCTCTGTGCCAAGGTCTCGGGCCCGACCCACCTGGCTTCAGCCTCCTGCATCAGCTTGCCCCACTTCTCCCCGAGGCCAGAGATGCCGCCGCCACCCTCGGGTACCGCCGCGGTGCCGGAGCCGTGTGCCGGCGTCACGGGCCTGTCCTGCAGGACCAACTCCACACGCGGCCTCCGCTCCTCCAGCAGCCGCTTCAGGAGCTGCAAGGCAGTGGGGACACGGCGCTGTGCCGGGGACCCGCTCCCTCCCGCACCGCCTCGGCACGGCACGGCGCTGCCGGCAGCCCCAGCGCGGCCGCTCTGCCCCGGCCCCTAATCCCCGGCGGGGAGCGGCGTGGGTGGGACGCGCCGGCCGGGATCCGCCGACCTTCTGCTCCTCCAGCTGCGCCTTCGCCACCTTCACCTCCGCCGAGGGCGGCTTCTGGTTGCCCACCAGCTCCTCCATGTCGGCCACCCAGGCCAGCAGGTTCTCCAGCGTGTCCTGCGCTCGCTCCGCGCCCGCCGCCGCCGCCTCCTCGGGGACAGGGACCGCCCGCGGGGACACCTGGGGAGAGAGGTGCCGTGGGGCAGCCGTGGGGCGGCCGTGGGGCTGGGGTGCGACCCTTTGCACCGCGCCCCATCCAGGAGGCGACGCCGGGGACAGAGGGACCTGGCCCTGCCCCATCGGCCATGCCGGGCTCTCCGCTGACCCACGCTCCTCCTCGGGGCTGGAGGACCCCACAGCAGGGACCACGCACCCCGCGCACCCCTCCGGACCCCCGGCACCCACGGGGCTGCATGGGGCGCAGACCCCAGCGGTGCCGGAGGGCGGTGGGGGGCACATGGCCCGACGCCGGCCCCAGCTGAGACCCGCTTGCGGAGAGCAGCGCGCCGGGGCCGGCACGGCCGTTCCGCAGCGGGGGGTCCCTGCCCGGCGGTCACCTCTGCGGCGTCCGTGTGTCCGGTGCGGCTGCCCACCGCGAGCTCCCCCGCACGCTCCGTCAGCACCGTGACCGTCCGGGTGACCAGGGTCTCGCCGCCCTTCTCGCCGGCCGGGTACTCGGTCACCTCCACGATCTCCGTCACGATGGTCTCCGTCACCTCCGTCACCTCCGTCACCTCCCGGGTGGTGACGGGTTTCCAGGACCAGGTGCCGCGGGGGGCGCCGGCCCGGGGGGGGGTCCAGGCTGCGCCCCCCGCCTGCCCCTTCAGCGGGACGCAGGCGGTGCTGCCGTTGGGCACCGCCACCTCCGACTGGCTGCGCTTCAGCACGGGGCTGCCCGACCCGCTCCAGCCGGCACCGGGCACCGGGCTCCAGCCATTCTCCACCGGCGCCTTCTCCGGCAGCCCCAGCCAGGGCTCTGCCGCGCTCCCGCCGGGCGGCTGCCCCGCGTCCGGCCCCGGCTCACGGAGCTGCGGCTCCCGGAGGAGCTCCTCCGACCGCCGGCTCTTCTCGCCCAGGCAGCTGGGCCGGCTCACCGAGTTCCCCATGGCGCGGGCGCCGGGCCCCCACCTCAGATCCCGGCCTGAAACGAGCCAGGGGGGGAAGGACGCGCGTTATTGCAGCCGCCGCGGGGCTGCGTGACGCCTGGACCCTGGCTCACCCTCGCCCGCGCGGGATTTGGGGGGTCCCACACACCCCCCTGAGCAACGGCACGCGGCGAGCCGGGGACAGGGAGGGACGAGGTCCTGGCCATGGGAGGGAGGGGACCCCGAGGGACGCCCGGCCCTGTCACCCCACGGCTCGGCGTGCGGGGCGCGCGTCTCGTGAGCAGAGGCGGCGGCAGCAGGTACCGGTGGCGGCGGCGGCAGCGCAGGGCGCCCGGCAGACGGGCAGATGCTCCCGCCCAGCACCGCTTTGTGCCGTAAGATTAACGCCAGCGGGGCCGGGAGAAAAGGGCCATCTGTCTGCGGGGCCGGCGAAGGGGGTCTCGGGGGGAGCGGGACCGGGGGCAGCGTCCCTCGGGGGGCACCCACCCGGCGGGGGGGGCGGAGGCAGCGTCCCCACCCTGCCGCAGCCATAAATCCCCCGCGACACCCAGCAGGACCCTCCCACGCCGGAGCCCGCCACAGCCCCACCACAGCCCCACCGCAGTGCCTGGACCCACGGCTGCCTGCGCCTGGACCCACGGCTGCCAGACCCACGGCCGCCCGTACCCAGACCCACAGCCGCCTGCGCCTGGACCCATGGCTGCTCACACCCAGACCCACGGCCGCTCACACCCAGACCCACGGCTGCCTACACTTGGACCCATGGCTGACCATACCCCGACCCACAGCTGCCTGTGCCCGGACCCCCCCACACACGCGCACACCCCCACACACACTTCTCACGGCCCCACGCTGCCGCACGGGCACCGCTGCCGCGCACCGCCCAACAGGCCGAGACCGCAGGGCACCGCGCGCCCACCACCAGCAGGGCACCACCAGGCTCCGCGCCACGCGAACACCCCCGCGTCAGCCGCGCACACGCAGCGGGGCCTGCCCCACGCCTACGGGCACCCGCAGCACCCCGGGGTGCTCGCTCCCGCCTGGCCGGAGCACCTGCAGCCCCCGTGGCGCAGCGCGGCAATCCGTGGCACACCGTGGCACGCATCACGGGCGCAGTCCTCGTGCCCGGGCTGTGCACGCTCGCACACGGCCACAGCGGTGCCCCAACACGCCGGCACACGGGGAGGCTGCGCAGCCCCACGCTGGGGACAGGGATGGGGACAGGGATGGGGGACACGGATTGGGGACAACGGGGCTGGGGACACCAATGGGGACACAAGGCTGGGGACAGGGGTGGGGACACCAACAGGGACACGAGGGTGGGGATGGCGATTGAGACATGGATGGGGACAGGGATGGGGACAGGGATGGGGACAATGGGGCTGGGGACACCAATGGGGACACAAGGCTGGGGACAGGGATGGGGACAGGGATGGGGACAAGGATGGGGACAAGGATGGGGACAACGGGGCCGGGGACACCAATGGGGACACAAGGCTGGGGACAGGGATGGGGACAAAGATGGGGAAAAGGCTGTGGACACGGATAGGGGGACACCGATGGGGACGCTGATGGCGACATGGATGGGGGGATACAGACCAGGACATGGATGGGGACATGGATGGGGACTTGGATGGGGACATGGATGGGGGGACACGGATGGGGGGACACAGACCAGGACATGGATGGGGACAAAGATGGGGAAAAGGCTGTGGACACGGATAGGGGGACACCGATGGGGACACTGATGGGGACATGGATGGGGACATGGATGGGGACATGGATGGGGGGACACAGACCAGGACATGGATGGGGACAGGGCTGGGGACACCGATGCTGGGGACGCGCATGGGGACAGGGCTGGGGAGCGGCAGCGCAGCCCGGGGGGGACCCGCCCGCATCCCCCGCCCCGACCCCCGCCCCCGCGGTCTCCCCCCCCCCCCCCCGCAGGGTCCCCGCCCCGGCGCCCCCCGCCCCCCCCCCGCGCCCCGCACTCACCCCTCGGCGGAGCCGGGCGTCCATGGGGCCGGGGCCGGGCCGGGGGGGCTCCGCCGCCGCCGCCGCCGCCCCCCCCGTTACCGCCGCCCGGGCATCGCCCGCCCCGGCCCCGCCGCCGCCTTTGTGCGCTGCGCGGGGCGGGGGACGGGCGGGGGGACGGGGCGGCCGCGGGGCCGCGGGGGCTGCGGGGGCTCGGGCTGGGCCCGGCCGGCGGGGCCGCCCCCCGCCGCCCCCCGCCCCCGCGTTAACCCCTCGGCCGCCGCCCGGCGCCGTTACCGGGGAAACCCCCGGGGACTCGCAGCCATCCCGGGCGGGGGAGGGGAGCGCCGCGTTCCCACCGGCCGCGGGGGGCGGGACCCCCCCGGGACTTCCCCCCAACCGGCACCGACCCGGGACCCCCCAACTGCACCGACCCGGGACCCCCCCCAACCGGCACCGACCCGGGACCCCCCAACTGCACCGACCCGGGACCCCCCCCAACCGACACCGACCCGGGACCCCCCAACTGCGCCGACCCGGAACCCCCCCCCGCAACTGGCACCGACCCGGGACCCCCCAACCGGCACCGACCCGGGACCCCCCAACTGCACCGAGCCGGGACACCCCCCCAACCGGCACCGACCCGGGACCCCCCCCCAACCGGCACCGGCACCGACACACACGGGGTGGGGGGGGGACGGCCAGGACACCCTGACCGGCACCGACAGACCCGCGGGGGCCGCAGGGACCCCCCCGAACCGGGACCGACCCATACCGGGGGAGCAGCAGGGAGCCCCCCCCCCCGCAACTGGCATTGGGACCCGCACCCTGCACGCACCGCATCCCTTGCAGGCCTGCGCCCCACAGCAGCACAGCCCCATAGCTGTACAGCCCCACGGCAGCACGGCCCCACGGCGGCACGGCCCCACGGCGGCACAGCCCCACAGCAGCACAGCCCCACGGCAGCACGGCCCCATAGCTGCACGGCCCCATAGCTGCACAGCCCCACGGCAGCACAGCCCCACGGCAGCACAACCCCATGGCAGCACGGCCCCACGGCAGCACAGCCCCATAGCGGCTCAGCCCCACGGCAGCACAGCCCCATAGCGGCACAGCCCCACGTGGGACAGACCTGCAGCAGCCCAGCCCCATAGCTGCACAGCCCCACAGCAGCACGGCCCCACAGCCCCTGGCGGGTGCACTGACCCCCAGCTCCAGCCCCCCCCGCCAGTCACGGTGCCCCTCGCCCGGGCTGGGGGGAGCAGGGCAGGGATGGGGCGGTTGGGGCAAAACCCACCCCCCACCCCCCCGAGCCGGGGTCCTCCAGGCCCCGAGACCCCCCACCTCCACCCTGGGGCACGAGGGGCTGGGCGGGAGGGGGCAGGGGGTGCTGGGGGGGGGCGGCTCCCGCCCGGGGAGCACGTGGCGAGACCCCCAGCCCCAGCCCAGCCCCGCAGAGCGGCCCCACGGCGGGCGAGGGGCCCGCGGGACGGGGGTCCTGCCCCACACAAAGGGGAGCGTCGCGCCCCGCTGATGGATGGGGCTCCCCGGGGGCTGCTGCGGGCGGTGGGGGGGGGCCGGGGGCTTTGTCTGCGCCGCTGCCGGAGACGCTGCAGGGAATTAGCGCGTCTCCTGCGGCACGGCGGCAGCATCATCCCCATCCTCATCCTCATCCTCCATCCTCCTCATCCCCATCCTCCTCATCCTCCCCTCCTCCTCCTCCTCTCATCCCCATCCCCACCCCTTCCTCATCCCATCCTCATCCTCCTCCTCCTTCTTCCTCCTCCTCCTCCTCCTCAACCCCATCCCATCCCCTTCCTCATCCCCATCCTCACCTCCCTCCTCCTCATCCTCCCAATCCCCATCCTCATCCTCCTTCCCTCCTCCTCCTCACCATCCTCCTCATCCTCCTCATCCCCATCCTCGTCCTCCTCGTCCTCCTCCTCCTCCTCCCTTCCTTCCTCATCCCATCTTCCCTTCCCCCCCATCCCCATCCTCCTCCTCCTCCACCTCTTCCTCCTCACCATCCTCCTCCTCCTCCTCCCCATCCCCATCCCCTTCCTCATCCCCATCCTCATCCTCCTCCTCCTCCTCCTCTTCCTCCTCACCATCCTCCTCTCCTCCTCCTCCTCCCATCCCCATCCCCTTCCTCATCCCCGTCCTCATCCTCATCCTCCTCATCCCCATCCTCATCCTCCTCCTCCTCCTCACCATCCTCCTCCTCCTCCTCCTCCTCATCCCCATCCACATCCCCTTCCTCATCCTCCTCCTCCTTCTCCTCATCCTCCTCCTCCTCCTCCTCCTCCTTCTCTTCCTCATCATCCTCCTCCTCCTCCTCCTCCTCAACCCCATCCCCATCCCCTTCCTTATCCCCATCCTCATCCTCCTCCTCCTCATCCTCCTCATCCCCATCCTCATCCTCCTCCTCCTCCTCCTCCTCACTATCCTCCTCCTCCTCCTCCTCCTCATCCCCATCCCCATCCCCTTCCTCATCCCCATCCTCATCCTCCTCATCCCCATCCTCATCCTCCTCCTCCTCCTCACCATCCTCCTCCTCCTCCTCCTCCTCATCCCCATCCACATCCCCTTCCTCATCCCCATCCTCATCCTCCTCATCCTCCTCCTCCTCCTCCTCCTTCTCTTCCTCATCATCCTCCTCCTCCTCCTCCTCCTCAACCCCATCCCCATCCCCTTCCTCATCCCCATCCTCATCCTCCTCCTCCTCATCCTCCTCCTCCCCATCCTCATCCTCCTCCTCCTCCTCCTCCTCACCATCCTCCTCATCCTCCTCATCCCCATCCTCATCCTCCTCCTCCTCCTCCTCCTCACTATCCTCCTCCTCCTCCTCCTCCTCATCCCCATCCCCATCCCCTTCCTCATCCCCATCCTCATCCTCCCCGCTCGGCTCCGGCGCCCGCCCGCTGCCCCATGGAGCACCAGGAACTGGGGCTGGCCTGGGGGGGCTGCTCCCCTCCCCTGCCGCCCCACGGCTGGGTCCCCCACCGCCTCCCACCCTCCTCCCCGCTGCCCCACGGGGGCCACGCACGAGCCCTGGGACACCCCCCCGCCCCCCCCGGGCTCGGCCGCCATGCTGGCGAGGTGGCACCGTGGCCACCCCATGGCACCCCCGGCCGCCCCACAGCAGCCGGTGTGGGGCAGGGGGCAACGAGCTCGGCAGCCCCCAGGCACGGCGGTGGCAGGGGGCGACAGGGGGTGTCAGGGGGCGACAGGGGGTGACAGGGGGTGACAGGGGGACCCCGGCGGGGGGGGGAGCGGCAGCTCAGATGCGGGCGGCCCGTGGGCCTGTGCGGGGCCGGGGCTTTGTCTGCGCGGGGCCGCGGCAATGAATGGCCCTTTCAGTTTGTGCCGCCATGTGTGCGGCGGGGCCCGCTGCCCGCCGGGCCCCCGACAAAAGCAGCCGGTGAGGGACGGTTGGGCCGGGGGGGGCCGGGGGCAGCCCCCGCCGCGGGTGCTCCCCGGTGGGGCGACGGGGGCCGCGGCCGGTGCCAGTACTGGCGGGGGGGAGGACGACGGAGGAGCGTTCCCCGGGTCCGGGCTGGGGGGCGAGCAGGGGGCAGGCGAGGTCGGGGCAGCGCGGCACATGGCCGGGCAGGGGGATGCCCCGCGGGGGCAGGGGGACACATTCTTACACACCTCGCACGGCCGCACACCCCACACCTGGGCACGGAGACAGGTGAGCGCGCGCCTTGCACGGCCGCACGCACCCCGTGCACGGCGGCGCACCCCTCGTATGGTCATGCACCCCACGCCTGGGCAGGGGGACACGTGTGCACGCACCTTGCACGGCTGCGCACCCCTCGTACGGCCGCACACCCCGCACGTGGGCACAGAGACACGTGTGCACACCCCGTGCACGGCTGCACACCCCGTGCGTGGCTGCACTCACCTCGCACGGCCACACACCCCACGCCTGGGCATGGAGACGCGTGTGCACGCACCTTGCACGGCTGCACGCATCCCGTGCGTGGCTGCATACCCCTCGTCCGGCCACACACCCCCCACACAGGCAGGGGGACGCAGGTGTGTGCACCTTGCACGGCCGCACACCTCTCACCTGGGCACGGAGACACGTGTGCACACCCCGTGCACGGCTGCACACACTCCCTGCACGGCTGCACACCCCACACATGGGCATGGAGACACGGCTGCACGCCCCGTGCACGGCTGCGCACACTCTGTGCGTGACCGCAGACCCCGTGCGTGGCTGCACTCACGTTGTTCGGTCACGCACCCCACGCCTGGGCAGGGGGACACGGCTGCACGCCCCGTGCGAAGGCAGGGGAACGCGTGTGCACACCCCCTGCACGGCTGCACATCCCACTCCTGGGCATGGAGACAGGTGAGCGCGCGCCTTGCACGGCTGTGCACACCCCGTGCACGGCTGCACACCCCTCGTACGGCCGCACACCCCACTCCTGGGCACGGAGACACATGTGCACGTGCCTTGCACAGCTGTGCACACACCGTGCGCGGCTGCACACCCCACACATGGGCATCGAGACACAGCTGCACCCCCCTTGCATGGCCACACGCATCCTGTGCACGGCTGCGCACCCCTCGTACGGCCGCACACCCCACACGTGGGCATGGAGACATGTGTGCACGCACCACGCGTCTGTGCACGCCCCGTGCACGGCTGCGCACCCCTTCTGCCGCCACACACCCCACTCCTGGGCACGGAGACACGGCTGCACACGCCTTGCACAGCTGTGCACAGCCCGTGCATGGCCGCAGACCCCGTGCGTGGCTGCACTCACGTTGTATGGTCACGCACCCCACGCCTGGGCCGGGGGACACGGCTGCACGCCCCGTGCACGGCTGCACACCCCACTCCTGGGCACGGAGACGCGTGTGCACGCACCTTGCGCGGCTGCGCACCCTGTGCCTGGGCACAGAGACGTGGCTCCCCACCCCGCGCGTAGCTGCACCGTGGCACCGTGGGACATGGCCACCCCCGCAGCCCACGGTGGCCCTGCCGTGGCGGGGCTCGCGCACCAACGCCACAAGCACCATCAGGGCCACGGGCGCAGCTGGCTGCGAGCCCACGGTGGTGGTGTCAGTGGGGGACGAGCCCACGGTGGTGGTGTCAGCGGGGGACGGACCCACGGCGCGGGCAAGTACCCCAAGTCTGGGGAGCGGGAACTGGGTCACCGGGGACCCTGCCTGGCCCGGGGGTGTCACCGGCAGGTGACCGACAGCGTCCCGCTGGCTGTGGCCAAGACCACCCGCCCTTTTGGTGGCCAAGACCTCACCGGCCGCGGTGGAGCCGCGGGCTGGGTTCTGCCCGGCGTCGCGTGCCCGGTGCCGGCGTTACCTGCGTGTCCGTGCCGGGCGGCGGCAGCCTCCTCTCCAGGGCGTCCAGCCATTGCCGCAGCGCCCGCAGCCGCTCCTGCACCTCCGGCCTCCGCGCCGCCCGCCCGCTGCCGAGAGAGCGGGGACACGCGGGGCTGGGGGGGCACGGCCACCCCCACCCTGCCCGGACCCCCGGCACCCCCCGGCTGCCCCGGCACGGGACGGGGGGGGACGGTGCCCGGGGTGCCAGCGCTGCCCGCGGCACCCACCGCAGGGGACGGCGGCTCGATGGGGCTGGGGACCAGGGGCGCTGGGGACCCCAAAGGTGCCCCCGACCGAGAGCACCCCTTACACCCGTCCGGCCACTGGGGACGCCGGGGCAGGTGGCTCCGGGGGGGCTCTGGACACCCCTCGCAGGCTCCCCAGAACCGGCTCGGCCTTGCCCAATGTCCCCGTGTCCCCCGAGCCGTCCCCAGCCCCTTGGCAGGGGACAATCCCGGGGCCGATGGCCTCCGCCGGGTCCGCTGCCGTCGCCTCTCCCCGCATCTGTGACACCGTCAAGGTCAACCCAGCGCCGTCCCGGTGGCCACCGGCTCCCCACGCCAGCACCCAGCGCTCGCCCGGTCCCGTCCCTGCTGGCCCCAAGGGGACATTCCCCGCCCGGGCAGCAGACCCCCGCCGGGGGGAGCAGGATTCACCCCGGCCCCCCTCGCCGCACGCACGTGGAGCGCGGTGGTGGCCGTACCTCTCCGTCTCCTCCGCGTCCGGCAACGGCCCCTCCGCGCGCTCCCCGGGGACACTGGTGTCATCCACAGCGCGGCGCGTCTGGAAGGAGAGAGAGGGACGGGTGGGGACGGGGGGTCGGGACCTGGCAGAGGGGCAGGAGGAGGGGGATCCACCAGCCGCCCCCCGCACAGCGGCGCAGACGTCTCAGGGTGTCACTGCGTCCCCCCGGGGACGGCGTCCCCCGCAGAGGGACAGTCACCGGCACATCACGGAGTCACCAAAGGGTCTGGGTTGAAGGGACCTTAAAGGCCACCCAGTGCCACCCCCTGCCCTGGGCAGGGACACCTCCCACCAGCCCAGGTGGCTCCGAGCCCCGTCCAACCTGGCCTTGAACCCCCCCAGGGATGGGGCAGCCACAGCTTCTCTGGGCAGCCCAAAATTACCCCCAATACGCGCTAATTACTGCCTTGGACACCCCCAGGCCGCACCCGAAGGCCGAGGGAGATGCGCACACGCCTGGGACCCCAGTAATTAACCTGGGACCCCAGTAATTAACCTGTCATTAACCCGGATGAGGCTTTGCCCGGTCGCCCGGCGGAGCGTGAGGAATGGGATCAGCCCGCGGTGCCACCAGGAACCCCGCGGTGGGAAACGGGAGGGCGCGCGGTGCCGGCAGCCGCAGCCCCGGGGGGGTGATGCCGGGTCTGGGGCGGGCTCCAGCCGCCGCGTCCGGCGCGAAGGGCCGCAGGAACGCGCCCAGGGAGGAGGAGGGAGGCGAGAGGCCGCCAGCTCCGAGGGTTTCTCCGGGGGACGGAGGGATCCCAGCGCGAGGGCGGCTGCCGAGGTGCCGGAGAGGCTGCGGCAGCGGGAGGGGAAGCGGGAACGTGGGCGACGGAGGTGCCGGGAGGAGGGTGACGAGCACAAGAGCCGTGCGAGGGCAGGTCCACGCGCGTCCGATGCTGGGCACGGGCTCTGGACCGGAGGACCACGGGCTCGATCAACGGCAGATAAATCTGATCCGATGCAGAAAAATTCCTTCATGGAAAGGGCTGTCGGGCGTTGGAAGAGGCTGCCCAGGGCAGTGGGGGAGTCGCCATCCCCGGAGGGATGGAAAAGCCGGGCAGACGCGGCGCTGAGGGACGCGGGGTAGCGCTGGGTTTGGCAGCGCTGGGCGGATGGTTGGACTCCATGGTCTGAACGGTCCCTTCCGACCTGGACAATTCTCTGATTCTATTCTCCGATTCTATGAAAATCGCCTGCGAAAGGGGCTGCGGGAAGGGCTGAGCTCCCCAGGGACTGAGTGGACCAGACGCCCACCGAGAAGAGGGTCAAGAAGAGACGGACATTTGTTCACAGCCCGAAAACTGGGTAAATACAGAAAAAGGACCATATTCCACCGCGTTGGAAAGGAGGAGTGGTGGCCTCTCCTCAGCTGAGGAGGCCCCGAGCCCTCCTGCCCGCTGGTCCCCGGCCCCAGGAATGAGCCCTCGAGCAACAAGGGGCTTCGGGCTCTTTCACGCTCTCGGCTGAGGCCGAAGGTGCGGGATGTCGGGCCGTTCCTGGTCTCCACTTTGGCTGCTGGTGGGAACTCGCCCCAACACCCTTCCTGCACCGTGACTCCTGCCTCCTCCCCGCCGCCCCGGCTCACGGAGGGACACAAGGACAACCCGGGTGCACCGGGCAGGAAAACAGCGACTCAGATCACCGAGACACAGTGTCACATCCCCTGCCGTGGGGACAGGCTGGGAGAGCTGGGGGGGTTCAGCCTGGGGAAGAGAAGGCTCCGGGGAGACCTTCCAGCCCCTTCCAGGCCCTCAAGGGGCTCCGGGAAAGCTGGGGAGGGACTCTGGAGCAGGGAGGGGAGCCACGGGACGAGGGGGAAGGGTTTTAAACCCAAAGAGGGGAGATTTAGGTTAAAAATAAGGCAGAAATTCTCCATGATGAAGCTGGTGAGCCCCTGGCCCAGGTTGCCCCGAGAAGCTGTGGCTGCCCCATCCCTGGAGGGGTTCAAGGCCAGGTTGGACGGGGCTTGGAGCCACCTGGGCTGGTGGGAGGTGTCCCTGCCCAGGGCAGGGGGTGGCGCTGGGTGGCCTTTAAGGTCCCTTCCCACCCAAACCATTCCACATTCTATCATTCATCCCGCATCCAGCCCCGCTGCCGGAGCCCGATCACGAGGAACTGGCCAGAGGACGCTGCCGCAGGCGGGTGATGGCCGACAGCACTGGGATCCCTGACCACGGCGCCTGGGGAGGGGAACGCTCTTCCCGTGCCCAGCGCCCAGCCCGGGCTGGTGGGGATGGAGCCCTGGTCACTGCTGATGGTTTGTCCCGGCCACGGCGCGGCGTCGCGCCGGCACAGTGCTGGGGATGGGCCACGGGACACGGGGCAACGCAGGCCCCAAAGCAGCGCTGGGCTGCCCACAACGGGGGACAGCCACGAGGGTCCCCGCAGGCACCGCTGGCACACCAGGACGGGCCGGGGGGACCCGCTGGGAACCAGCTCTGCGGGGAGACCTGGGAGTCCTGGGGGACACCAAGTTGCCCGGGGGCCGGCGACGTGCCCTCGTGGCCGACGCGGCCAACGGTCTCCTGGGGGGCACGGAGCAGAGCGTGGCCGGCAGGCGGGGGGAGGTTCATCCTCCCGCTCTGCTCTGCCCTGCCCTGGGGGGGCCACAGCTGGAGCACTGGGGCCGGTGCCGGGCCCCCCAGTTGCGGCGGGACGGGGAACTGCTGGGGAGAGTCCGGCGGGGGCCGCGAGGATGACGAGGGCCGGGAGCGTCTCTGTGCTGAGGAAGGGCCGAGGGATTTGGGTCTCTTCAGCCTGGAAAAAAGACGAGCGAGGGGGGGTCTCGTCAGCGCCGATAAACACTGCAAGGGGGGGCGGCAGCGGGACGGGGCCGGGCTCTTCCCGGTGGTGCCCGGGGCCGGGACGAGGGGCAACGGGCACAAACCGGGACACGGGAAACGCCAAAAAAAGGAGGAAAAAGGTCTTTGGGGCGAGGGCAGCAGAGAGGTGTGGGGTCTCCGTCTCTGGAGATCTTCCAAAGCCGCCTGGACGCACCCAACCTGCTCCGGGTGACCCCGCTGCCGCCGGGGCTGGGACAGGGGGGTCTCTGAAGGTCCCTCCGACCCCTAAAATCCCGGGGTTCTGTGATTTGGAGCTGCCCGGCAGCAGCATCGTGCTGCCTTGGGAGGGGGGCACAGGTCCCGGCACCACCGGCGGCTGCACGGGCTGGAGCATTCACCGTTGGCACTGCCGCCGTCCCCACTGCGTCCCCAGCCTGCAGAGGTGGGGGGACCGGGCTCCGTGCCCCGGAGCGGGGTGGCCCGGGGGGGTCCCAGCGTCCCAGCACGTGCTGGGCATCTTATTGCCCTACAGCGAGGTCCGGCGCCCCAGCGAGGGGGGGGCGTGGGAGAGGCCGTGGCGGCTTTGTGGCAGCCGGGTGAGCGGCACAGCCAGTTCCCAGAGCAGGGGCCGGAGCCAGCAGCGCCCGGGGCAGCGCGCGGTGCGTGCCAGCGGGTCGCCGCGGCCACGCCTGGGACGGCAGCCACGGTCCCCCGCGCTCGGCGGGAGGGTGGATGCGACGGCGCGCGGTGCCCGCTGCCGCCCTGAGAAACCCTCCCTGCGGCAGGGGGACGCGGCACACCAGCATCGGTGTGAGCCGGCGACCGGCCGCACGCTCAGGGGGCACGGGACCCCTCCAGGGCTGACCCACGGCCACGGCCGGCGCGGCGCCCGGCGCTTCGCGTGCCACCGCTCCAACGCTTCCATGCGCGGGGGGGCCGAAAGGGGCGAACTCCGGCCCCGGCGGGGGCGAGCCGAGCTGGCGGCGCATCAAAAACGGGAAGAGAATAGAGTTATCCATCATAATTAGCTCGGCCCAATTACACGCTCGCTCGGACGCTCCCGGCGTGGGGTACGGTGCCGCGGCAGCTGCTCACGGCCCCCTCGGTGGGGAAGGGCGTCCCCTCCGGCAAATGGGGCAGGGGGTCCCAAAGGCTGGGTCCAGGGGAGCCGCTGTGGGGCTGGGGGGGGGTTCTCCCCCCGGGAAGGGGAGCCGGACCCCAGAGACGCCGTGGGGAGGTGAGGGGCTGAGCCGGGGACGCGGAGGGGTCTCGGGGGGTCTCATGGGGTTTGGAGACGTGTCCGGCCTTGAGGGGGGGCAGGAAGGTGGGAAGGGGATGGGGAAAGTGCCGGGGGGGGTCAGGGAATACCTGAGGTGGAGCACGGCCCCGGGCAGGCAGTGCCACCCCCGGGGACCCGTCCCGCTGCCCTCCCCGGACCCATCGTGAGCCCCCCCGGCCCCAGCACAGGGGATGCTCCCCGCGTCCCCCCCGGCTGCATCCAACGGCCACCCCCCGCTGCAGCCGGCAGGGAGGGACGCGGCTGCCGGTGGCAGACGCCCGATGCAATTAACGTCCTCCCAAGCTGCTGCCATCTGTCCCGGCCCCGTCCCGCTGCTGCCGGCCAGACCCCGCCGACACCGGGCGACGCAGGGAGCCGGTGCCGCGCTCCGGTGCCCCCATCGCGGTGACGCCCAGCCTGGGCCGAGCGCTGGTACGTGGCTCGCGGGGCTGGAGAGACTCCTCGAGCCGTCCGTGCCAGCGCCCGCCAACCTCCCGAGCGGCGCCTGTGCCCGCGTCACCCAGCTTTGCCCGGGTTGTCCCTCACAAACCCCGCTGTCCCCCTGCCGGCGGCCCGGCCAGCTCGCCCTTGTCCCCTTGTCCTCGCAGCCCACCAGGGCTCCCCGACCGCGGCCGGCCCAGCCACGCCGGCTCCCGCGCACCCACGGCACAGCCGGCACAGAGCCGCAGGCACGGCCCCAGCACACAGCGGCAAGGGATGGGAGTGCCTGGGGGGCCGGAGCCCCACCGCCGGAGGGACAGATCTGTCCCCGTGTCGAAGCCTCGGGAGCCCCTGCAGCACCGGCTGTGCCCGCACGCCCCGGCCCCAAAACCAGGGACCCGCCGGCACGGGCGGGAGAGACCCCGGCACCGCCACACGGAGCAAACCCTGGCACCGGGAGCAGCGCTGGGGGCAACCCTGCTCTGTGCCAGCAGTGCGGTGCTGGGGGATGCCGGGGCACGGCTGCGCCACACCAGATGCTCCGGTGCCCTGGCACGGCTGCACTGCACCAGTCAGAGCTCTGGTGCCCTGGCACAGCTCCACCATGCTGGTCAGAGCTCTGGTGTCATGGCACAGCTCCACCATGACAGTCAGACCTCCGGTGACCGGGCTTGGCTCCACCACGCCGGTCAGAGCTCCGGTGCCCAGCCATGGCTCCACCACGCCGGTCAGAGCTCCAGTGCCCAGCCATGGCTCCACCGCGCCGGTCAGAGCTCCAGTGCCCAGCCATGGCGCCACCACGCCGGTCAGAGCTCTGGTGCCCCAGTATGGCTCCACCACGCCGGTCAGAGCTCCAGTGCCCAGCCATGGCTCCACCACGCCGGTCAGAGCTCCAGTGCCCAGCCATGGCTCCACCACGCCGGTCAGAGCTCCGGTGCCCAGCCATGGCTCCACCACGCCGGTCAGAGCTCCTGGTGCCCCTGGCTCCACCATGACCCACGGCAGCATGCACCCCGGACGACGCGGCACGTGGCATGAGATGCCCGGATGGCGCGGCACACGGCATGACCGGGAGCCCCCAGCCCGCACTGGCACCGGCCGCGGCGAGGCCGGGCCACGGGCAGCGGCGGGGAGCGAGGGCGAACAGACCACGCGGAGCGGGCGGCTGGTTTCATAGGATCTCTTTTACTGACCTCGCTGGGGAGAGCCATGGGTCCATACTGCATGTTTTACAAACACTCCACGGTATGTACAAGTCAGGTTTTAGTGTTTTGCCCCCCAAAAAAAGAGATGCTTTTGGATTATTGATCAGCCCCAGCCGCCCCGACGGGAAGCGCCTGGGGAATGAGGGGAGCGCAGGGCCCCGAGGGAGCGGGACCCCGGCTCGGGCTGGCCCGTGGACCAGTCGCCCACATCAGCATGTCATGCAAAAGCAAAAGTGGATAATGAGAGTAATAACAACGAACGCTGAGGAGTAACACGACTCGATTCACAGGTGGCAGATGAGAGCGGGCAGGAAGGAGGAGAGGTGCTGCGGCGATCCGCGGCACCGCGCCGGGAGGAGGGGATGCACCGGGGCGAGGGGGAGGGACTACGGCCACCGTAGGGGGCCGAGAGCGGGGGCTACGGCCCCCACAGCCCGAGCTAGCCCGGCCTGGCCACCGCTGCGTCACTTATTGCTTCAGCCCCTGCCCAGGGCCTGGTGGAGCCTGGCGGGGGCCGGGGTCTGCCGGGGGGGCCGGGGCACCCCGCTGCCGGCCAGGGGGCTCCGGTGCGGCCGGGCAGCCCCCGCGCCCTGGCAGCGCGGTGCCGGGTCTCTGCCCGGGGACTCGGCAAGTGCCAAGGGAGAGGGAGCGCGTCCCCGCGTCCTCAAGCGCGGTCCCACTTGCCCCGGGAGGGGGGTACGGGCTCCGTGGCAGCGGTGAGGGGAGTTGGGATGGACATCCAGCAACACTAAAACAAAGCGAACAGAAAAGATGGGATGAGACACGGAGAAGACTGGTCCACGAGATGAAGCCATCGAGCCCAGCCGGCAGAGCCGCGCGCCCGCCCCGCGCCAGCCTGCTCGCCCCCGCGCCGCCTCCGCCACCGACACCGCGGGGCGCAGCGCCGGCCCGGCACAACCACGGCCAGCAAGCCTTCACCGTGGGCCGCCGTATCCCAAACTACTTGGAGGGAGAACGACGCCCGCGGGACACCTCGGTGTCACCGCCGGGAGAACGCAGCGCCCAGCGAAAGCCCCAGCACCAGCCCCGTGCGCCAGCGGCAACCCCGGCTCCGAAGAGAGAGACTGGAAAGGTTGGCGTTACCTGTGCCGGCGAGCGTGGCCGAGGAGCTGCCGCGTCCCACGCTCCCCTCGAGCCCATCCACGACTTGCTGACGCCGGAGACCCAGCTAAGGAACTCGCCCATCGGCACGGGGACTTCTCCGGTGGGACTGGAAAAAGAGGTCTGCCAGAGAGAGAGCGCGTTATCGCGGGCGAAGGGAAGACCGAGAGGGAAGGAATTGCCCCGAGGAGGAAAAGAGGAGTCCGGATTGACGCGGATCCGCCTTTTTAATGACAAGAGAGCACGCCGGGCTGCCGCAGCGTCCCACGACCCGCCCCGGGCACCGGGGGTCCCGCGGCCTCCGCGCCCCTCCGGGGGGTCCAGAGAGCCCCCGCGGCAAGGGGCGGCATGGCCGGGCAGCGGCTGGGTCTGGGCGCAGGAAGCTTTGGCAGCGCCGGCTCCGCCGAGCGCGGGCTCTGGCGGCCGCCTGTCAACTCAGGAAGCCAGGTCAGCGGTAAGAAATGAACCTTGTGCGGAGCACTTCCCAGATACACGGAGAGACAGACAGACAGACAGACGGGCGGGCGGGCGGGCAGCGGCAGGCGCGGCCACGCCGGCACGCGGCGGCACCAGCCACGCCGGCGGGGAGAGCCAAGCGCGGCGGCAGCATCCCGGCGGGCTGGCGGAGGCGGCGGCGGGCGCGCGGCGAAGCCCCTCAGCGGGCGAAGCGGCGGCAGGTCCCTCCGCGCGGCGCAGAAGCAACCGGCAGCGCCAGCGCGCACTTACGGTCATGGCACCGGCTCTGCGGTGCGGTGATGTGCCGGGAGGCCAAGGCGGGGAGCCGGGGCAGCTGCGGGGCCGGGGTGCAGAGACCCCCCCTCGCCGCACTGTGCCGTGCCATGCCGAGGGCGGCTGGAAGGGGTCTGGGCGACAGCTCCGGCGCCGGTGTGGAGGGTCTGGATGTCCGGTGCGGAGCCGGTGATGTCCTCCTCCATCCCGCTGGCTGCGGCGCGCCGCGGGGACAGGGTGGTCTCCTCCTTCGGGGTGCGGGGGGGTGACGCCGTCGGGGTTAATTACAAACGAGTCGCTCAGTGGTTAGATGAAGATGACGGAACTGGTGTCCGGCTCTGCCCCGCGGTGTCCGAGCGGCCGGGCGGCATCGGCGCTGCCGAGGGCAGGAACGGCAGCGGGCTCCCGGGGCGGCAGGTCGGGGAGGGTAGTGTGTTTTCTCTCTCATCTCTTAATATACAAATACTGTCAGAACAATCATATATATTAATATATTAGTCTAGTCTTTTTGGTTAAACTTTAGGCACTGCTTTGGAAGAAGAATGGAGTTTAAAAGTTAAAAAAAAAAATACTAGTGATTAGCCAGCAGCGTTGCCACATGCGGAGCGGGCGAGGCGGCGGGTTCCCCCGGGTTTCAGGCCAGGCAAAGCGGGGTCCCGGGGGTCCCGGGGCGCTCCCCGGTCACCTCCCGCCCGCAGCTCCCGCTCGGCAGGGACGGGGCAAGGGCGGCCGCCTCCACGGCGCCGGGCGGACCCGCGGCATATCTGCGCCCGAAGCTGGAGGAAGAGTAGGAGGAGGACGAGAAGGTCATGGAGAAACCGGAGCCGGTGGCGTCGAAGCTCCCTCTCCTGGAGCCTGAGCGAGAGCCGGTCCGGGAGCCCGAGCGGGAGCCGGAGGTGGACCCGGCGCTGCTGACGTTGTAGGGGCTGTAGTAGCCCTTGCTGGACTGGGAGGAGGCCTCCAGCAGCCGCAAGCCGGTCCCGTCCTCGATCATGCTTCGGTCCATGGCGTCCTTGTAGGAGATCTTGAGCTTGGTTTTGGGGCAGGTGAGATACTTGGAGTAGGTGTTGACGTCCCGCAGCTTCTGGGCCGTGCGCGCGTCGATGGTGCCCTTCTGCAGCGCCTCGTCCAAGGAGACGCGGCCCTCGACGTCGGGCTCGATCAGGCCCCCCGTCAGGTACTGCACCTCCAGGAAGCGCTGCCCGGCCTCGTAGTAGAGCCAGCCCTTCTTCAGGGCCTGGGCCGCCGACATCTTCGTCTTGGTCCGCGGGTCCTCGAAGCCGTAGAAGGCCTTCTGCGCCAGGTTGATGCGATCCACCATGATTTTGTCGACCAGGCCCTTGTTCACCGCGTCGGCGACGGAGCACTTGTCCCCGGTGTTGGGGTCGATGATGCCGCCGGTGCAGGCCTGGGCTTCCAGCAGCCTCTGCCCCGTGATGTTGTCCACGAGGTTGCGGCGCATCGCCTCCGTGATGGACACCTTCTCCAGGGTGTCGGTGTCCAGGATGCCCGCCACTGGCCCAGTCTCCTCGGTCGGGTCGCTCCACATGGATATCTGCGTTCGCATGGGGGCCGGGCTGGTGGTGTAGGAGGAGGACGATCCCACAGAGGACGACCGCGATCGGAAGCCGCTCATGTTGCCGGAGAGCATGTCAGCAAACTCGGTGATGGAGAGGGTGCCCGAGCGGTACTGGTCCAGGGCCGACTGGTCGATCAGGCCCTTGCCGATGGCATCGTCGATGTCGTACTGGCGCCCCGAGCGCCTGTCGATGATCATTGACTTCACCACGCCATCGGAGGAGGAGGTGGTGATCTCCTCCCACTCGCACTCCTGCTCCGACAGCTCCAGGTAGGTCTGGTGGTCGATGAGGCCCTTGCGGTAGGCTTCGTACACGGACATCTCCTTGCCCGTCTCCGGGTCGACGATCACCACCCTGCGCTTGCGGACGGAGGACTTGGAGGAGGTCTTCCTCTCCCGCTTCTTCTCCTTCAGGGGCAGGAGGCAGAGGCCGGTCTCCGGGTCAGTGATGCACCGCTCCATCAGCTGCAGGTAGGTGAGGTTCTCCTCGGTGTTGGGGTCGAAGAAGCCCTTGGTGTCGTCGCTGGGATCCAGCAGGATCTCGTTCATCTCCTCATCAAAGAGGCCCCTCTTGTAGGCAATCTCCACAGGGAGGCGGTGGCTCTCCTCGGGATCGATTATGCCTCCCGTTGCAATCTGGGCCTCGAGCAAGCGGATCCCGTGGTCCTTCAGGATCAGACCCTTCTTCATGGCCTGGAAGAGGGAAATGAGCTTTCCGGAGTAGGGATCCCGGTAGCCGGTGACCGCCCTCTCAGCAGAGAGCAGCTTGTCCTTGAACTCGGGGCCCACGATGCCCATCCGCACGGCTTCCTCCACCGTCAGCTTGAGGCCCTTGATGGGGTCAATCACGTACCCAGTGGCTGCCTGCGCCTCCAAGAGCTCAAACGCGGTGCCTGGCCTGATGATACCCTTCTTCATGGCCTGGTAGACGGACAGCCGCTCCTTCGTGGAGTCCACATAGACGCCGGCAATGCAGCTGGTGCCCTCCAGGAACTTCTTCAGGTTCTTAGAGACCTCCTCGATGGAGGTGAGGCCCTCCTGGAGGCGCTGGGCGGTGGCTTCGTCCATCACCTGTGAAAGGACCAGCTCCTCCACAGTGATCTGCTTCCGCAGCCCGCGGAAGGTGAGCTTCCTCGTGTCGCAGAGCGGGAGCAGGAGGAGCCCCGTGTTCTCGTCCTTCCGGCACCGCTTCAGGAGCTGCGTGTAGCTGAGCTTCTCCTCCGTGGATGGGTCCACGTAGCTTCGCACCTCGCTGGGCTCGGACAGCATGTCGTAGGTGTCCTTGTTGATGAAGCCCCGCTGGTAGGCCACCTCCAGGGGCAGATGGAAGCCAAGGTGAGGGTCGATGATGCCACCGGTGGCTATCTGGGCGTCCAGGAGCTTGAGGGCCTCTTCGCTGGGAATGAGGTCTTTCTTCATGGCCTGGAAGATGGAAATCTTCTGTTCGCTGTAGGGGTCTCTGTAACCGGTCACGGCCCTCTCCGCAGACAGGAGGCGGTCATGGATTTCGGGCCCCACCACGCCTTTCCTGACCGCTTCATCGACAGTCAGCATCTCATTCTTCGTGGGGTCGATCATGAAACCGGTGGCAGCCTGGGCCTCCAGGAGGGAGCGGGCCACTTCGGAGTTGATCAGCCCCTTCTTCAGCGCCTGGTAGATACTGAGCTTCTGTTTGGAAGAGGGGATGTAGATGCCAGCCACACAGCCCGACCCGTAGAGGTACTTCCAGACAGTCTCCACATCCAGGAGCTCCCGGAAGGTTTTGGAGCCTTGCTTCAGCAGGTTGTAGATGTCTTGAGAGATGATCTTGGCCTCGTAGAGGTCCTCGGCCGTGATGCGGCGCCGGACGTAGTCGTAGGAGGTGAGATTCTGCTGCCTGATGATCTCAGTCTTCTCGATGATCTCAATGATGATGATGATCATGCGCTCCTTGGACACACGGCCCGACTGGAACTCCGCCATGAGCTGCTTCCGCTGCTCCTCAGGCAGCAGGTCCGAGTGCATGATCTCCCACAGCGACATGGAGGAGCCCGCCCTGCTGCCCACAGGGATGTCCACCTGCGTCTCTTCAAACACCTTCCGCGTCTCTGCTTCTGTGTACACCTGGGTGGTCTCCACCACTGTAGGCTTCTCAGGCTCCCGCAGCGGCAGCAGATACAGGCCCGTCTCAGGATCCTCGATGCACTTCTCCTTCAGCTGCATGTAGGTGAGGTTCTCCTGGGTGTTGGGGTCGAAGAAGCCCTTGGTGTCGTCGGTGGGGTCGGAGAGGGTCCGGTTCATTTCCTCATCCAAGTAGCCGCGGCGGTAGGCCACCTCCACGGGGAGGCGGTGGCTGTGCACGGGGTCGATGATGCCGCCGGTGGCGATCTGGGCCTCGAGCAGGCGGATGCCGTGCTCCTTGACGATGAGTCCTTTCTTCATGGCCTGGAAGAGGGAGATGGTGTTGCCCGAGTAGGGGTCCTTGTACCCAGTGACGGCCTTCTCAGCCGACAGCAGCTTCTCGTGCAGTTCAGGCCCGACGACACCAGCCTTCACGGCCTCGTTGACATACAGTTTCCGGTTCTTCACGGGATCGATCAAGAACCCGGTCGCTGCCTGGGCCTCCAGGAGGACCACGGCAGTGCTGGGCCTCAGCAGGTTCCTCTTCATGGCCTCGTAGATGTTCAGCTTCTCCTTGGTCGCCTCCACGTAGACGCCGGCAATGCAGTCGCTGCCATGCAGGAATCTCCTCACTGCATCTGTCTCAGAGAGGTCCTTCACCGATTTCTTGCCTTCCTTCAGCTGCTCGTACTGGGCTTTGCTAATGATGCGGGACTCCACCAGCTCGCTGGCAGGTACCGGTGCCCGGAGACCGCTGAACGTCAGCTTCTCCTGCTTTTTGGTCTCTGCCTCCTCGATGATGGTGATCACGATCTTGATGATCTTCTCGATGGTCACCTTGCCAGTCTTGTACTGTCGGAGCAGCTCCCGCCGGTGCTCCTCCGTGAAGTACTCGGAGTGGATCAGCTCCCAGATGGTCATTGTCTGCCCCTTCATGCTGCCCACTGGGACCTCTATGGTCGCCTTGTCAAAGCACTCCTTCGCCTGGCTGTCCGTGTAGACCTCCTCCTGCTGCGACTGGATGGCTTTGTCCGACAGGGGCAGCAGGCAGAAGCCGGTCTGCTTGTCACGGTGGCAGTTCTTCTGCAGCTGGGTGTAGGTGAGGTGCTCCTGGGTGTTGGGACAATAGAAAGCCTTGACGTCATCTCGGAGCTCGGACAGAGCCTCACGTATCTCAGGGTCCAGGTAGCCCCGCTTGTAGGCGACCTCGAGCGGGAGCCGGTGGCTGTTCACGGGATCGACGATGCCTCCGGTGGCGAGCTGGACGTCCAGCAGACGGACCCCGGTGTCACTGGGGATGAGGCCCTTCTTGAGCGCCTGATAGAGGGAAACCGTCTGGCCCGTATAGGGGTCCTTGTAGCCAGTCACTGCCTTCTCTGCAGACAGCAGCTTCTCGTGAAACTCCGGCCCCACCACCTCGGCCTTCACTGCCTCGTCAACGGAGAAGAGCTTGTTCCTCACGGGGTTGATGATGTAGCCGGTGGCAGCCTGCGCTTCCAGCAGGGACAGGGCGATCTCTGGCTTCAGCAGGTTTCTCTTCAGGGCCTCGTAAAAGGTGAACTTCTGGCCGGTCGACTCCACAAGGACACCGGCAATGGCATCCGTGCCCTTCAGGTACTGCCGCACAGACTCCATCTCCGCCACGTCCTTCACAGACTTCTTGCCCTGGTGCAGCTGGTTGTAGAGGTCCTTGTTGATGATTTTGCTTTCCAGCAGCTCCGCGGCGGGCACCGGCGCCCGGAGGCCCTCGAAGCACATCTGGCTCTTCTTCTCGCTTTCCTCCACAACCGTGATGATGATCTTAATGATCTTCTCCACCGTGATCTTGCCAGTCCTGTACTGCTGGATCAGGTCTCGCCTTTGGTCCTCAGTGAAGTATTCAGAGTTGATGAGCTCCCAGATGGTCATCGTCTTCCCTTGGAACTTGCCAAAGGGTGCCGTCACCGTGGCCTTCTTAAAGACGTCCTTAGCTTCTTTGTCGGTGTAGACCAGCTCTCTTGCTTTGGCCGCCTGGTCAGTGAGGGGCAGGAGGCACAGCCCCGTGTCCGGGTCAGTCACGCACCGCTCCATGAGCTGCAGGTAGGTGAGGTTCTCCTGGGTGTTGGGGTCGAAGAAGCCCTTGGTGTCGTCGGTGGGGTCGGAGAGGACCTGGTTCATCTCCTCATCGAAGTAGCCCCGCTTGTAGGCGGCTTCTACAGGCAGGCGATGGCTGTTGACGGGGTCAATGATGCCGCCGGTGGCGATCTGGGCCTCCAGCAGGCGGATGCCGTGCTCCTTGACGATGAGATCCTTCGTCATGGCCTGGAAGAGGGAGATCTTGTCGCCCGTGTAAGGATCCTTGTAGCCGGTAACCGCCCGTTCAGCAGACAGCATCTTATTGTGCAGTTCTGGCCCAATCACTCCCTCTCTCACCGCCTCGTTCACCGAGAGCCTCGCGTTTCGCACAGGGTCAATTATGAAGCCGGAGGCAGCCTGGGCCTCCAGGAGGACCAGCGCGGTGCCTGGGCTGAGCAGCTTCTTCTTCATGGCTTCATAGATGCTCATCTTTTGATTGGTGGGTTTGATTAACAAACCGGCGATGCTGCTGTTGCCCTGCAGGTACTTCTTGATATCTTCCCTCTGCGAGAGCTCGCCGACACTTACAACGCCCTTCGTCAACTTGTCCAAGTTCTCCTTGCTCAAAATGCCGGCATCAGCCAGCTTCTCTGCAGACACCTTCTGGCGGATGCCCTCAAACGCAAACTCCGGCTCCCCGTTCTGCGCTAAGCCATCCACCGCGTCTCTGCCGTTGGGCACAGCTTTGATATCCGGCAGCTGCGTCGTCGTAACCGTTGCCTCCTCGGGCAGGTCGTCCGTCTGGATCATGATCTCCCGTGTCTGGGCCAGGGCGGCCTTGTACTCTTCCTGCATCTGCTCGAGCCTCTCCCTGAGCTTCTTGTTCTCCTCTTCCAGGAGTTTCTCCTGCTGCTGCCGCTGCCTTTCCAGCTGCTGCAGCTCCTCCTGCTTGTGCCGGACATTTTCCTCTGCTTCTTGTTGATGCTTCTTGGCTTCGTCCAGCATGGCTTTCAGCTGCTGCTTCTCCTGCTCCATCTCCTTCTGCTGCCGCTCCTGCT
This sequence comes from Larus michahellis, assembly GCF_964199755.1. Classification (NCBI taxonomy): domain Eukaryota; kingdom Metazoa; phylum Chordata; class Aves; order Charadriiformes; family Laridae; genus Larus; species Larus michahellis. The sequence goes on along the minus strand of NC_133897.1, from coordinate 169,938,269 downwards.
CCGCCTTCAGGTTCTGGGCTTTGTCCACCTCGTCTTTAAAGAGCTTCTCCAGCTTCGCTTTCTCCTCCTCGATGAACTTCTCCTTCTGCAGCAGGGCGTCCTTCTCCGTCAGGAAGGTCTGCTGGAGGAGCTGGGTCTCCTGGCGGAGCTGCGCCTCCTGGGCCACCTGCATCTGGGGTGGGAGAGAGGAGAGCAGGGTGAGGTGGCACTGCCTGCCCAGGAGGGCAGCGCCGGGGGGGCAGCGGGGCGGGCTGGGCTGGGGGGACGGGCAGCAGGGGAGGCAACGGGCCGGTCGGGGTGCAGTCACCCGACCGCTCTGCTAACGCAGGTTAGGAGTCAGGGGAGCAGAGCCAGGGTTAGGGAGCCACAGCAAACAACACGCGGGTGCAACGAGCAGGGACAAGACACGAGCTCTGCTGCGGGGGGGGCAGGGAGCTGGGGACGGCTCCCGTCTAACGGAGCGGAATACGGGTGGCGGGGATCATCCCTCCGCAGCAGGAGCTGCCGGCAGCAGGAGAGGGCAGGGGGTGGGACAGTCCCGCTCCGACTCCTCCCCGCTGGGTTTGCCGGGATGAACGCGACGCTGGCCCTGTGCGTGCCCTTGACCCACGCAATGGGATCCAGCCCCACAAGCAGCCGCTCGCCGTGACCCCTGGCAGGGGGGGGACAGACACCGGGTCCTCCCAGAGCCCCGCTGTGCCGGGACATGGCGTGGGGCAGCTGGGGAGAGGGAAGGCCAGCACCACCAGCGCTAAGGGGGACCCGTAGCCCAGTACCTCCTCCGCCTTCTGCTGCAGCAGCGCCGCCTCCTGCTTCAGCTTCTCCTTCTCCTGCTCCAGGTCGGCGATGGCCTTCCGCAGCTTCTCGGCGTCCTGGTCGCTCTGTTGCCGCTGGATCTCCAGCGTGTGCACCAGCGTCATCTTCTCCTGCGTGGCCAGCTCGGTCTCGTGCAGCCTGCCGCTGATCTCCTCCGCCTGCTTCTTGAACCGCTTGGCTTCCTCCTCGGCCTTGGCCTGGGCCATGCTCATCTCCGCCACGTGCAGCTTGAGGCGCTCAGCCTCGGCCGTGATCTCCAGCTGCCGCCGGCGCTCGGCCTCCAGGGTTTTCTGGAAGCCCTCGGTCTCCTCAGCCAGGCGCTGCTGCATCTGCTCCTTGTCCTCCTGCAGCCGCTTGGCGTGCTCCTGCGCCAGGTCCTTCTGCTTCTGCAGCATCTCGGCCTCAGCCTTCAGCCGCGTGGCCTCCTGCACCGCCTGCATCTTCTCCTTCAGCATCTTCTCCGCCAGCGCCCGCTGCTGCGCCAGGTCGTCCTCGGCCAGCTGGCGCATGCGGGCGGCCTCCTGGGCCTCCACGCTGAGCCGGGCGACCTCCTCCGCCACCTGCTTCATCTTCTCGGCCTCCTCCGCCAGGAACTTCTGCGTGTTGTCCTTGTCCTTGAGGATGAGCGCCTTGTTCTCCTCCTCGATGCGGCTCTTCAGCTTGGCCAGCTCCTCCATCTGCACCCGGACCTTGAAGAGCTCCTCCTCCACCTGGGCCTTCTGCCGGACGGCGTCGGTCACCTCCTCCTTCAGCCGCTGCAGCTCCTCGTCCAGGATGCCCTTCTGGTGGTCTGTCTCATCCAGCTGCAGCTTCACCTTGGTGAGCTCCTGCTCCACCTGCGCCTTCTGCCGCAGGGTCTGCTCGGCGAACTTCTTGTGCTTCTCCATCTCGGCGTCCGCCAGCTGCTTCTGCCGCAGGGCCGCCTGCTCCGCCTGCGCCCGCTTGGCCGCCTCCAGCTCGGCCTCCTTCCGCAGCTTCTCCGCGTCCGCCTGGGCCTGCGCCTGGGCCTGCGCCTCCTCCTCCGCCCGCTGCTTCAGCCGCTCGGCCTCCTCCACCCGCTGCCGGGAGAGGCCGGCCTCCTGCTCCGCCTTGCTGCGGGCGAACTCGGCCTCCTCGGCCGCCCGCCGTGCCCGCTCGGCCTCCTCCCGCAGCCGCTCCACCAGGCTCTGCTCCTGCTGCCGCGTCTGCAGCAGCTCCTGCTCCTTCTGCTGCACGGCGGCCAGGTGGGCCTTCTCCTCCGCCGCCAGCCGCTTCTGCGCCGCCTCCCGCGCCAGCTGGATCTGCCGCTCCGACTCCCGCTCCGCCAGCTCCTTCTGCCGCCGGGCCTCCTCCACCATGGCCTTCAGCCGCTCCACCTCCTCCAGGGCCAGCCGCCGCTGCCGCCCAGCCTCCTCCTCGGCCACCAGGATGGCCTGCACCTTCTCCTCGGCCTCCCGCCGCCGGGCCTCCTCCTCCAGCGCCAGCGCCCGCTGCCGGCCGGCCTCCCGCTCCGCCTGCTCCCGGCTGCGCTGCACCTCCTCCGCCTCCCCGCGGATGCGGCTCAGCTCCCGCTCCAGCTCGCTCTTGCCGGCCGAGGCCTTCTCGAAGCTGGCCTTCAGGGCGCGGATCTCCTCCTCCACCTGCCGCCGCTGCCGCAGGGTGTCCTCCACCAGCCCCTTCTGCCGCTCCAGCTCGCTCTCCGAGGAGCGCTTCAGCAGGGCGATCTTCTCCTCGATGTCCTGCTTGTGCTGGGCCGCCTGCTCCTCCAGCAGCTTGCGCTGGTAGGCCTCGTCCTCCGCCAGCCGCCGCAGCCGCTCGTTCTCCGCCTCCTTCTCCTTCAGGGCGATCTCCGCCTCCGCCTTCAGCCGCGAGGCCTCGTTGATGGCCGCCAGCTTCTCCTTCAGGATGCGCTCGGCCTCGGCCCGCTGCCGGCCGGCCTCCTCCTCCGCCAGCTGCCGCTGCCTCTTGGCCTCCTCGGAGAGGGCCCGCAGCCGGGCGGCCTCCTCGGCCAGCTCCCGCAGCTTGCTGGCCTCGGCCTCCAGCCGCTGCTTGGACTTCTCGCTGGTGGAGCGCGACTCCTCCTCCGTCCTGGCCTTGCTCTCCAGCAGCACCTCCATCTCGGCCCGCAGCTTGGCCAGCTCTTCCTCCAGCTCCTTCCTCTTCTGGATGGCCTGGCTCACCTCCTCCTTCAGCCGGGACTGCTCCTCCTCCAGGAGCAGGCGCTGCTGCTCCCCGTTCTCCATCTCCGCCTTCAGCCGGATCAGCTCCTGCTCTGCCGCCAGCTTCTGCTGGGCCGTGCCCTCCGCCAGCTCCCGCTGCTTCTCCAGCTCCTCCTCCGCCAGCTCCTTCTGCCGCAGGGCGGCCTCCTCCGCCTTGGCCCGCTTGCGGGCCTCCCGCTCCGCGTCCTCCTTCTGCTTCTCTGCCTCCTCCTGCGCCAGCGCCTTCTTGTGGGCCACCTCCTCCGCCTGCAGCCGCAGCCGCAGCGCCTCGTTGGCCTTCTGCCGCCAGCGCTCCAGCTCCTTCTCAGCCTCCTCCCGCGACTGCTCGGCCTCCTCCTGCTGCCTCTTCAGCCGCCCGGCCTCCTCCTGCAGCTGGGCCACCGCCATGTGCTCCTGCTGCAGCGACAGCTCCAGCTGCGCCGTCTTCTCGGCGAAGGAGAGCCGCTTGCTCTGCAGCTCGGCCTCGGCGCTCCGCTGGGCCACCTCCTGGGCCACCTGGATCTGCCGCTCCTTCTCGGCCTCCGCCTGCCGCATCCGCCGCTCGGCCTCCTCCGCCTGCAGCCGCAGCTCCTCCAGGTCGGCCACCGCCTTCTGCTTCTCCCGCGCCGCCTCCCGCTCCGCCTGCACCTTGCGCTTCAGCTCCTCCTCCGCCTCCCGCTTCTTCTGGCTCTCCTCCTTCACCTGCCGGCGCAGGCGCTCGGCCTCCTCCTGCGCCTGCCTCTTCTGCCGCTCGGCCTCCTCGGCGCGGGCCCGCAGCTCCCGCAGCTCCGTCTCGGCGCCCGCCCGCTGCTTCTCGGTGCTCTCCAGCTGCAGGCGGATGAGGCGGATCTCCTCCTCCACCTTCTTGCGGTTGTACTCGGCCTCCTCGATCAGCTTGACCTTGGACTGGATCTGGTGGTCGGAGTTCTGCCGCAGCTGCAGCAGCTCCTGCTGGATGTTCTGCTTCTGCTGCTCGGCGTCCACGGCCACCACCTCCCGCCGGGTGACCTCCTCCTGCATGCGGAGCTGCAGCTCCCGCGCCTCCGCCTCCGCCTGCGCCTTGGCTTTGGCGTGGGCCTCGGCCAACTGCCGCTGCTTCTCCAGCTGGGCCTCCACCTCCGCCAGCCGCTGCCTCTCCTCCTCCTTCAGCTTCTCGGCGGCTTTCTGGAGGGGAAAGAGGGTGCAGGGAAAACAAGAGAGAGGGGAGAGAAGAGAGAAATCACAAGGGATGCGACCGAGCCCCCGGCGTCAACGCCGGCCACAACCACGCACCACCGAGAGACGGCACGGTGCGGGGCGGAGGATGCGCATGGAATGGCTTCGGCTCCCTGGGCCTCCCCACGAGCTGGAGGCGGTGACGCCAGCTTCCAGAAGACGCGTGGCAGACAAGGGGACACGCGACTACCGTGTCGCACGCAGCGCAGCGCGGGGCGGACAGGCGACAGGACCCAGACAGCGGTGCGGAAGCGAAGATGGCCCACGTACCACAGAGAAAGGGATGGAGCGCGAGCAAAGCCCCAGCCGATGGAGACAGACGCGAGCAGCTTGCACACCAGCACCGTGCCCGCTGCCGAGCCGCCTCCTGCGCTCGCCGGGGCTCCCCGGGCGAGAGGGGCCGGCGCGGAGAGCCATCACCGTGGGGGAACGACAGAGGCAGCCGGAGCACCGGGGAGAGCGGGACAGAGGGGAGCGGGTGCCGAGGGAGGGAGGTGCCAGCGGAGCTTTCCCTGCCGGGAAAGCCGCGACGACGTGGAGAGCAACCCAAGCTCCGGCCCATGCTGGCCCAGATGGCCCAAATCCCGCCCTCACTGCCCGTTCCAGCTGCCGAAGGGCCGCGTGGCTCGTGCGTGGCTTGCGGCCGTGCCGCAGAGCGCTCGTGCCGCATGCACCGTGAGCGAGGCAGCGCCCGGGCTCGGGCAGCGCGTGCGGGTGAGCAGGACGCCCGTGCCACGGGGACGGGTCCCCAAAGGCGCAGCGAGGGCAGCGCAGGGCGAGGAGCGCGGGGGCTCTCCGGAGAGCGGGGGGTGCGGCGGGGGGAAGCGCAGGCTGCTGGCGGCCATGGGTGAGGCGGAGGGGTGGCGTGGGGAGGGGGGGGGGGCACATGCGCAGAGTGAGTACCTGGTGCAGGGATGCCAGAGTCATCCTGGTTTTTTACCCTCCATTAGATTCCCCACCAACACAAACATCCCCCAAGACAAAGCACTGGCAAAGCGGCTCGACTTCCAAGGGCAGAAACCAAGAGTTAAGAGAGGTTACGGAGAGAGAGGAGAGGCGAGGGCCCGGCCCCGCCGCGCCCCAGCACAGCCGTCATGCCAAGGCAGATGCCGACCGCGCCACGTGTATCTGGGAAGTGCCTCCTACCACCAGTCACGCCAGAGCCCGGCGGTGCCCGGAGCCGGCTCTACGCGCCGGCCCCCTGGGCTCGGAGACCCGCTGCGCCCAGAGCCAGCGGCTTCGGTCCCGGGGAGCCCGGCCGGGAGCGGGGTTAGCGGCCGTGGGCCAGCGTTAGTGATGGAGGGGGGGCCGGCAGTCACTATGAACCGCGTTCCCCGCCGTGACGCAGCCGGAGGCATGCCACCCCGCGCGCCCGCCGCGTCCCTACCTCCTCCTCCTCCAGCCGCCGCAGCGTCTCGGTGATGAACTTGATGTACTGGCTGGTGAGCGTGGTCAGCTCGCTGTACCGCGTCCGCAGCTCCACGTACTGCGGAGGACGGCAATGGTCAACCCCGGCACCCCGGCGGCGGCCGGGCCGGAGGGAGGCGAGCCCGCAGGCCAGCCCCGCCGTGCCCACCCCTTCGGCAAGGGGCTGCAGCCCCCCGGCTCCCGGGGAAGGAGCTGCGGCCTCCGGGACCCCCCCTCACCTCCTGGATGATGCTGTCGGACGCCGACTGCACTTTGGGCTTCTTGGCCGGAGAGGCCATCGGCTCCACCTGCGCCTTGAAGGTCACCAGCTGCAGCTCGTAGTCCTGCGGGCGAGAGGGGTCCTCAGCTCGCCAGCCACGTCCCCAGCGAGCCCCCCCGGCCCCTCCCGAGCCCTCCCCCCGCCATTTGCCCCGGCACCCCAGGGGGCGACAGCCCCGAGCGCACCTTGATGGCGTCGATGTACTGCTTGGCGTAGCGCTGGCACTCCTCCACCTTCTCCTTGTTGCGGTCGCACTCCTCCAGCAGTTTCTGGGGAAACACGCCGGGGTGAGCTCAGCCGCCCCGTGGCCGCCCCGCCACGGCCAGGGACAGACGAGTGCACCGGCCCCGCTCGCCCCGGTGCCGGCACTTACAGAATCCCAGGATTTTAGGGATAAAAGGGACCTTCAGAGACCCCCCCGTCCCAGCCCCGGCGGCAGCGGGGTCACCCGGAGCAGGTTGGGTGCGTCCAGGCGGGTTTGGAAGATCTCCAGAGACGGAGACCCCACACCTCTCTGCTGCCCTCGCCCCAAAGACCTTTTTCCTCCTTTTTTTGGCGTTTCCCGTGTCCCGGTTTGTGCCCGTTGCCCCTCGTCCCGGCCCCGGGCACCACCGGGAAGAGCCCGGCCCCGTCCCGCTGCCGCCCCCCCTTGCAGTGTTTATCGGCGCTGACGAGACCCCCCCTCGCTCGTCTTTTTTCCAGGCTGAAGAGACCCAAATCCCTCGGCCCTTCCTCAGCACAGAGACGCTCCCGGCCCTCGTCATCCTCGCGGCCCCCGCCGGACTCTCCCCAGCAGTTCCCCGTCCCGCCGCAACTGGGGGGCCCGGCACCGGCCCCAGTGCTCCAGCTGTGGCCCCCCCAGGGCAGGGCAGAGCAGAGCGGGAGGATGAACCTCCCCCCGCCTGCCGGCCACGCTCTGCTCCGTGCCCCCCAGGAGACCGTTGGCCGCGTCGGCCACGAGGGCACATCGCCGGCCCCCGGGCAACTTGGTGTCCCCCAGGACTCCCAGGTCTCCCCGCAGAGCTGGTTCCCAGCGGGTTCCCCCGGCCCGGCCCGGTCCCTGGGGCTGTTCCCCCCCCGGCAGGACCCTGCCCTGGCCCTTGTTGAACCTCCTGAGGTCCCTCACCGCCTCTTCCTCACCTTCTCCTGCAGCAGCTGCTCCCGCACGGTCTGGCTGTCGGTGATGGGCACCGCCTGGATCTTCTCCTGCCGCTGCTTGGCGTCCTGGATCCAGCGGAGCAGCCCGTCGCAGCTCTCCCGGTAGTACCGCAGCTGGCGGCCCAGCTGGTCCAGCTCGCGCTGCCGCAGGTCGGTCTGGGCCAGCACGGCCTGCCAGCGCTCCAGCAGCTGCTGGACCCGCTCCCGGTACCGGTCCAGGTCCACGTCGCGCTCGCTGTGGCCACGGACCATCCGCTCGTTGACCTCCTTGGCCTTGCTCAGGTCGGTCTCCAGCGTGTTGAAGAAGGGCTGGTGCCCCTCGGCCTGGGTGCGCAGCCGCTGCGGCAGACGGAGAAGCGGGGGTCAGCCCCGGCACCGCCGGCACCCCTGGCCGTCCCCCCGGCACGGTGACGCCCCAGCCCTTACCTTCAGCTCGGCCTTGCTGGCCTCCAGCTCCTTGAGGTCAGCCGGCACGGTCTGCACGTCCTTCAGCTGGTCCTCGTACTTCTTGACCAGCTCCTCCGCCCCCTGAGTGCTGCGGATCACCAGGTTGATGGTCTTCAGCCTGCGGAGAGAGGGGACGGTCGGACGGGAAGAGCAGGACATGCCAGCACAGCCCGCGTCATAGAGTCACCGACTGGTTTGGGTGGGAAGGGACCTTAAAGGCCACCCAGTGCCACCCCCTGCCCTGGGCAGGGCCACCTCCCACCAGCCCAGGTTGCCCAAAGCCCCGTCCAACCTGGCCTTGAACCCCTCCAGGGATGGGGCAGCCACAGCTTCTCTGGGCAACCTGGGCCAGGGGCTCACCACCCTCCCAGGAGAGAATTTCTTCCTCAGGTCTAGTCTAAATCTCCCCTTTTTTACCTTAAAACCACTGTTTCTTGTCCTGTGGCTCCCCTCCCTGCTCCAGAGTCCCCCCCCAGCTTTCCCGGAGCCCCTTTAGGGCCTGGAAGGGGCTCCATGGTCTCCCAGGAGATTTTCTGTGCTGCCAGCGCACGCTGCCGGCTCATGGGCAGCGTTTCCCCCCTCCCCAGCCCCCCCAAGCCCTTCTCTCAGGGCTGCTCTCCATCCCCCCCCCCCCCAGCCTGGGCTGGCACCGGGGGCTGCCCCCACCCTGCACTGGGCCCGGTTGGACCCCAGGAGGTTCCCGTGGGGCCACCTCTCCAGCCTGTCCAGGTCCCTCTGGGTGGTGTCCCGTCCCTCAGCCGTGTCCCCGCCCCGCACAGCCTGGTGTCACCCACAAACGTGCTGAGGGTTTGCTCCATCCCACTCTCCGCGCCCTTGGTGGCGATATTAAGCAGTGCTGGTCCCAGCACTGACCCCCGAGGGACACCACTTGTCACCGATCTCCAGCTGGACACTGAGCCGTTGGCCACCACCCTCTGGATGTGACCATCCGACCAACCATCCGACCGATTCCTCATCCACCGAAGAGCCCACCCATCAAATCCATCTCTCCAATTTAGAGAGAAGGATGGTGGGGGGGACCCTGGCAAAGGCCTTAGAGAAGCACCGGCAGACGCCACAGAATAGAATCACGGAATCGCAGAACCTTCATGGTTGGGAAGGACCTTTGAGATCATCGAGTCCAACCAAACAACCTACAATCCCTGTCACTAGAGCATGCCCTGAAGTGCCACATCTAGACGTTTCTTAAACACCTCTAGGGATGGTGACTCAACCACTTCCCTGGGCAGGCTGTGCCAGTGCCTGACCACTCTTTCAGTAAAGTCATTCTTCCTAATCTCTAATCTAAACCTCCCCTGCCGCAACTTCAGACCATTTCCTCTGGGCCTGTCATTATTCACCTGGGAGAAGAGGCCAACCCCCACCTCTCTGCACCCTCCTTTCAGGCAGTTGTAGAGGGCAATGAGGTCTCCCCTCAGCCTCCTCTTCTCCAAGCTGAACATGCCCAGCTCCCTCATATGCCCCGGTCTCCAGACCCCTCACCAGCCTGGCAGCTCTCCTCTGGACACGCTCCAGCACCTCAATGTCCCTCTTGTACAGCGGGGCCCAGAACTGAACACTGCACTCGAGGTGAGGCCTCACCAGTGCCGAGTACAGAGGCACCATCGCTTCCCTGCTCCTGCTGGCCATCCGTAGCTCTTCCCTTGGCCCCTTCCTCCCGACCTCCCCAGCCCACCCCGTCCCGGCGGCTCCAGCGGTTGTCCCCGGAGGGGGGATGACCCCGACGCGGCGCAGGGGACACACACACTCACTTCTCCAGGTAGATGGTGGAGAGGCTGTACACCTGGTTCATCTTCTGCAGGGTGATCTCCAGCTCGGAGCGCAGGACGGGGGCCGAGTCGGCCGGCTCTGCCTGCGCCAGCACCTTCTCCGTCTTCTCGCTCACCTTGTCCAGGTTCTTCTTGATGCCCTCCAGCTCCAGGTGGATTTGCTGCAGGGAGAGGAGGGTCCTCGCTGCCGTTGGCGGCCAAGACCAACCCGCGGCCGGTCCCCCACGTAACACTGTGCCAAACGCTGGCTCCTGCCGGCCGGGACGCGGCCCCCCCCCCGACCCCGGAGCAGGTCCACAGCCCACCAGCGTGCGGGCGGCCGGTCTCCAGCCCCGTGGCGGGCGCCGAGGTGCCCGTGTGCAGGTACCTGCTGCTCGGTGATGCGCTGGGCGCACTCCTTGGCCGGGTCCTTGTCGAGGGGCAGGCGGATCTTGTGGATGGTGCGGGTCTCGCAGCCCTCCAGCTGCAGGCGGATGTCCTTCAGCTGGGAGATGTAGCTCTTGCAGAGGGACTCCTCCTGCTCTCCTGGGGGGACGGCGGGGACGGGGTGAGCGCCCTCCCGCTCCCTTCGCCCCGTCCGCGTCCCCGGGGACGCCGCAGGGAGCAGGGGGCGGCAGGGAGGAGGGGGGCGATGGCGTGCACCCCCCAACCTGAGCTTTATCTCCCGTAACCCTGCCCAAGCGATGACCCCCGGCTGGTCACCCTGGGTGCGTCTGCTCGTGACGGCCGCGTCCGCCCCGAAGGGGTTTTGGGGAGACAGACAACGATGGAACAGCCACGGGGCCACCTGGGCAACCACAGCATCGCCCGAAGGTTTGGGTGGGAAGGGACCCGCAAGATCCTCTTTTCCCACCCCCTGCCCTGGGCAGGGACATCTTCAACTACCCCAGGTGGCTCCGAGCCCCGTCCAACCTGGCCTTGAACCCCCCCAGGGATGGGGCAGCCACAGCTTCTCTGGGCACCCTGGGCCAGGGGCTCACCAGCTTCATCATGGAGAATTTCTGCCTTATTTTTAATCTCAATCTCCCCTCTTTTGGTTTAAAACCCTTCTCCAGGCTGAACCCCCCCAGCTCTCCCAGCCTGTCCTCACAGCAGAGGGGCTCCAGCCCTCCCGGCATCTCCGTGTCCGGCTCTGGGACACATCCGTGGCTCCCCCCGCCGCGACGGGGGTCTCACCTTTCTCCTGGCTGCGCAGCAGCAGCTCGTACTTGTGGGTGCAGGCCTGGTAGTCCCGCTCCAGGCGCAGGCGGTCGTCGTGCTGGAAGCCCTGCGAGTCCTGGCTGTGCCGCAGGAACTCCTGGTAGTGGGTCTCCAGCCCGCGCAGGACCTGCCGGCACTCCTCCGCCGGCAGCGTGCGGAACTGGGGGCAGGGAGGGGAAGGAAAGGCTGCCGTCAGCCCCCACCGCCGCGGCGGGGACCCCCGCGCCGGCACCGTGACGGGGAGGGGGGACACGCAGACGCACCGTTAGGTGGGACCAGGACTGGATCTGCTGGATGTGGCGGGTGAGGTGCTGCCAGGAGAGCAGGGTCCTCATCTCCTGGTGCAGCTGGTGCCAGAGGAGCAGGAGCTGCTGGTGGGTGGTCTCCAGCCTGGGGAGAGGGGGCGTCAGCGGGGGCAAGGAGAAGGGGCTGAGACCCCCGCCCCGGCGCCGGCGGCGCTCACCGGTGCACGGCGTCCAGGGCCTCGGCGTTGGGGGGCGGCAGGAGGAAGCAGACGGAGGGGACGATGGCCTCGGCGCCGCCGGCGCTCAGCACCTTCCACTTGTGGGGCTGGGCGTTGCTGAGCAGGGCGCAGGCGTCCCCCTTGTGCACCGTGATCTGGGGGGGGGACACGGACGGGACGGCGTCACAGCAGGGACGGGGGTCCCAGCACCCCCCCCCGGCCCCCCAGACCCCCCCCGTCCCTCCCGGGAGCCCCCAGGCCCCTCTCATTCCCCTCAGACCCCCTGTTCCACCCTGTCCCCCCCGGACCCCCCCCCCCAGTACCCCCTGTCCCCCCCCATCTCCCCCATCCCCCCCAGACCCCTCCTGTCCCCCCCTGGATCCCCCCCTGACCCCCTGTCCTGCCCCATCCCCCTCCTGTCCCCCCAGACCCCCCCTCCATCCCTCCTCGGACCCCCAGGGCCCTCTCATTCCCCCCAGACCCCTCCTGTCCCCCCCAGACCCCCCCCACCCCATCCCCCCTGTCCCCCCCATCCCCCCCGTCCCCTCCAGACCCCTGCTGTCCCCCCCGGACTCCCCCAGACCCCCCGGACCCCGCTGCCCCCCCCGGACCCCTCCTGTCCCCCTAGACCCCCCCTACCCTGTACCCCCTGTCCCCCCCCGACCCCCCCGACCCCCCCATCCCCCCTGTCCCCCCCATCACCCCCACCCCCCCAGACTCCTCCTGTCCTCCTAGACCCCCCCCTACCCCATACCCCCTGTCCCCCCGGACCCCCCATCCCTCCCAGACCCCCCAGACCCCTCCTGTCCCCCCCACCCCCTAACCCCCATCCCCCCCATCCCCCCCAGACCCCTCCTGCCCCCCCCCACCCCCCAGACCCCCCGACCCCCCTCACCTCTATTTGCTTGTAGTCGCAGACGGCCTGGAGGGGGGGCCGTCCCTGCAGGGGGGTGCCGGGGCTGCGGGGCTTCAGCTGGACGATGGTGGTGGCCCGGCGGGCCAGTGCGGCCAGCGTCCCCTCGTACTCGGCCAGCTGCTCCTTCTGCTCCTGCGGGGGGGCCGGGGGGCGGCGGGGGGGGGGGGGTGTCAGCGGGGGGGGCTCCCAATGGGGCGTGGGGAGCCCTGCGGTGGGGTGGGGGCTCTGTGGGGGGACCCCCACTCCCACGGGGAGCCTGGGATGGGGGGGGGTCACTGCGGTGGGGAGGGGATTATGGGGGGGTCACTGGAGGGGAATTGGGGGGGGCTCACTGCAGTGGGGGAGGGGTTGGGGGGGGTCACTGGAGGGGGGAGAAAGATTATGGGGGGGGTCACTGGGGGGGATTATGGGGGGCGTCACTGGAGGGAGGAGAGAGATTATGGACGGGGGGTCACTGCAGTGGGGAGGGGGATTATGGGGGGCATCACTGGAGGGGGAAGAGAGATTATGGGGGGGGTCACTGGGGGGGATTATGGCGGGGTCACTGTGGAGGGGGGATTATGGGGGGTCACTGGAGAGGAGAGGGAGGATTTTTTGGGGGGGGGTGTCACTGGAGGGGGTCACTCCCGCAGCGGGGGCTGCATGGGGGGGGGGTTACTGCAGTGGGGAGGGGGATTATGGGGGGTCACTGGATGGGGGAAGGGGGAATCTGGGGGGGGGGGGGGGGGCGGTTCACTGGAGGGGGGGGGTCCCTCCTGCAGCGGGGTCTGCATGGAGGGGGGGGGGGGGGCTGTCACTGCGGGGAGGGGGGGGTGTCACCCCGGGGGGGCTGGATGTGGTGGGGGTCACCCCGAGGGTCTTGGGCGGGGGGGGACGGGACACTTCTGGGGGTGTCACCCCAGCACCCTGTGGGTGGGCACACGTGGGGGGCGTCACCCTGGGGGCAGCAGTGGGGCTCCTGCGTTGGGGGGTCACCCTGGGGGAGGTGTCCCCCCCCACAGTGGGGGTTGCCGCAGGGTGGGGGGGGGGTCACCCTGGGGCTGCAGTGTTGGCGAGGGGGGGGGGGGTCATGTGTCGGGGCTCGTGTGTCGGGGGGGTCTTGCTGGGATGGGGGTGTCACCCTGGGGGGGGTCACCCCAAGGGCTGCAGCGGGGCTCGTGTGCTGGGGGGTCATCCCGGGAGGGGGGGGTCTCCGGGGGGGGCCCTCACCAGGCAGTCCTGCAGCAGGTCCTCCAGGCGCGTGACGGTGGCGCCGCGGTCGCAGCAGTATTTCTTCCTCATGTTCTCCTCCGTCCTGCGCAGGAACTCCTCCGCCTCCTTCACCTCCGCAAAGAACTGGGGAGGGGGCGCAAAAGCCGGGGGGGGGGGGGGGGCGTGTCAGGCGGGCGCCGGGGGCCGCGGGGGGCGGGCGGGGGCTCCCCGGACCCCCCCCAGTACCTGGAAGTAGGCGCCGTTCTCCTTCAGGTGGGTCTCCACGCAGCAGCAGAGCTGCAGCATCCAGCTCCACTGCGTCTGCAGCGCCGCCTGGAAGGACTGAGCCGGGGGGGACACGCGTCACCAGGCACCGCCGGCAACGCCACCGCCACCAGCACCAGCACCAGCACGGCACTGCCACCACCCGCACCAGTCCCACCGCCAGCACCAGCGCTCGCACAAGCACCGGCACCACCACCAACACTGCTAGCAGCACCGGCGCCGACGCCAGCCCCGGCATCAGCACTGGTACCGGCACCAGTACCGGCACCACCACCAGCACCGGTACTACCACTGGCACCAGCACCGGCACCACCACCAGCACCGGTACTGCCACTGGCACCAGCACCAATACTGGCACTGCCAGCAGGCCTGGCACCAGCACCAACACCAGCCCTGGCACTGCCACCAGCACCGGCACCGGCACCAGCATCATTACCAGCACCAGCACTGGCACCAGCATCATTACTGGTACCGGCACCGGCACTGCCACCAGCACCGGCACCAGCATCATTACCGGTACCAGCACCAGCACCAGCCCTGGCACTGCCATCAGCACCGGCACCAGCATCATTACCACTACCGGCACCGGCACCAGCACCGGCACCAGCATCATTACCAGTACCAGCACCGGCACCGGCACCAGCACCGGCACCAGTCCTGGCACTGCCATCAGCACCAGCACCGGCACCAGCATCATTACCGGCACCAGCACCGGCACCAGTCCTGGCACTGCCATCAGCACCAGCACCGGCACCAGCATCATTACCGGTACCAGCACCGGCAGCAGCCCTGGCACTGCCATCAGCACCAGCACCGGTACCAAGCACCAGCCCCAGCCCCGGTCGCGCTGCAGCCGCCCCCGGCCCAGGCAGGTGCCCGCAGCGCCGCAGCCCCCCGCGCGCCGCCCCCCGCCCCACGGCAGTGCCCCGCAGTGCTCCAGCCCCCCCGGAGCCCCCCGGGCTCTCCCAGAGCCCCCCCGGCCCCTCACCTCCAGCGTCTGGCGCCCCGGGTGCTCCTCCCGCAGCAGCCGCTCCCCCGAGCCCTGCAGCTCCTTGATCCTGCGCTCCCGCTGCTCCAGCTCCCGCATCAGCGCCTGCCGCCGCGCCAGGGCGTGAGACGCCGGCACCCGGCACCGCCGCACGCCCCTGTGTGCCCCGGGTGTGTGCGCGGCCGTGTGCGCGGCCACGCGTGTGACGGTGCACGTCTGTGTCTGCGCGCGGCCGTGCCAATGGCCGTGTGTCCGTGTGTCCGTGCCCGGGGGGGGATGTTGGACCCAGCACCCACCAGAGGAACCGCTGGGGTGGGAACTGGGGGGGAACGGGGGTGGGGGGGGCAGGGGGCGCTGAGGGATGGGGCTGGGGGGACTCGGGGCGGGGGGGTACGGGGGATGTGACCGTGCAGGACAGTCACACGTGGGGACAGGGGGACAGGACAGCCACAGGCAGGGACGGGGACGGTGTCACACGTGGGGACAGGATGGTGCAGGGCAGCCACATGTGGGGACAGGAGGCATGGGGATGGTGCAGGACAGCCGCAGGGAGGGACAGGGACAGGGACAGGAGGGACAGGACAGCCACACGTGGGGACAGGGATGGTGTCACAGGCAGGGACAGGAGGGACAGGACAGCCACACGCAGGGACAGGGACAGTGTCACACGCAGGGACGGGAGGGACAGGACAGCCACACGTGGGGACAGGATGGTGCAGGGCAGCCACACGTGGGGACAGGGGGGACAGGACAGTCACACGCAGGGACAGGAGGGATGGGGATGGTGCAGGACAGTCACACAGAGGGACAGGGACAGGGACAGGAGGGAAGGACAGCCACAGGTGGGGACAGGACGGTGCAGGACAGCCACACGCGGGGACAGGGATGGTGTCACAGGCAGGGACAGGAGGGATGGGGATGGTGCAGGACAGTCACACGGAGGGACAGGGACAGGGACAGGGGGGACAGGACAGTGCAGGACAGTCACAGGCAGGGACAGGGATGGTGTCACAGGCAGGGACAGGAGGGATGGGGATGGTGCAGGACAGTCACAGGCAGGGACAGGGACAGGGACAGGACGGTGCGGGACAGCCACAGGCGGGGACAGGGGGACGGGGACGGCGGCGGCGCAGGCCCCGTCTGTCCGTACCGAGTAGTTGTCCTTCTTGGCCGCCATGTTGGGGTTGCGGTGGCTCCAGTCGAAGGCCACCTCCTCCTCCTCCCTCTGGCTCAGCCACAGCAGCTCCCGCGTGGCGGCGCTGACGAAGGCCTGCAGGCTCTCCAGGTGCCGCAGCCGCCACTTGGAGGAGGTCTGGGGACAGGGCCAGGGCTGGCACCCCGCGTCTCCCGCCCCACGGCCCCCGCCCCACACGCCTCCCCGCGTCACGCACCCTCCGCCCCACACAGCCCCCCTCGTCCTGCGTCCCCTGCCCCACACGTCTCCCACCCTGCATCCTCCGCCCCACACAGCCCCCCTTGTCCTGCGTCCCCTGCCCCACACGTCTCCCACCCCGCATCCTCCGCCCCACACATCCCCCCTTGTCCTGTGTCCCCTGCCCCACACGTCTCCCACCCCGCATCCTCCGCCCCACACATCCCCCCTCGTCCTGCGTCCCCTGCCCCACACGTCTCCCACCCTGCATCCTCCGCCCCACACATCCCCCCCAACAGCCCCCTCATCCCACGCCCCACACGGCCCCCCTCGTCCTGCGTCCCCTGCCCCACACGTCTCCCACCCTGCATCCTCCGCACCACACAGCCCCCCTCGTCCTGCGTCCCCTGCCCCACACGTCTCCCACCCCGCATCCTCCGCCCCACACAGCCCCCCTTGTCCTGCGTCCCCTGCCCCACACGTCTCCCACCCCACATCCTCCGCCCCACACATCTCCCCCAACAGCCCCCTCATCCCACACCCCACACAGCCCCCCTCGTCCTGCGTCCCCTGCCCCACACGTCTCCCACCCCGCATCCTCCGCCCCACACATCTCCCCCAACAGCCCCCTCATCCCACGCCCCACACAGCCCCCCTCGTCCTGCGTCCCCTGCCCCACACGTCTCCCACCCTGCATCCTCCGCCCCACACAGCCCCCCTCGTCCTGCGTCCCCTGCCCCACACGTCTCCCACCCCACATCCTCCGCCCCACACATCTCCCCCAACAGCCCCCTCATCCCACACCCCACACGGCCCCCCTCGTCCTGCGTCCCCTGCCCCACACGTCTCCCACCCCACATCCTCCTCCCCACACATCTCCCCCCCAAAATCCTTCTCCTCACACATCCCCCCATGTCCTGCACCATCCTCCCCCGACATCTCCCCCAACATCCTCCACCCCACACATCTCCCCCCACATCCCCCTCCCCACACATCTCCCCACATCCCGCAGCTCCTCCCCACGCACCCCCCACCCCCTGCGCCCCCTCACCAGCAGCTTGCCGTACTGCAGGTCCAGCTTGCCCAGGCACTCCCGGTAGGCGCCGCGGGGGCCGGGGGCGAGCTGTGCCTGGGTAGGGGGGACACACGCCGTGAGCGCGGGGACCCCTGTCCCACTCCGGGGGGTGACCCCGAGGCCGGGTCCCCAGGGGCTGGGGGGACGGACCCCCCCCTGGCGGGGGGGACACCTCACCTCGTCGGCGCGCGCCCGCTCGATCTTGGCGCGGAACTCCTCGATGGAGTGGTGGAGGCCGCGGTGGCCGCCCAGCTGGGCCTCCACGGTGGGCAGGTCCATGCCCCACTCGGCCGCCGCCAGCCGCCGCTGGTTCTCCTCCACCCAGGCCAGCAGGTCCTGCAGGTACCGCAGCGGCGCCTCCTCCGCCTCCGCGCGCGGACGCTGCTGCTGCTGCCCCCCGACCGCCGCCGCCGCCGGCACTGTCGTCACCGTCACCCCCGACTTCAGGCGCAGGTTGTACTCGGTGCGGATGGCCACCAGCCGCTCGTGCAGGCGGTACACCCTGCGGGCAGCCGCCTGTCAGCGTGGGGGGCAGGGGGGACGCGGGGGGCACGGGGGACATGGGGGGCACGGGGGACGCGGGAGACAAGGGGGACGTGGGGGGCAAAGGGGACATGGAGGGCACGGGGGACATGGGGGACGTGGAGGACGTGGGGGACAAGGAGGATGTGGGGGACGTGGGGGGCACGCGGGACATGGGGGATGTGGGGGGCACGGGGGATGTGGGGGACGTGGAGGATGTGGGGGACGTGGGGAGCACGGGGGACGTGGGGGACGTGGAAGATGTGGGGGACAAGGGGAATGTGGGGGACGTGGGGGGCACAGGGGACGTGGGGGACGTGGAGGATGTGGGGGATGTGAGGGGCACAGGAGACAGGGGGGGCACGGGGGATGTGGAGGCCAAGGGGGACGTGGGGGGCAAAGGGGACATGGAGGGCAATGGGGACATGGAGGACATGGGGAGCATGGGGGCAAATGGGATGTGGAGGGCAGGGGGGACATGGGGGGCACAGGGGACATGGAGGGCACGGGGGACACAGTGGGCACGGGGGACACGGGGGGCAGAGGGGACGTGGGGGGCAAGGGGGATGTGAAGGGCACGGGGAGCATAGGGGACATGGAAGACACGGGTGACACAGGGGACACGGGGGGCTGCAGGTTGTGGGCTGCTCCTGCAACCAGGCGAGCGCCGGGGCGCCCTGCACGGGGCCCGCCGTGTGGGGCACAGCATGGGTGACAGCGCGCGGGTGACACGGTACCGTCGGTACATCTGCTCCCCCTGCGGGTGCCGCCCGTCCTTCAGGGCCTGGACGTCGTTGAAGAGCAGCCGGATCATGGCGTCCGCCTTGTCCAGGTCCCGCTCCACCTCGGCCGCCTTCTGCGGCGGCTTCCCCGCGTTCAGCAGCCGCACGTCCTGGGGACGGGGCAGGGACGCGGTGAGGGACACGGCACGGGTGGCCCCCGCCGCCCCCCCTCCCCGCCGCCGCCGCGGCCGGAGCGGGCGCTCACCGACTGGAGCAGGGCGTCAGCCTGGTTGAGCTGCTCCTCGCAGAGCCCCGACTCCATCTGCAGCTTGGTGACCACGCGCTGCAGCCGCTCCAGCCTGCGGGGGACGCGGAGGCCACGGCGTCGGCAGGCGGCACCGGCACCGCAGCGCTGACAGCCCCGGGGCACCCGCCCGGCCACGGGATGGAGCCCGTCACGGCCTGGCACCGACCCTGACCCATGGGGCAGAGATCCCAAACAATCCCACCCCATCCCACCCCATCCCCTCCCATTCCCATCCCATCCCCATCCCCATCCCCATCCCATCCCATCCCATCCCCATCCCCATCCTGTTCCCATCCCACCCCATCCCCATCCCACCCCATCCCCTCCCATTCCCATCCCATCCCCATCCCCATCCCCATCCCATCCCCTCCCCATCCCATCCCATTCCGTCCCCTCCCATTCCCATCCCATCCCGTCCCCATCCCCATCCCCATCCCCATCCTGTTCCCATCCCATCCCATCCCCTTCTGCATCCCCATCCCATCTCCACCCCATCCCCATCTCCACCCCCATCCCATCCCATCCCATCCCATCCCATTCCCAGCGGCACAGCAGCCCACAGCCCGCGGCAGAGCCCCGAGCGCCCCGTGCCGAGCCGAGCCGTGCCGTGCCGTGCCGCGCTGCGCTGGCTTCCCGGCGTCAGGCAGTGACTCATGCTGCCTGCGGTTCCCCCGCCGCGGGACGGGGGGGAGCCGGGACGCCCCACCCCGGCCCATCCCGGCGGTTTTGGCAGCGCGGTGGCAGCGGGTGCCAGAGCCCCCCCCGGCACTCGCCTCTCGAACTCGGCGCGCAGCAGCTTCTCCCGCTCCAGCACCGCCACGTGCAGCTTCCCCCATTCCTTCTCCACGTCCAGCGGGTGGTACCCGGGGGGCACCTTCAGCTGCCCGGCCTGCACCGCGCCCTGCGCCCCCCCCGCGCCGTCAGAGCCCGGCACCGGCACCCCCGGCGTGGGGGGGGGGAGACGACGGCCCCGGCGACAGGGCCAGGGCGGGAGAGACGGGGCGGCCTCCCCCCACAGGGACAGCGTGGGGCTGCCCCGGGACCCCCCAGTCACCCAGGACCCCCAGTGCCCCGGGACCCCCCCCAGCACCCCCCAGCGCCCCAGGACCCCCCCAGCTCCTCGAGACCCCCCATTGCCCCGGGAGCCCCCGCCCTGCAGGACCCCCAGGACCCCCCCAGTCACCCAGGACCCCCCCAGTGCCCCAGGGTCCCAGACCCCTGGAACCCCCCCCAGCCCCTCGGAACCCCCAGCCCCTCAGGACCCCCAGTGCCCCGGGACCCCCAGGACCCCCACCCTTTGGACACCCCACCTCCTTGGGACCCCCCAGTGGCCCCAGGACCCTCAAACACTCGGACCCCCCCAGCCCCCCAGGACCCCCAGACCTTTGGGACCCACGGGATCCCAGGACCCCCCACCCTTTGGGCACCCCAGACCCTCAGGACCCACCAGTCCCCCGGCCCCTCGGGACCCCCTGGCGTCCCGGGACCCCCCCCCAGTCCCTCGGGACCCCCAGCCATTTGGGACCCCCCCGGGGCCCCCCGTCGGGGGGTGCCGCTGACCTCCAGGGCCTGGAAGATGGCCTTGGAGCGGTTCTTGTCGGCCTCCTTGGCCGGCAGCTCCGTCTCCTTGAACTTGAGGAACTGGCGCCAGAGGATCTGCCGGGCAGGGGGGGGTTAAGCCGGGCGGCGCGGACCCCCCCTACCCCCCCGCCACGGCCCCGCCAGCCCCCCCTTGGGGAATAACCCCCCCCCCCGCATTTTCCATGCGTGAGAAGCCGCGGGAAGGAAGGGGCCGGGCGGGAGCTGGGGTTTGCCACCGGTGACTCACGGCGAGCCCGGAATGGCTGAGTCACAGGGGCCCCCCCCTGCCCGGGCACCCCGGCTCCACCGCGGCACCAGCACCGGCACTGGCACCGAGCCCCCCCCGGCTCTCCCACGGCACCGCCACCGGCACCGAGCCCCCCCAGCTCTACCATGGCATGGCCCCCCCGGCACTGGCACCAGCACTGACACCCCCAGGCTCTGCCACAACGCAGCCCCCCGGCACCGGCACCATCACCGGCACCGAGCCCCCCCGACTCTGCTGCGGCACAGCCCCCCGGCACCAGCACTGGCACCAGTGCCGGCACCAAGCTCCCCCAGGCTCTGCCGTGGCACGGCCCTCCAGCACCGGCACCGGCACCGAGCCCCCCCGGGTCTGCCATGGCACAGCCCCCCGGCACCAGCACCGGCACGGAGCCCCCCCGGTTCTCCCAGGGGACAGCCCCCCGGCACCGGCACCAGCACCGGTGACGGCACCAAGCTCCCCTGGCTCTACTGTGCATGGCCCCCGGCACCAGCACCGAGCCCCCCTGGCTCTGCCGCGGCACCAGCACCGAGCCCCCCGGCTCTGCTGTGTCATGGCCCCCCGGCACCAGCACCCAGCCCCCTGCCCCACGGCCGGGCTGTGGGGACGCAGCCGGTACTGTCCCCGCGGCAGTGCCACGGCCAGTGCCGGCTGTCCCCATTCCCCGCCGAGCCCTGCACCTGGTGCGAGCCGGCACTGGCACCGTGAGGATTTGCCGCGGCACGAGCCGGCCCACGGCCGGGCCAGTGGCCAACTGGGCCACCGCCAGGCGCCTCCCCGGGCCCCGGTGCATCCCCGTGTCCCCGTCCCCGTCCCCGTCCCCGCGCGTCACCTCGATCTCCTCGTAGCTGGCGGGGAAGCGCCGCTCCTCGAAGAGCAGCGTGTGCTGGCGCAGCCACTGCAGCAGCAGCGTCACCACCTCGTAGTACTCCTGCCAGCGCAGCTGCAGCTCCTGGGGGGACGGGGACAGCGCGTGACACGGCGCCAGGGGCGGGGGGACGCGCGCACCAACGCCGCCGGCACCCCCCGGCCCCCCCAGACTCACGTTGGCCTTGACGCCGTCCTGCACCTCGGGGACGCGGGGCATGGCGTCGTAGAGCGAGGAGACGTAGGTGATGATGGATTTCTCGTCCGGCTGCGGCACGTCCACGTCTGCGCACGGGGGCGGGAGGGCGGTCAGGGGGACGCGGGGGGACGCGGGGGTCCCGGACACCCCCCCCCACCCCCCGGTGCCATCCCCCAAACCCCACCTTCGGGGTCCAGCAGCCGCGTCACCCCCAGGTCCCGCTCGGCCACGGTGAAGGCCTGGTCCAGGTTCTCCAGGTTGCTCTGGCGATAGACGCGGTTCATGTCGATCAGCGCCGGCCTGCGGGCAGCGGGGACGTCAGGGGACAGCGGGGACGTCAGGGGACAGCGGGGACGTCAGGGGACAACAGGGGTGGGTGAGGGGACAACGGGGACAGCAGAGACAGGGGTGACAGCAGCACCCACCGCCCACCCGGCACCGACACCCTGGAGAGACTCCGGAGACAGTGGGACCCCCGGCACCTCTGTCACCCCCCGGCGCGGGGACCCACCGAGCCCCGCGGGCACCGGGAGCCGGGGACACGCCGGTGGCCCTGAGCATGGAGCAGGCGGCGTCCCCGTGTCCCCACGGCTCAGGCACTGTCCCCATGTCCCCATGCAGACCCCCGGAGCAGGCGGTGTCCCCACGGCTCTGGCAGTGTCCCCGTGTCCCCGGCAGCAGCCCCAGCCCCCCCCAGCCCGGGGGCTCCCTACAGTTCCCGGAGCCGGAGGCTGCGCCCGACGGAGAAGATGGAGCCGCTGACGCCGGCGGCAAAGTCCTGACGCTCGGCAAAGTCCTGGCAGACCATCACCACCTCCGGCCCCGGCAGCGCGGAGCTCCCTGTGCCGCGACGCCGCGGCGGCTTCCCGGCACGGTGCTGCCCGCTGCGCTGCATGGCGGCACCCGGCTGGGCGCGGGGCGGTGGGCGCGCTGCTGCTGCGCGGGTGTCGGGTGCCGAGTGCGGCGCGGCATGGCACGGCTGCCGCTCCCCACCCTGCGCGGGTGTGCCGCGCCGGCACGTACTCCCGCTGCCCCCAGGGGAGGGATCCTGCCCGCCCGCGCCCCGGCACGCCGCGGCGGGCACGGCGCCCACTGCCCCGGGGCTGGGGGGCTCGGCAAAGCGGGGAGCGTGGGACGGCGGCTCCCGGCGCTGCCGGCACGGGCCGACGGGCCGACACTTGTCAGGGAGCACGCGCCAACGTCACCCTGGAGCGGGATCGGTGCAGCCGGCCGCGCCGGCGGCTGGTGCCGGCGATGCCAAACCCTGCCGGCGCCGCCGTGGGGGCCTGGGGCAGGACAGGGTTGTGCCGCGGGAGGCTCGGCGGCGCGGTGAGGGGCTGGGGGCGGCGGGAGAGGGGAGCCCGGGGGCGGCGGTGCCGGCGGCGGCAGAGCGGGGTCCCTCCACCTACTTGTGGCGGTGGATGATGGCGTTGAAGAGGCGCCCGTCCCGCCAGCTGGTGGTGAAGTTGTCGCAGCGCAGGCCCTGGTAGTCCTCCACCATGCGCTGCGACCACAGCAGCAGCTTCTCCTTGGCCGTCATGTCCTCCGACTGCCCCGTCACCTGGATGTCCGAGATCTGCCGGCACAGGCACGGCGCGCGTTACGCCGAAACCTCCGCCGCCTGCACCGCAGCCGCTGCCCCCGACGCCCCGGCCCCACGCGGGGACCGAATCGGTGGCACCGGCGCCGCGGACCCCCCCCCCCCACCTCCCACCACCACCGGCACCACCACGTTCCCCCCGAGGCGGCGACACGGCACGTGCCGGCGCCGGTGCCGGGTGCGGCGTCTCCGGGCTCACCTGGAAGTGGAGGATGATGGTCCAGATGAGCCCCAGCGTCAGCTTGGGGTTGCCGTCGGCGATGTCATCGTTGCGGATGTTCACCAGCTTCACCTGCGAGGCCGGAGGGGACGGGGAGGGGGGGGTCAGGGACTGCGGGGGGGGGGGGGGGGCACGTGCCCCAGGGGGTCCCCGGGGCCCCCCACCCCCGTTACCTGGCGATGCTTCAGGTAGTTGAGGGCGATCTGGACGTTCTGCAGCTTGTGGAAGCGCATCCTGCCCTTCTCCCGGGGCTGCGGGGAGAGGGGGGGCCATCAGCCGCGACCGTCACCCCCCGGCACGCCGGGCATGGCACGGCCCCCCCCGCCCATCCCCCCGGGATGCTCGTCACCGCGTCCCCCGCCCCGGCCGCTCCCGGCACCACGCATGCCGATGCCACACGCCCGACGCACTTTGTCCCCACCGGGGAGGGGATGCTCCCTGCTGCCCCCCCCCGCCACGCCGGGGCTGCCGACGGGAAGCCAAGCGCCAGGCACGGTGCCGGAGCGGAGCCGGCTGCTCCCCACGGCACCCATGTCCCCCCCCCCAGTCACCCCACTGCGCACCGAGAGCCGGCAGCTGCCTGCGCGGGCAGCTGGCACCGCATCGCCGTGGGGAGACGGGGACGGCACCGCAGCCGGGGACCCCCACCCCACGCGTGGGCATCGTGGATGCTGTGCCGGTGCCGGCCCCGGTGCCGTGCCACCCATGTCCCTTGTCACCGCGTCCCAGCCCGGGCAGCGCGACCCCGCCGGGAAATGCTCTGCCGCAGCGCGGGGCTGGGGGCAAGATGCGCTGCCCGAACAAACAACGGCGAGCGCCGGATCCTGCACCGGTGCCTTGGCCACGTGGCAGCGTCGGCACCACGGTGTGGGCACAGCCGGCCCCATGGCACAGGCACAGCCCCACGGCACGGGCACAGCCGGCCCCGCTCTGCCCCTGCCCATTGCCCCCGGCCGCGCCGCTGGCCCTGCCCTCGCCGGTTCCTGCAGCCAGTGCTGACACAGCAGGGCCGTGCCGCAGCCGGCTCCCGGCACATTCCGGTGTCACCCCGCGGCAGGGACCAGGCGTCACCACGCTGGAGACCCCCGGCAGGACCCTCCCCCCCGCTGCGGGTCCCCTGGGCAGCTGCTGCCTGGACAGACCCCCCCCGCACCCACCAGCCCCACGGCGATGCCGATGCCCCGCCGGCAGCGGTCGTGCCCCCCAAGTGCCGCTTGGCACCGGACCAGTGTCTCTTCTGCCGGAGGGAAACCGGGCGGGGTCGGTGGCCACGGGGCCACCCCCGGACCGAGCAGCTTGTCCTGCCGCGGTGCCAGTAGCCGGGGAGTCCCAGCCCCTCGGTGCGGCTCGTGGTGATGCCGTGCTCCCCGTCTGGGCACCGCTGGGCCCAGGGAAACCCACAGCGCAGGGGGCGCCGCTGCCACCACCGCGCCCCGGCACGGCCCGCGGTGCCGCCGCTCCTCCTCGGCGTCGCCGTCGCCTCCCGCGTGCCATGCGGCGCCATGCGGCGAGCAACGGGCAGAACCACTCACTCACCAACCGCAAGTGCCGGACGACGTCGCGCTCCCGCGGCTGAGCCGGGGGGGGAGGAAGGAGGCGGCGGGGGACGGTCGGGGCAGAGCCGCCGGCGGAGCCCAGCGCGGAGAAGCAGAGAGTTCACCAAAGCAAAGAGACGTCCGGGCGTTAGAGGCCGCGGTGGCGCCGGGCGCGGGGATGCGGGATGGAGGATGGGGGGCCGCGGCACGGCGCCGGGGGGGGGACAGAGGGGACGGAGAGGAGGGACAGACGGCCAAGCATGAGAGGGGTGGGAGAGGCGGCAAGCGGAGGGGGGGACGCCGGCAGCCCGGAGGTGGTGGCGGCGGCGGCGGCGGCGCGGCACTTACCAGGGTGTCCCCCGAGAGCACCTCCAGCAGCGAGATGAGGTTGTGCCCGTCCCGCAGGTCCTCGTACAGGTCGTTGACATGACGCTGCGCCTGCGGGGACGGCGACGGCGTTACCGGGGGGGGGTCACCGAGCCCCGCAGACCACCCCCCCCGCCCCGTCCCGCCCCGCGGGGTGGCCCGTGACCACCCGTCGCCCCGGTGACCCCCCACCCCACGCAGCGGGTGCTCACACACGTCCCCAGGCGCAGCCCGGTGTCCCCAACCCCACGTGTCCCCCCCCCTCCACGCACCGGCACACGCCGGCGGCTCCCGCCCCCAGCCCCGGGATGCCAGAGCCGGCACCGCTCCGCCACACGCGGGGACACGCTGCCGCCGCGGGGGGTCGGACCCCGTGCCCAGCACGCCGGTAGCCGTGGGGGGGGCCAAACCCTGTGCCCACTGTGCTGGCAGCCACCAGGGCTGGACCCGGTGGCCACCATGCCAGTAGCCATGGGGGAGTCGGAGCCGGTGCCCGCGGTGCAGCAGCCGCGGTGCGTCCCCGGTGCGGGGTTGGGGGGGGGGAAGGAGCGAGAAGAGAAAGCTGGGGGGGGGGGGGGGGGGCAGCGGCAGCCGGGGGGGGGGCACCTACCTCTGCTCGCCAGTGCTGCGGGGGGGCGAGAGAAGAGAGAGGTCAGGAGAGGCAGCGAGAGGAGACAGACCGCGGCGGGCACCGGCACCCGGCACCCAGCACCGGCACCCAGCACCGGCACCAGCATCAGCACCCAGCACCGGCACCACCACCAGCATCAGCATTAGCTCCGGCACCAGCACCCAGCACCGCCACCAGCATCAGCATTGGCACCGGCACCGGCACCCAGCACCGGCGCCTGGCACTGGCGCCCGGCACCGGCCCCGCAGCAGGGCTCAGCCAGGCGGCACCAGGATGGGGACGGGGGAGCAGGGGGGGGCAGGAGGGGGGGCACAGGCAGCCACAGCCCCCCCCGGCTGCGGGCGCCCCAAGGGAGGCGGCGGCGGTGCGGGGGCGGTCGGGCAGGGTGCCCATGGGCGCTGCCGGGCTCGGCGCCGTCAAAACACCCAAAGGTCCCTTTGTGCCGGAGCCAGGGCACCGTCCCCGTCCCGGCGTGCGTGGGGAGGGGGGGGGGGGCTCCGGCAGCTCCCCACGCCGGGACGCGGGGCCGGGGCTCGGCGTGCGCCGGCGCGTGCCGTACCTTGATGAGGTGCTTGTTGACCCATTTGGTGAAGGTTTTCTTCTGGACCCGGTCTCGCTCATCTGCAAGAGAGGGGGGGCGGGGGGTGAGGGGGGGTCCCGGCACGGCCGGCGGAGGAAGCCGTGAGCCAACGCCAACCGCGGCGCTGCGTCACGGGGCGGTGAGGGGAAGGAAACACGCGGCAGGGCCGTGCCGCCGTGCCACCGCAGCCAGCAGCGCCGGGGGGGGACACAGCCCTTGGGGACACCCCCCCCCTAAGATGGCTGCCAGGGCCCACGGCACCCACGGGGCCAGGACGAGCCCAGGGCGTCGCGGTGGCCCCGGGTGGGACGTGGCTGGGATGGGGACGAGCCACCCCGGCACGGCATGGCGCGACATGGCCACGACGGGGACGAGCCACTCTGGCATGGCCACCGGCACGGCGCGGTGGCCCTGAGTGGGACATGGCCACGATGGGGACAAGCCACCCCGGCACGGCGTGGTGGCCCCAGCTGGGACACGTTGGGGTGGGGACAAGCCCGGGGGGTGTCACTGTCCTCGGCACAGCCCTGGCATGGCGCGGTGGCCCCAGGTGGGACATGTTGGGATGGGGACGAGCCACCCTGGGACGGCGCGGTGGCCCCAGGTGGGACACGTTGGGATGGGGACGAGCCACCCCGGCACGGCGCGGTGGCCCCAGGTGGGACACGTTGGGATGGGGACGAGCCACCCTGGGACGGCGCGGTGGCCCCAGGTGGGACACGTTGGGATGGGGACGAGCCACCCCGGCACGGCACGGTGGCCCCAGGTGGGACACGTTGGGATGGGGACGAGCCACCCCGGCACGGCGCGGTGGCCCCAGGTGGGACACGTTGGGATGGGGACGAGCCACCCCGGCACGGCGCGGTGGCCACAGGTGGGACACGTTGGGATGGGGACGAGCCACCCTGGCACGGCGCGGTGGCCCCAAGAGGGACACGTTGGGATGGGGACGAGCCACCCCGGCACGGCGCGGTGGCTCCAGGTGGGACACGTTGGGATGGGGACGAGCCACCCCGGCACGGCGCGGTGGCCCCGAGCGGGACGCGCCCGGGCAGGGGACGAGCCCAGGGGTGTCTGTCCCCAGGGTGTCCCCGGGGCAGGGCGGTGACTCACGGCCGCTCCCTGCCCTCTCCCCCGGCTGACGCAGCACCCGCCGGGCGCCGCCGAGCCCCCGCCCCGTGGGGGGCAGCTCCCCCCATCCCCCCGGCCCCGAGCGCGGTGACGGCAGCGGGGACACCGTGGGGCGCGCGAGGCGACGCCACCGGCCCCCCATTCCACGGCGTTCCCCCCCCACACCCCGCCCCGTCCCCCTGCCCACGCCGCGGTGATCCGGCGAGGCCCAGCTGGCGCGTGCCGCGTCTCGCCCCACCGCGGCGTGCCGGGATCTGCCCGCGGCTGGCGGCCGTCCCGCACCCACTCCGGCACCCGCAGGCAACGCCGGGCACCCACGGGAGACACTGGGCACCCGCGGGGACACCGGGACCCACTGGGGACACCGGGCAGCCGTGGGCGATGCCGGGCACCCGGGGGGGGGCTCGGTCGGCGGCGGTGCCGCGGCGGCGCGGGAGGAAGGAGGGGAGTGTGGGGCGCGGGGACGTGCACAGGGAGGGGGGGTCGCGCCCCACAGGACCCCGAAAGGCCCCGACAGCCAGGTGAGGTGGGCGGTGGCCGGCGGTGGCCACGGAGCGCGGGGCGGTGGCCGCGGTGGCGGTGGCCGGGCGTGGGAGGAAGTGACCACGCCCGCCGCGGGGCGATGGCGGCGCCCGGCGTGGACGGGGACCCCGCGCCCCCAGTGCCCCCACACGGGGGGATGCCGGCCACGGCGGCCAGCTCCGGCCCCACGGCGCCGCCCCATAGCCCACGCGGGGGACCAGCAACCCCAGCCTGGGGGTCTGCCCCATAACCTGCCCCAGGGACACCGCCCCATTCTGGGGGTCTGCCCCACAGCCTGCCCAGGGACAACACCCACATTCCAGGGGTCTGCCCCATAGCCTGCCTGCCCCCAGCCTGGGGGTCTGCCCCACAGCCTGCCCCAGGGACACCGCCCCAGCCTGGGGGTCTGCCCCATAACCTGCCCGGGGGGGACACCGCCCCAGCCTGGGGGTCTGCCCCACAGCCTGCCCAGGAACAACACCCACATTCCAGGGGTCTGCCCCATAGCCTGCCTGCCCCCAGCCTGGGGGTCTGCCCCACAGCCTGCCCCAGGGACACCGCCCCAGCCTGGGGGTCTGCCCCACAGCCTGCCCGGGGGGGGACACCGCCGCAGCCTGGGGGTCCGCCCTGCTGTGGGGCGCAGGGCTCAGCCCCCTCCACGCCGTGGGGGCGGTCCCAGGGACCGCAGCCCCCGCGCCCCACCCCGTCCCCCTGCCCCACACCGTCCCCGCCATGGGGGGGCCCATACCTTTCTTGCCCTCGGAGGCCCGCAGCACGGCCAGGTAGAGGTTGTCCTCCGAGCCCGTCCTCTGCCCCACAGACACCCCGTCCTCCATCCTCTGCCCCACGGCCACCCCGTCCTCCGTCCTCTGCCCCACGGACACCCCGTCCTCCGTCCTCTGCCCCACGGACACCCCGTCCTGCCCCCGCTGCCGCTGCCGGGACATGGTGGTGGCCGCCGCTGCCCGCGCTGAGCCCCGACGCAACTCGCCGCACTCGGGCTCTGCGCCCCGAGGTGTGGGGCGGCCCCAGGGAGGAGACTGGGGTTCCCCCCCCCCCCCCGGCCCGTCCCTCGCCCCACCCCGGGCACGATCCTGCCCACAGGAAACCTCGAGCCCTCGCTGCCGTTAACCCCCTCCTCCCCGGCCCCACGGCCGCCATGTGGGGCGGGGACCCACGGGCTCCGGGACCCACACGGCAGGACTCGGGACCCCCAGGTCGGCGAGTCTTTGGGGGGAAGGGTTTGGGACCCCCAGCCCCACACCCTGGCGGTGCCAGGCCCATAGTCCCCGCACCTCGGGACCCCCAGCCCCACACCCTGGAGCTGCAGGACCCACAAGTCCCCAGGCACTGAGGTCTCAGGACCCCCAAGTCGGCAAGTCCGGGGGGCTTTGGGAGCCCCAGCCCCACACCACAGAGCTACCAGACCCATAGGCCCCACACCTCGGGGTCTCGGGACCCCCAGGTTGGCAAGTTTGGGGGGCTTTGGGAGCCCCAGCCCCACACCACAGAGCTACCAGACCCATAGTCCCCACACCTCGGGGTCTCGGGACCCCCAAGTCGGCAAGTCCGGGGGGCTTTGGGAGCCCCAGCCCCACACCACAGAGCTACCAGACCCATAGTCCCCACACCTCGGGGTCTCGGGACCCCCAAGCCGGCAAGTCCGGGGGGCTTTGGGACCCCCAGCCCCACACCACAGAGCTACCAGACCCATAGTCCCCACACCTCGGGGTCTCGGGACCCCCAAGTCGGCAAGTCTGGGGGGCTTTGGGAGCCCCAGCCCCACACCCCGGAGCTGCAGGACCCCCGGTCCCCACACACTGGGGTCTCGGGACCCCCAAGTCAGCAAGCTTTGGGGGGTTGGGACCCCCAGCCCCACACCCTGGTGGTGCCAGACCCACAGTCCCTACACCTCAGGACCCCCAGATCTGCCAGCCCGGGGGGGTTGGGACCCCCAGCCCCACACCACAGAGCTACCGGACCCATAGTCCCCACACCTCGGGGTCTCGGGACCCCCAAGTTGGCAAGTCTGGGGGGGTTTGGGACCCCCAGCCCCACACCCTGGCGGTGCCAGACCCATAGTCCCCACACATTGGGGCCTTGAGACCCCCAAGTTGGCAAGTCCGGGGGGCGGTTTGGGACCCCCAGCCCCACACCCCGGCGGTGCCGGACCCACAGTCGTTACCCCTCGGGGTCTTGGGACCCCCAAGTCGGCAAGTCTGGGGGGGGCTGGGCCCCCCAATCCCGATGCCGCAGACTCAGGCCCCCCCTGTCCCCACGTCGGGGGCCTGGAGTGCGCCACGACTCACCGCGGTCGGCACCCCAAAACCCCCCAAAACTCCCCAAAACCCCCCGGCGGGGGGTTTTGGGGAGTTTTGGGGGGTTTTGGGGTGCCAGCGTCGGCACCCGGCTCCCGGCCAGGCCGGCCCAACCGGAGCCGCCTCAGCCCTCGGCCCCGGCACCCACCGGGCCGGCCCGGCACCCTCCCACGCCGTCACCCCGCCGGCAGCACCCGTCCCACCGGCGGCACCACGGACACGCCGGCACCGCCACCGCTGCGCCCCGACGCCCGCGGGGCCGGGAACGGGCCCTGCCGCCGCCGGCACCCAACAGCCCCCGGCACCCGGCACCGCGCCCCCGCCCGAGGCCGCCCAACGCCGCCATGACGCCGGGGCACGCACACGGCACCGTCCCCCCCAGCCCAGTCCAGCCCAGTTTAGCCCCAGTGCGGCCCAGCTTGGCCCAGTTCAGCCCCAACTCAGCCCAGTTCTGCCCCAGTCCAGCCCAGCTTGGCCCAGTCCAGCCCAGTTTAGCCCCAGTCCGGCCCAGCTTGGCCCAGTTCAGCCCCAACTCGGCCCAGTTCTGCCCCAGTCCAGCCCAGCTTGGCCCAGTCCAGCCCAGTTTAGCCCCAGTTCTGCCCCAGTCCTGCCCCAGTTCAGTGCAGCTCAGGACCAGTTTAGACCCAGTCCAGCCCAGCTCAGCCCAATTCATCCCAGTTTAGCCCCAGTCTGGCCCAGCTTGGCCCAGTTTAGCCCCAACTCAGCCCAGTTCAGTCCCAGTTCATCCCCAACTCAGTCCCAGTTCTGCCCCCAGTTCAGCCCAGCTTGGCCCAGTTCATCCCAGTTTAGCCCCAGTCCAGCCCAGCTTGGCCCAGTTCAGTCCCAGTTCAGCCCAGTTCAGTCCCAGTTCTGCCCCAGCTCAGCCCAGTTTAGCCCCAGTCCAGCCCAGCTTGGCCCAGTTCAGTCCCAGTTCAGCCCAGTTCAGTCCCAGTTCTGCCCCAGCTCAGCCCAGTTTAGCCCCAGTCCAGCCCAGCTTGGCCCAGTTCAGTCCCAGTTCAGCCCAGTTCAGTCCCAGTTCTGCCCCAGCTCAGCCCAGCTCGGCCCAATTCAGCCCAGTTTAGCTCCAGTCCAGCCCCAGTTCTACCCAGTTCAGTCCCAGTTCAGCGCAGTTCAGGACCAGTTTAGACCCAGTCCAGCCCAGCTCAGCCCAATTCATCCCAGCCAGCTTGGCCCAGTTCAGCCCTAACTCAGCCCAGTTCCATCCCAGTTCAGGACCAGTTTAGCCCCAGTTCAGACCCAGCTCAGTCCCAGTCCAGTCTAATTCAGCCCAGTTCAGACCAGTTAACCCCAATCCAGCCCAGCTTGGCCCAGTTTAGCCCCACTTCAGCTCAGCTCAGCCCAGTTCAGTCCCAGTTCAGCCCCACCTCAGGCCAATTCAGCCCAACTCAGCCCAGTTCAGACACAGTTCGGCCCCAATTCATCCCAGTTTAGTCCCAGTCCAGCCCAGCTTGGCCCAGTTCAGCCCCAACTCCACCCAGTTCGGTCCCAGTCCGGCCCAGCTCGGCCCAGTTTAGCCTCAGTTTAGACCTAGCTCAGTCCCAGTTCAGCCCAGTTAAGTCACAGCTCAGACCAGTTTAGCCCCAGTTCAGCCCAGTATAGGCTCAGTCCAGCCCAATTCGCCCAGTTCAGCCCAGTTTAGCCCAAACTCAGCCCAGTTCAGCCCAAACTCAGCCCAGTTCAGTCCCAGTTCAACCCCAGTTCAGCCCAGCTCAGGCCCAGCTCAGCCCAATTCATCCCAGTTTAGCCCCAGTCCGGCCCAGCTTGGCCCAGTTTAGCCCCAACTCAGCCCAGTTCAGTCCCAGTTCAGCCCCAACTCAGACCAGTTTAGCCCCAGCTCAGTCCCAGTTAAGTCACAGCTCAGACCAGTTTAGCCCCAGTTCAGCCCAGTATAGGCTCAGTCCAGCTCAATTCGCCCAGTTCAGCTCAGTTTAGCCCAAACTCAGCCCAGTTCAGTCCCAATTCAGTCCCAGTTCAGCCCAGCTCAGGTCCAGTTCAGTCCCAGTTTAGCCCCAGTTAAGCTCAGCTCAGTCCCAGTTCGGCCCCAGCTCAGGCCCAGTTCGGCCCCAGTCCCTCCCAGCTTGGCCCAGTTTAGCCCCAACTCAGCCCAGTTCAGTCCCAGTTCAGCCCCAACTCAGACCAGTTTAGCCTCAGTTCAGACCAGTTCAGCCCCAGCTCAGTCCCAGTCCAGCCCAGCTCAGGCCCAGCTGGGCCCAATTCAGCCCAGTTAAGTCGCATCTTAGGACCAGTTCAGCCCCAGTTCAGCCCAGCTCAGACCAGTTCAGCCCCAGTTTAGCCCCAGTTCTGCCCCAGCTCAACCCAATTCGTCCCAGTTCAGCCCCAGTCCTGCCCCAGTTCTGCCCAGTTCAGTCCCAGTTCAGCACAGCTCAGGACCAGTTTAGCCCCAGCTCAGCCCAGTTCAGCCCAGCTCAGTCCCAGTTCTGCCCCAGCTCAGTCCCAGTTCTGCCCCAGCTCAGCCCTAACTCAGCCCAGTTCAGTCCCAGTTCAGCCCAGCTCAGGACCAGTTCAGCTCCAGTTCAGCCCAGTTTAGCCTCAGTCCAGACCAGTTCAGACTGAGCTCAGCCCCAGTCCAGCCTAGTTCAGCCCAGTTCACCCCAGTTAAGTCGCAGCTCAGACCAGTTCAGCCCAGTATAGGCCCAGTCCAGCACAGCTTGGCCCAGTTTAGCCCCAACTCAACCCAGTTCAGTCACAGTTCAGCCCAATTCATCCCAGTTTAGCTCCAGTCCAGCCCCAGTTCTGCCCAGCTCAGGACAGCTCGGCCCAGTTTAGCCCCAGTTCAGCTCAGCCCAATTCAGCCCAGTTTAGCCCCAGTCCAGCCCAGCTTGGCCCAGTTTAGCCCCAGTCCAGCCCAATTCAGTCCCAATTCAGCCTGGCTCGTCCCAGTTTAGCCTCAGTTCGGACCAGTTCAGACCCAGCTCAGCCCCAGTCCAGCCTAGTTCACCCCAGTTCAGCCCAGTTGTGCCCAATTCAGCCCAGTTAAGTCGTAGCTCAGACCAGTTCAGCCCCAGTTCAGCCCAGTTCAGTCCCAGTTCTGCCCCAGCTCAGCCCAATTCGTCCCAGTTTAGCTCCAGTCCAGTCCCAGTTCTGCCCAGTTCAGCCGCAGTTCTGTCCAGTTCAGGACCAGTTTAGTCCCAGTTCAGCCCAACTCGGCCCAGTTCAGCTCAGCTCGGCTCAGTTCTGCCCCAGCTCAGCCCCAGTTCTGCCCAGTTCAGGCCCAGTTTAGCCCCAGTTCAGCTCAGCTCGGCCCAGTTCTGCCCCAGCTCAGGCCCAGCTGGGCCCAATTCATCCCAGTTTAGCCCCAGTTCAGCCCAGTTTAGCCCCAGTTTAGGCCCAACTCAGCCCAGTTCAGTCCCAGTCCAGCCCACCCCAGGTCAATTCAGCCCAGTTCAGCCCAGTTCAGCCCAGTATAGGCTCAGTCCAGCCCAATTCACCCAGTTCCGCCCGGCCCGACCCAGTTTAGCCCCAGTTCAGCCCATTTCAGCCCAAATTCAGCCCCATTTCACCCCCCCCCGCCCCTCCCCGCGCTGGGGGCGGGGCTCTCAGGGCTGACCCCGCCCCCCCCGCCCCCCCCCCCCCCCGGCGGCGACTCCCGCCCCGCGGTGCCCCCCCCCCGCCAACCGGACCCCCCGGGCCCCCCGCTCCCGTGTTCCCCCCCACCTCGGTGTCCCCCCCCTCGGTGTCCCCCCCCTCGGTGTCCCCCCCCCCCCCCCGGTCCCCACGCACCGGCGCAGCAGAGGCGGGCGCTGAGGATCCGCCGCCGCTCGGGCTCGGAGCCGCCGCTGAGCCAGGCCCCGGCGGGGGGGGGCGCGGCGGGGGGGGCAGCGGGGCTGCCCGCCATCACCGCCCGGGGTCGCTGGGGGGGCCGGGGGGGGGGGGAGACCGGCGGCGCCGCGCGGACGGACGGGACGGGATCGGACGGGACGGGGACGGGGACGGGGACGGGGACGGGACCCGCCCCGCGACACCGCCCCGCCCCCGGGAGGCACCGCCCCGACGGGACCCGCCCGCCCCCAAACACCCCCCCCACCCCCGGGGGGGACACAGGGACCCCCCTCAACACCCCCCCCCCCCCCCCAGGCGGGTCCCGGAGACCCCCGCGCCCCCCGGGGCAGACACAGACACCCCCGCACCCCCACCCCCCCCCCACCACCCCGGGGTCCCGGAGACCCCCGCACCCCACGGAGGGGGGGACACAGGGACCCCCGCCCCCCCCCGAGAGGCGCCGCCCCGACGGGACCCGCCCGACTCCAAACCCTCCCGCACCCCCGGGGGGGTCCCAGGGACCTCCGTACCCGCCGGGGGGGGACGCAAGGACTCCCCCCGCACCCCCCCCCCCCCCCCAGGGGACACAGAGACCCCCGCCCCCCCCCGAGAGGCGCCGCCCCGACGGGACCCGCCCGACCCCAAACCCCCCCGCACCCCCGGAGGGGACAGAGGGACCCCCGCACCCCCCGCACCCTGGGCTCCGGGCATCCCCACACCCCCCGGGCGGGTCCCGGAGACCCCCGCACCCCCCCCCCACCCCGGGGTCCCGGAGACCCCCGCACCCCCCCTAGGGAACACAGGGACCCCCGCCCCCCCCGAGCGGCGCCGCCCCGACGGGACCCGCCCGACCCCAAACCCCATCCCCGCCCCCGGGGGGGGCCCAGAGACCCCCGTAACCCCCGGGAGGGGGACGCAGAGGAACCCCGCACCCCCCCTACCCGCTGCGCCCCGGGGTCTCAGGGACCCCCGCCCCCCCCCGACCCCAAACACCCCCCCCCCCCACCCCCGGGGGCTCCCGGGGACCCCCCTCACATCCCCCCCCGGGAGGGTCCCCGGGACCCCCGCACCCCCCGCGCCCCGCCAGCAGCCCCCCGGGCACCCCGACACCTCCCGCACCCGCCTGCCGACCCCCCCCCACCGCCCCCCCCCCCCCCCCCCCCCACCGCCGACAGCCCCCCCCCCCCCCCCGGCCCCGCAGAGTCCGGCGGGGCCGGTGGTCCCGGGGGTGCCGCGGTGGGGGGGAGGGGGGTCGGGGGGGGGGACCTGCCTGCTCGCCCGCAGCAGCAGCAGCACCGCAGCTCCCACCGCAGCGGCATCGCCCCGGCCGCGGCGCCCACCCGACGGCGGGGCCCGGGCCGCCCCCGGCGGGGACACGTGCCGCGGCCGGTGACTCAGAGCGGCCGCCGCCGCCGCCAGGCCCCGCCGTCCCGGCGCCCGCCCGCCCCCGCCCGCCCACCCGGGGGCAAACGCCGGGACCCCCCGCCCTCACCCCGGGACGCAGCGGGCTGAGAGTGGCGCCCGGCCAGGGCCAGCGGGCACGGAATGGGCACGGCCACGGAAGGGGCACGGAATGGACACGGGCACGGAATGGACACGGAATGGACACGGAATGGACACGGGCACGGAATGGACACGGAATGGACACGGAATGGACACGGGCACGGAATGGGCATGGAATGGGCACGGAATGGACACGGGCACGGAATGGACACGGAATGGACACGGAATGGACACGGAATGGGCACGGGCACGGAATGGGCATGGAATGGGCACGGCCACGGAATGGACACGGAATGGACACGGAATGGACACGGAATGGGCACGGGCACGGAATGGACACGGGCACGGAATGGGCATGGAATGGGCACGGCCACGGAATGGACACGGAATGGACACGGGCACGGAATGGGCACAGGCACGGGCACGGCCAGCGCAAGGCAGGGGCACAGCGATGGCACGGGCACGGGCACGGAGATGGCACGGAGATGGTGCGGGCATGGCGATGGCACAGGCACGGGCACAGAGATCGCATGGCGATGGCACGGGCACGGGCACGGAGATGGCATGGCGACGGCATACACATGGGCACGGAGATGGCACGGAGATGACACGAGCATGGCCACGGAGATGGCATGGAGATGGCATACCCATGGGGACGGAGATGGCACAGGCATGACAATGGCATCGGCATGGCGATGGCACAGGCATGGGCACAGCAATGGCACAGAGATGGCACGAGCATGGGCACGGAGATGGCACGGTCATGGCAATGGCACGGGCATGGGCACAGCAATGGCACAGAGATGGCACGAGCATGGGCACGGAGATGGCACGGTCATGGCGATGGCACGGGCATGGGCACAGCAATGGCACAAGCGTGGTGATGGCATGGCGATGGCACAGGCACAGCAATGGCATAGGGACAGCAATGGCATGGCCACGGTGATGGCACCAGCAGGGTGATGGCACAGCGATGGCATGGGCCCAACACGGGCATGGGCTCGGTGATGGCACGGGCACGGTGATGGCACGGGCATGGGCACAGGCATGGTGATGGCATGGGCATGGCGATGGCATGGGCAGGGTGATGGCACGCCATGGGCATGGCAATGGCACGGGCATGGGCGCAGGCATGGTGACGGCACAGGCGCGGCGATAGCGTGGCAATGGCACAGGCAGGGCAATGGCATGGGATGGGCACGGCGATGGCACAGGCATGGTGATGGCACAGGCGCGGCGACGGCAGGGCCCGCGGGCCGGGAGAAGCCGGGGGACTCGGTGAGTGCCACCGCCCGGGGCCCGGCACCCCCCGCTCTGCCCGTGCCTGCCGTGGCGTGGGGGGGTCCGCTGCCAACCCCCCCTGGGGCACAGCCAGCGCCGGGGCCGTGGAGCTGGTTCCGGCACAGCGTGACGCCACCCCACGGCGCTGCCCCACGGCGCTGCCCCACAGCGCTGCCCCACGGCACCATCTGCGCCGCAGAGATAAGGGGCCCGGGGGGGGCCGTGGGGGGGGCTGGGACGGGGCGATTAACCGCGGGGAACCGGGACGCGGCTCCGGCGGGATGCGCGTGCCGCTCCTGCCACGCGTGCCACCGCCCCGCCATGTTTGCCACCGCCCCGCCACGGCCCCGCCACCGCCCCGCCACGCTCGCCGGCCGGCCCGGGGAGCCCCCCCGCCCCACGGGCAGGAATGTGGGGGCCGTGGGGCGGCAGCCGTTCGGGGTTCCCCCCATGCCGTGCCGTGCCAGGCCGGGGGGGCCGTGCCGTGCCGGGGGGGGCCCAGCTGCTGCCAAGCCCCGGCCTTGGCCACTTCCCGGTGAGTCACCGGCCAAACTGCGGCATCCGCACCCCCGGCCCCCCCGGCCTGGCACCGCCGGCGCAGCGGAAAATCTGAGTTTTTCCCCAAAAGGGGGGGTCGGGGGGGGGTTCCCAACCCTCAGGGGCCCCCCCCCGCCCTGCGCCACGTCTCCGGCCCCGCTTCTGGCAGCCCTGGAAACCAAACAAACAGCGCGGCACCGGCCCGCTGCCAAACCCGGCCACTGCCACCACCGCTGCCACCACCGCTGCCACCACCGCCCCTCCCCCAGTGTCCCCAACCCCTCCGTCGCCCGTCCCCGTCCCCAACGGGGGGGTCTGGCCCCGCCGCGGGACAGACCGGGGTCCCCCCCCTCACACCGTCCCTGCCCGTGGCCTGGGGAGCCGGCGGCACCGCGGCGGTGACACCCCCCGACCACCGGGAGCCCCCCGGGACCCTCGACCCCCCCCCCGGGGCGGCGGTGGCTGCGGGACAGGGACGGTGCGTCGTGTCCCGTGTCCCCCTGGCACGGCCTGGGACGGGGACGGGGACACTGGCGACGGTGCCCACGGTGAGCACCCCCGGCACCGGCACCGCCACAGGGGGCCCAGCAGCCCCCGGGGGCACCGACCCCCCCAGGGCGGATTTCTGGGAAAACGCTCAAAATTAACCCCTCTCGCCACCCCGCGTCACCGCCATCCACCGGCACACCCGGACACCGAGCCACCGCGCCACCATGAGCCATGCCACCGGGCCACCATGCCACTGAGCCACCAAGCCACAATGCCGCCGTGCCACCAGGACACAGGGACCATGGGCAGAACCCCCCCCCGAGCCCAGGGGGTGCAGAACCGGGCCAGCGCCGCCATGGCCCCCCCGGGACCCCCAGCCCGGCACAGCGGCACAGGATGGCGCGGCACAGGATGATGGCACGGCGCACAATGGCATGGCACAGGATGGCGCGGCACAGGATGGCGCGGCACAGGACAGTGTGGCACAGGATGGCACGGCACAGGACAGTGTGGCACAGGATGGCGCGGCACAGGATGGCATGGCACACAATGGTGTGGCACAGGACAGTGTGGCACAGGACAGCGTGGCACAGGATGGCACAGCACAGGACAGTGTGGCACAGGATGGCGCGGCACAGGACAGTGTGGCACAGGATGGCGCGGCACAGGATGGCATGGCACAGGATGGCATGGCACAAGATGGCATGGCACAGGATGGCACAGCACAGGACAGTGCAGCACAGGATGGCATGGCACAGGATGGCACGGCACAGGATGGCACGGCACAGGACAGTGCAGCACAGGACAGTGCGGCACAGCATGGCGCGGCACAGGATGGCGCGGCACAGGATGGCATGGCACAGGATGGCATGGCACAGGACAGTGCGGCACAGGATGGCGCAGCACAGGATGGCACAGCACAGGATGGCGCGGCACAGGACAGTGTGGCACACAATGGCGTGGCACAGGATGGTGCGGCACATGATGGCACAGCACAGGATGGCGCGGCACAGGACAGTGTGGCACAGGACAGTGTGGCACAGGATGGCGCGGCACAGGATGGCGCGGCACAGGATGGCATGGCACAGGATGGCATGGCACAGGACAGTGTGGCACAGGATGGCGCGGCACAGGATGGCGCGGCACACAACGGCGCGGCACAGGACAGCGTGGCACAGGATGGCGCGGCACAGGATGGCGCGGCTGACGGGGCCCGTCAGGTGTGACCTTGGGGGTGCCCTTCGCAGGGCCCTGGGCAGGCGCCAGCGACGGTGGGGGCCCCCCCGGGGTGCCCTGCCCGCCTTATCTGCCTGCAGGCAGCGGCGCAGCCCCCCGGCACCCCCGGCTGCCATCAGCGGGGGACGCGGCCGAGCGGCAGTGGCCATGGCCGGGACGGTGGTGGCCGTGGCCGGTGCAGGCAGGGAGTGCAGGCCGGGGGGGTGCAGGCGGGGGGGGGCAGGCAGGGGTGCAGGCAGGGGTGCAGGCAGGGGTGCAGGCAGGGGTGCAGGCAGCGTGCCGCGTGCCAGTGCCGCGCAGGGATCGACGGAAACCGCAGCCAACGCCCTGGAAAGTGCCAGCACCGGCTGCCGTGGCACGACAGACACGGATGTGGCCGTGGCAAGACGGGGGGGGGAGTTGGGGGGGGACGCACCTGGCAGCGGCAGCACCGGCTGCGGGTGCGAGGGGTCTCCTGGGACCCCCCCAGACCCGGTTTTTCCCATGGGGACGGTGACACCCCCATCAGAAGCCCCCCGGTGACGACCACGGTGGACACGGCTGTCACCAGGGCACGACGGGGGGGGGACACACACAGACGGCGGCGGCAGCACCCGTTCCCGGTGCGAGGGGTCTCCCGGGACCCCCCCAAACGCGTTTTTTCCCAGGGGGACAGCGACACCCCCCCATCAGAAGACTCCCCCCCCCCCCCCCCCAGTGACAACCACGGTATCGATGTCACCACGGCACGACGGGGGGGGGACACACACACACGGCGGCGGCAGCAGCACCCGTTCCCGGCGCGAGGGGTCTCCCGGGACCCCCCCAGACCCATTTCTGCCCGCGGGGACGGTGACGACCCCCCCGGCGACAACCACATCATCGAGGCCACCACGCCAAGAGGGACGCGTTTCAAACACACACACCCCCCCCCCCCCGGTGTCCCCCCCGCCCGCCCCCTCCCCCTGTCACCAGACGCCCGTCCCCAAAAATAAGGTGTCACTTTCACGCCTGGGGACAGACACCCGCCGGGTACCCAAAAAATGACGGGGAGGGGGCTGGGGGGGGGGGGGGGCAAAGCATCCTGCGACCCCCCCCACCTTCTAATTTTTTTGGGGGGTGGAGGGGGGGGGGACGCTGAGTCACGGCGGGTACCAGGATGCTCTGCACCCCCCCCCCCCCAACAACGGGTCCCCCCCTAGAGCCCCCCCATGGCGGCAGCAGGTCCCTCCCCCCCACACCTCCAGGGATGGGGCGG
This sequence comes from Larus michahellis, assembly GCF_964199755.1. Lineage (NCBI taxonomy): Eukaryota > Metazoa > Chordata > Aves > Charadriiformes > Laridae > Larus > Larus michahellis. The sequence goes on along the minus strand of NC_133897.1, from coordinate 169,898,039 downwards.
GGTTTTTTGGGGGGGGGATTTTGGGGGGGGGGGGGGGGCAAACTCACCTGCGCCCCCCGGCTCGTCCCGCCGCCCCCTCCAGTACCAGACGAGGGCGAGCGAGGCTGCGTGCCCGGCGGCCACCAGCGAGGGGAAGAGGGACCCCGCGTCCTCCATGGGGGACACGCCAGGGGACACCGATGTTTGGGGGGGGGGGGGCAGGGCTCGGCAGGGCGGGGGCAGGCACGCTGCAGCCCCCGCCCCCCCCCCTTTAATATTCCCCCCCCCCAACAACAACAACAAACAAACGCCCGCTCCGCCTTTAACCCCTCCCGCGGCGCCGCGCAGGATCGGCCCCCCCTCACCCCCCCCGCGGTGTCCCCGGTGTGTCGTGTGTGTGTCCCCCCCCCCTTTTATATCCCAGTCGGTGCGTGATTCCCCCCCCCCTCCAACCCCCCCCCCCCCGCCATCCCGGGGGTCCCGGAGGGTCTCACGCACCCGGCACGACCTTCATGTGCGGGCAGGGCGCGGGCAGGGCGCAGGCAGGGCGCAGGCAGCGAGGGCGGCTCCGGTGGCGGCGGCGGCGGGGGGGGGACAACGGGGCGCGGGTAGGGGAGGCGGGGGGGGGTGGGGGGGGACACACACGCAGAGACGGGCGGGCGACGATATAAATAACCGGCGCCGTCACCCGGCCCGAGTTAGAACATGACACGGGCTGGGGGGGCGGAGGCACCCCCGGGACCCCCGGTGCCCCCCCCCTCACCACACACGCACACCCCCCCCCCCCCCTCCCGGACCACCCCCCCTCCCGGCCGTCGGCACGGCGGGGAGTTCATTAACAGCGGCGCTAACGGGCGGGATCGGGCCCCCCCGGCGGGGAAGCGGGTTTGGGGGGGGTCTTGGGGGGGGCGGCGAGACCCGTTTTTCCCATCCCACACACCCCCCCCCCCGCGGGGGACCCCCCCCCGCAGACCCCCCCGCCGCCGGCGCGACCCCGTCCCCGCCCGCCCGGATCCAGGCCGGGTTTTTCCCGCAGCGGCTGCGGCGGAGCCGGGAAAACCCGGAGCCGGGAAAACCCGGAGCCGGAATCCGGGAAAACCCGGAGCCGGAGGCGGCGGAGCGGCGCGATCCCGGCGGGGGAGGGGGGGGGGAAACCGGGTCTCCGCGCCCCACCGGGACCCCCCCCACCCCCCAAAGCGGGGCCGGGAGGGGGCTCGGGCAGCCCCCAGCCCCACGGCGCTCCCCCCAGTGCGACCCCAGAGGCAAAGCTGGGGGGGGCCCCCCCCCACCCCGGGACGTAGGGTGCACGGACCCCCCCGGGACGTGCGGTGGGGGGTGCACAGACCCCCCCCGGGATGTGGGGTGAGGGACTGGGGATGCACAGACATCCCCCCCCCCCGGGACGTGGGGTGGGGGGTGCACAGACACCCCCCCCAACCCCCCCCCGGGCTGCGGGAGGGGGCGAGCGGGGGGATGCGCTGGGCTGGGGGTGGGGGGGGGAGATGCGGCGGGGGGGGGCGTGTCCCCGCATGACGAGCGGGAGCCCCTGCCCCCCCCCTCCGCCCCCCCCCTCGCCGCCGTCCCGGTGACTCACGGCGCTGGCAGCGAGCGGGGCCGGCGCCGCCGGGGCGGAAAATCGGAGTCACGGCCCGGGGGGGGGGGGCGGGGGGGGGGGACACACCATCACCGCGGCCTCGGGGCGCCGCCGCAGCTGCCCCCGCCCGGGGGGGGGGGGGCGAACGGACCCCCCGCAGCTCCAGCTGCCGCCGATCGAGTGTCGGGATCGCGTGTCGCGGGGGGGGGGGGGGGTGGAAAAAAGGGGGGGGGTTGGAAAAAAGGAGGGGGGGGGTGGGAAAGGGGGGGGGCACCACTCCGCAGCCCCCTCCCCACCCGCAGCCCCGCCCCCCCCCCCAGCTGCCGCCGTCCGTCTGCACACCCCCCCCCCCCCCCGGGGAACGCAGGGGGCAGCGCCCCACCGCATGGCCCCCCCCCCCCCCCAACCATGGCACAGACCCCCCCTCCACGGCACGGACCCCCCTCTCGGTACGGACCCCCCCCCCCACAGCACGATCCCC